>NC_083579.1:44312803-44656136 GCF_027579695.1 Neoarius graeffei | reverse complement strand
CAATACATATCTCTGACTTGGGTAGGTCTTACAGTTAAAGTTGCAAATCCTCATGTTAGGAGGAAAATAAATCTGGAGAAGGTTTTTAAACATAGGTAAAGCTTTGAACCTTCCTTGGGGCATTGTGAAATCCATTATAACAAAGTGGAAAAAAATATGGCACAACCCAGATACTACCAAGATCAATTCTCTCATCTCATTATCTCTAGCCACTTTATCCTGTTCTACAGGGTCACAGGCAAGCTGGAGCCTATCCCAGCTGACTACAGGCGAAAGGCGGGGTACACCCTGGACAAGTCGCCAGGTCATCACAGGGCTGACACATAGACACAGACAACCATTCACACTCACACTCACACCTACGGTCAATTTAGAGTCACCAGTTAACCTAACCTGCATGTCTTTGGACTGTGGGGGAAACCGGAACACCCGGAGGAAACCCACACGGATAGAACATGCAAACTCCGCAAAGAAAGGCCCTCGCCGGCCACGGGGCTCGAACCCAGACCTTCTTGCTGTGAGGCGACAGCGCTAACCACTACACCACCATGCCCCCAAAGATCAATTCTTTTTCTGAAAAAAAAAAATGAGCACATGGGCAAGAAAGGCAATTGTCAGAGAAGTGTCCAAGAGGCCAGCTGACACTGACACTGACACTGAATGAGTTTCAGAGCTCACTAGCTGAAATATTTGAAGTTGTGCAGACATCAACAATATTATCAGCTCCTCACAGATCAGGCCTCAATATAGAGTGGACAGAAGGAACTTAGCCATGTATGAGAAAGGATAAATGCATGCCTGGAGTTTACTGGAAGGAATGTTGTAAAATCTGAGATGTTTTTATATGAAAATGATTTTGAGTTATGTTTGACACAGCCCAAATATCACCCAACCCCCAGGCAGCACCATTGCCATACACTGGTATGTAGCATCATGCTCTGGGGTATCTTTTCCTCAGGAGAAACTGGAAATCTTGTTGCCATCAAGGGCAACAACAATGGAGCCAAATACAAGCAAATTCTTTCGGAGGACCTGTTCCAGGCAGCTAGAAATCTGTGTCTAGTGTGATAATTTACATCCCAACAAGACACAGACCCAAAGCACAGGGCAAAAGCTACAAAGAAATGCTTTGGAATAAAGAAGGTTTGTGTTTTTGAATAGCCAAATCATAGCCCAGACTGAAATTCAAGTGAAAATCTATGGCATAGCCTGAAAATTTCTGTCCACCAGTGTTCTCCATCTAATTTAGGAGAGTTGATGAAACTTCTCATTGATAAATGCAAGAAAATGCCCAAATCAAAATGTGCAAAGAGACATATCTAAGACACTCAAAGCTTTAATTGCTGCAAAATGACAATTGATTGTGGGGATATTTATCAATTAACCAATGCTTAGATCTCATCTCATTATCTCTAGCCGCTTTATCCTTCTACAGGGTCGCAGGTAAGCTGGAGCCTATCCCAGCTGACTATGGGTGAAAGGCAGGGTACACCCTGGACAAGTCGCCAGGTCATCACAGGGCTGACACATAGACACAGACAACCATTCACACTCACGGTCAATTTAGAGTCACCAGTTAACCTAACCTGCATGTCTTTGGACTGTGGGGGAAACCGGAGCACCTGGAAGAAACCCACACGGACAACATGCAAACTCCACACAGAAAGGCCCTCGCCAGCCATGGGGCTCGAACCCGGACCTTCTTATTGTGAGGCGACAGCGCTACCCACCACACCACCATGCCGCCCAATGCTTAGATCTTGTATTTTAAAATAATCCAATAATCCTGAGGACATTAAATGTTTAAATTAATTGGAAGGCCATGGAGAGGCCTTCAATTAACTTAAAGCCTAGGTCACAACCGGACGTACAATTTTTTGGCCATGCGATTTTTGGCGTTTCCCAAATCGCTGCGTTTTTTTTTTTTTTTGTTCATGGAGAAAGACGCACGTTGGCCGTAAGTTTGTCTTGCAACCTGAAAAAAACGTAAGCGCCCGTAGATTTTGTTTGACATGACAAAGAACTTCTGCGGCCAGTCTACGGCTCGAAAATCAGCACGTCACACACGCGCCCTCCGTGCGTTTCTTGCGTTTTTTGCACATAGACCGGCCATAGGACCACGTATGGCCGGTTGTGACCTAGGCTTAAGCCATGGCTTCTAGGTTAGAGAAGAAACTTTGGGACTAAAAGGTCACCGGTTTGATTCCCTGGACCAGCAGGACTGGTTGAAGTGCCCTTGAGCAAGGTATCTAACCCCCTACTACTCCCTGGGCTGCTCTGGGTATGTTGTATGTCGCTCTGGATAAGAGCGTCTGCTAAATGTCAGTAGTGTCATTTTATTTCTCACGCAAATCACTTAAAAGCATTCTAATATACATACATTTAAACTTCAACACAGCAAAAAGAGAACTAATTCATACTTGAAAACTTTCTGGAGGTACTATATATCAGGAAAATCCTTACATCAGGACTTCTTCCTGTTGTAACATACTGATCAATATCCATAGTTATCAGGTGCTAATAAACAGAAATAGTAAAGAAACACATCATTATAGTTTGGGTCTCAAGAGGACACATGTTAATCTGGCTGCACAATCTAGTCATGACATCTATATGCTGTCCAGTAGAAGTCTGTTGGGTTTCTTAGCTAGCTTTACAGCTAACTAAGCATACTGTTGTGGGCTGTAGTCATGTGGTTGCCAATAAAAGTAAGTGCAGTGTTTCCTTTTCAAGCTTCTTTCTCACAGACACCACAATATAAATTAAAAAATAAACAAGATAAAATGTAAAATAAAAAACATAGTACATCCCAAGTGACATAAGTTTAGAATATAATACTGTACGTTCAGGGCGGCACGGTGGTGTAGTGGTTAGCGCTGTCGCCTCACAGCAAGAAGGTCCAGGTTCGAGCCCTGTGGCCGACGAGGGCCTTTCTGTGAGGAGTTTGCATGTTCTCCCCGTGTCCACGTGGGTTTCCTCCGGGTGCTCCGGTTTCCCCCACAGTCCAAAGACATGCAGGTTAGGTTAACTGGTGACTCTAAATTGACCGTAGGTGTGAATGTGAGTGTGAATGGTTGTCTGTGTCTATGTGTCAGCCCTGCGATGACCTGGCGACTTGTCCAGGGTGTACCCCACCTTTCGCCCGTAGTCAGCTGGGATAGGCTCCAGCTTGCCTGCGACCCTGTAGAACAGGATAAAGCAGCTAGAGATAATGAGAATGAAATGAGACTGTACGTTCAAAAAGGAAGCACAATTGAGTACATCAAAGTCCCTCTCACGCCACAATCTGGTCTTCCCAGGAAGTCTCCTGTCCCAGTACTAACCAACTCTTTAAGGCGTACGGGTGTGGTGCTGATCTCCATTTCAATAGCCCTTGGACTGAAAGAAAATGGCGCAAATCTAAACTTCACATCCATTATCAAATCCATAAAGAGATGCTTTGTAATTATAATTATGAAATTCGTAAAGCAAGACAGTCTTTCTTCTCCAATATCATCAGCAGGAATATGAACAATGCCCGTGTGCTATTTTCAACAGTAGAGAAGCTAACTAATCCCCCACCACAATTAGCACCTGAACTTCTCTCAGTTAATAAATACAATGAGTTTGCATCCTTCTTCAAAGGTAAAATTGATAAAATACGGCAGAATATTTCTCATAATATATCTCAGTTGCAAAAAATTGAAAAACTGCAATCACCAATGACACAGATAGATAACTTTAACACAATGTCAGAATTTTGTTTAATTGATTATGAGACTCTTGAAAAAACTGTACAAAATCTCAGTTCCTCAACATCTGAACTGGACATTCTGCCCACCAACTTTTTTAAGTCTGTTCTTCATCTTATAATTACAGATGTGCTTCAAATTATAAATACATCCTTGGAGACTGGTGTTGTTCCTGTGTCCCTAAAAAAAGCTGTTGTAAAGCCCCTTCTTAAAAAAAATAATCTGGATCCTTCAGTGTTAAATAATTACAGGCCAATATCAAATCTACCATTTATCGGGAAAATCCTGGAAAAAATTGTCTTCAATCAATTAACTGCCTTCTTGATATCAAACAGCCGTTTTGATAATTTTCAGTCAGGATTTCGTGCCAATCATAGCACTGAAACAGCGCTGATTAAAGTTATAAATGACATACGTCTTAATACTGATGCAGGCAAAACATCGGTCCTGGTATTACTGGACCTCAGTGCAGCTTTTGATACTGTTGATCACAACATACTGCTATATCGACTTGAACACTGGGTTGGATTGACTGGTAAAGTTATCAATTGGTTAAAATCATACTTAAAAGATAGAAGCTTCTTTGTTACCCTGGGAAATTGTTCCTCAACGTCAATGCCCTTGACCTGTGGTGTCCCCCAGGGGTCGATTCTTGGACCATTACTTTTCAACCTTTATATGCTCCCACTTGGGCAAATTATCAATAAAAATTCAATTTTGTATCACTGCTATGCAGATGATACCCAAATTTATTTTGCTCTATCACCAAATGATTATGCCCCCCTTGAATGTCTCTACCAGTGTATCGATCAAATCAATAGCTGGATGTCACAAAATTTTCTTCAGCTGAACACAGATAAAACAGAAATAATTCTATTTGGAAAAAAAGATGAAAGACTCAGGATTACCACTATTCTTGACACAAAAGGGATTAAAACTAAAGAAATGGTTAAAAATCTTGGTGTTTTCATTGACAGCGAGCTAAACTTTGACAGTCACATGAAAGCAATCACTAAAACGGCATTTTATCACCTAAAAAACATTTCCAAACTAAGAGGACTTATGTCAAAACATGATCTGGAAAAACTAATACATGCCTTCATCTCTAGTAGGGTTGATTACTGCAATGGCCTTTTCACAGGCCTGCCAAAAAAGACCATTAAACGACTTCAGCTGGTTCAAAATGCAGCGGCGAGGGTTCTCACACGAACAAAAAGAACAGAGCACATTACTCCAATTCTAAGGTCCCTTCACTGGCTTCCAGTAAGCTACAGAATTGACTTTAAAGCATTGCTGCTGGTGTACAAATCTCTAAATGGTACAGGGCCCAATTACCTCTCTGATATGTTGCAGCGGCCTAACCCAATCAGATCTACCAGATCGCAACAGAAAAATTTACTATTAAAACCAGTTGTTAAAACAAAGTGTGGTGAAGCAGCTTTTAGCTACTATGCAGTGCAGCTATGGAACCAACTCCCAGAGGACATTAAAAATGCTCCTGCTGTTGGCAGCTTCAAATCTAGGTTAAAGACCAAGCTGTTTTCAGATGCTTTCTGTTAAATAATTAATATTTTACATTTTTTATAATCTTTTTCTCTGCATGTTTTAAATTTATTTTAACTTTATTCTATTTTATTCTGCTAGGGTTTTTTTTCTCTTTCTCTTTCTTTTTCTCCTTTTTCTTTTTGGAATTTTAATATTTTATTTCTACTATTGTTTAATTCTTATTATTTTCTTTTAATTCTTTTAATTAATTATTTTAGAATAAAGATAAAATTATTTTATGTAATTTTATTTCTCTATTGTTTACTGTTTTTGTTTTTACTTCTGTAAAGCACATTGAACTGCCATTGTGTATGAAATGTGCTATATAAATAAACTTGCCTTGGTCTCTTGCCTATACAGCTTGGGTTATAAGTCCTCTTGTAACTGTGAGAGCTTGACTTCCCCACTTGCATCTGTATTGCTGCATGCCTTACCAGGTAGGAGTAGGTACCATTTTTATGATGGTCTTTGGTATGACCCAGCCATGAGTAGAACTCATGATCTTCCAGTTGAGAGGCAGACACACTAGCCACTAGGCCAACTCACAGTCAAGTTGAGTATATACCAATTATTTAAAAATGTTAGGAAGACAGGTGTTTTCCTGAATCTCACCAACATGTCTAATATTTCTGGAACCAACACAGAAACTATGACCTACAGTATGGTCCAATGTCATATTGTTGTAAGTAGAGTTGTGCATGGAGGTGCAGTTTGAAGTGAGAGAGAACATTATTATATCCACATTCACTGGTTATGAGCAATTGTGTGCTCTCATTGGCTACTCTACTACTAGGCTATCAGCTCATATACCGTGAGTAGAGAAAAACAAAATGGTGTTGCTGAACCAACCGAGGACTAAATAAAAACTCTACTTGAAAACAAAACCCCCCAAAAAATAAAAACAAATCAACAAAATACAGTATTTGATGGTAAAAATGTGTTGTTTTTTTGAAGAATTATTATAGCATTTTTCACAAATTGCTACTGTTATTTCATTGGTTTGTTTACATTCTAAGTGGAAATTATTTTGTCGGACATTTTGTATAAAGTTTTTATTTATTGCATTTGCAAAAAGTAAAAATAAAAATGCTCTGTTTTTTACAAAATCCAGTGAATTTGGATAGAATAAAACAGTTATTCCACTCCATCTTGTCGTACATGGCTTATAGCTACGTGCCTTGTCGGCTATCAGCTCATGTACGACTTGATTTTTTGGAATAATTGTTAAATAGAACAATGTAGAACTTACATGTAGTCTGGTTCTCTGTTCTTCATCTGAGAGCTCCAGAAGTTCATCAATGTCTATCTCTAGTTCAGGAATCTCTTCTTCCTGGGGAGAGCAGAGAAGTGATAAGCTTTGATACAAGAACCATATTTAACTTCTTTAAACAATAACTTCAGAATTTGCTATGGAAAATAAACAGTAAACTCCCTCTATTATTGTGAATGTAAGTCCACCAGAAATTGATTTTAAATGCAATTCTATGCAGATTAAATCTTAATTAAAAACAGATTCATTTTAATTCAGATGATACAGAAACAATGTGATTTGTCTTGAAGGTAGAGGGATGCCATTGGTTTTAAAAGGACATTTTGAATAGTCTTGAGAGATATTTTTAATATAGAAGACACAAGGACCCTCATTTATGAAACAAAAGTATGATAGAAAACTGAGCAGACAGCCATTTCCATGCAAAGCTCGGCATTTGTAGATGTGGAAGTGAATGGAGGCTACGATCAAATCTCACACTGCAAAAACATGATATCTTAGCAAGTGAAAATATCTTGAAAATAGTTGAAACGATCTAGCATTTCCTATTAGAAGAACACAAGACACCAATTCTGAGATTATTAAACCTAGTTCTAGATTGCAACCAACTTATTCTAAGATGTCTTATCAAGTAAAAATATCTGTCCATACAGCGAGATAATTTCACTAATAATTTTCACTAATTTTCTCCTCATTCAGTTTTCAATTTTTTGCAGTGCACGTCAAGTTTCATCTCGTGTACGCAAGTTTTGAGTCAGCAGGGACATGCGGTACAGCGCAGTACATCTGGCTGAGTGGAGAATTGTTATTAGACCTGGACCTGATTTATCTGAAACATCATTAAAATGAGGAAATTAAGAAACTCAACAACTGTAAGTTTTGGTGACGAGTTTGAGATCTGACCATTTTTTTCTTCGCCTAGCTTACATGTAAAGATGTGCGATATTTAACAATTATTCCATGAAATCGAGTCGTGCATGAGCTGATAGCCGACGAGGCGTGGAGTTGGCTATAAGCCATGTACGGCGAGATTGAGTGGAATAATTGTTTTATTATATCCACATTCACTGGATTTTGAGAAACAGAGCATTTTTATTTTTTGCAAATTCGATAAATAAAAACTTTATACAAAACATCTGACAAAATAATTTCCGCTTAGGCAGACTTCTTAAAAACTTACTGATGGCTGTATGAATTGACTTTAATGTTGTTTTTTTGTAGAACATTCTGTCTTGCTGTCGTGCCAAGGTATAGTATACCTTTAAACATTTATTTAATTCTTCCTTGGAGAGATCAGTTGTGTAATTTTCAAACTTCTTTGAGCTTTTGAACCAGTCTAAAAATATTCAACAAATTTTAATGGTTAAAGATGAAGAATGTAAACAAACCAGCGAAATGACAATAGCAATTTGTGAAAATTGTGATAATAATCATTCTTGAAAAAAAAATTTTTTAATGACATTCTTACCATCAAATACTTTCATTCCATGTTTAGTCGCTTTTTTTGTATTTTTGGGGGTTTTGTTTTCAAGTAGAGTTTTTATTTCGTCCTCAGTTGGTTCAGCAAAACGCTCTGCCATTTTGTTTTTCTCTACTCACGGTATATGAGCTGATAGCCTAGTAGTAGAGTAGCCAATCAGAGCGCGTGGCTGTTCATATCCAGTGAATGTGGATATGATAAAAGCTATTATATCATTATTATTGTATACAGTCTATAGGCTATACATATTATACAGTAGTGCTTGAAAGTTTGTGAACCCTTTTGAATTTTCTGTATTTCTGCATAAATATGACCTTAAACATAATCAGATTTTCACACAAGTCCTCAAAATAGATAAAGAGAACCCAGTTAAACAAATGAGACAAAAAATATTATACTTGGTCATTTATTTATTGAGGAAAATGATCCAATATTACATATCTGTGAGTGGCAAAAGTATGTGAACCTTTGCTTTCAGTATCTGGTATGACCCCCTTGTGCAGCAATAACTGCAACTAAACATTTCCCGTAACTGTTGATCAGTCCTGCACACCGGTTTGGAGGAATTTTAGCCCGTTCCTCCATACAGAACAGCTTCAACTCTGGGATGTTGGTGGGTTTCCTCACATGAACTGCTCGCTTCAATGACCTAATGAGTTGCAACTTTCTTAGAGAAAGTTACTCTGTGATTAGTCTTGAAAAAGGACACTGTGATTGGTCTTGAATGAAGTGAGACACTGACGCATTGGTCTTAAAGTGAGATGCTGTGATTGATCTTGAAGAAAGAGACATACTGTGATTGGTCTTGAACAGGAAAAGACATTAAGACTGGTCTTGAAAGAAGAGAGACACTGTGATTGGTCTTGAAAACAGGGAGATACTGTGATTAGTCTTGAAGAAAAAGACATTTTGATTAGTCTTGAAAAAGGAGAGACATTGTGATTGGTCTTGAAAGAAGAGAGACACTATGATTTGTCTTGAAGGACAAGAGACCTTGTGATTGGTCTTGAAAAAGGAAAGACTGATTTTTTTTGAAGGAAGAGAGACATTGTGATTGGTCTTGAAGGAAAAGAGACACTGTGATTGGTCTTGAAGGAAAAGAGACATTGTGATTGGTCTTGAAAGAGAAGAGACGCTTTGATTGGTCTTGACGGAAAAGAGACACTGTGATTGGTCTTGAAGGAAAAGAGAGATTGTGATTGGTCTTGAAGGAAAAGAGACATTATGATTGATCCTGAGGGAAAAGAGACATTGTGATTGGTCTTGAAAGAAGAAAGACACTGTGATTGGCCTTGAAGGAAAAGAGACACTGTGATTGGTCTTGAAATAGAGATCCTGTGATTGGTTTTGAAGGAAGAAAAACACTATGACTGGTATAATTAAACCCTTGTCTGGTTTAAATTTTTCTGGATTTTGGAGTGTTCTTCTATGTGAATCTGAGTCTCCATGTTTGTGACAATGCCTTTAAAACATTTATATAAAATATTGTGATCAAGGAAACAATATATTTTTGCTCTCAGTTCCATCAGTAAGTTGGTTATTTCTACTAAAATTTGATCTGAATTCTTTAAAGGCAACCTGACCTAACCTTTGTGGTTATATTGTACTGCCCACACTCATTTCACAATATGAGGAGCTGATCTGATTGGATATTGCAGTGACATGCCTTTAATTACCTCTTGATAATGTATTTATCACAATTTTCACTCTGACCACTTTACCACCAGCACTGATGGACACAGAGATACTAAAATTATACAATGCCACACTCTCATTTTTATTTGTTACCAAACAAATGACCAAGTTTTTAATCTGGGATGACATCAAGATAATGATTAGGCACCACATGCAGAAGAAGTTGTTCTGTCTTTAAAGTTGATTTTTTTTTTTTTTTTGCCTCATGTTTACAGTTCTTAGAAAATGGATTTGAAAATAGCATTTAAAGGATACTGTTTACAATAATGGCCAATTTCTAACTTTTATTTGAAGCTTACCTTATGAAGTTAAGAAGAACAGAAGTTGCACCCAGTGTTAGTAATGAGCTCTCCGACATAATCTGACACTGCAGCTTCTTTGCTTCAGTGAAGAGAGACTGAGAAGCTTCACTGAGTCCTGTAATGCTCAGTTTGTCCTAGCTGATAAATGATCCATGCTGGACAGTTCATTTTCTCACAGGGGAGCAGTCACTGATGGATCTGGGCTTTAGGGTCACTGTAGGAGCTCTTCTACACATTATATGTGTAGATATCATGGCTGGGGCGGCACGGTGGTGTAGTGGTTAGCACTGTCGCCTCACAGCAAGAAGGTCTGGGTTCGAGCCCCGCGGCCGACGAGGGCCTTTCTGTGCGGAGTTTGCATGTTGTCCGCATGGGTTTGCTCCGGTTTCCCCCACAGTCCAAAGACATGCAGGTTAGGTTAACTGGTGACTCTAAATTGACTGTAGGTGTGAGTGTGAATGGTTGTCTGTATGTGTCAGCCCTGTGATGACCTGGCGACTTGTCCAGGGTGTACCCCGCCTTTCGCCCGTAGTCAGCTGGGATAGGCTCCAGCTTGCCTGCGACCCTGTAGAACAGGATAAAGCGGCTAGAGATAATGAGATATCATGGCTATAGTAGTATAAGATTCCAGCTGGGTGATGCTCGAATGGGATATAGACTCTCACAACGCTAACAGCAAAACAATGGAGGAGCTGTGGCCTAATGGTTAGAGCAGCAGCTTTGGGACTAAAAGGTTGCCGGTTTAATTCCCTGGACTAGCAGGAATGGCAGAAGTGCCCTTGAGCAAGGCACCTGTAAGATTGTGTGTGTTCTCGTGCATAGCTGTCCTGAGCTTTATGACCCTTTCACACCCTGGTAAACGTGCATAATCGCGAGAACATACTCTTTTATTTTCTCTGTACCTTCTAGTTTCGCTGAAACCACATTCCTGGTTCCTCCTGTTCTAGGGGGTGTATGGTCTGCTCTTTCATGTATAATAAAAACGACTCCTTATCTGGCGAGTTGACCTTGTGCCCCCGAGCCCCTTACTTATCTTGTCACGCAAGCTTCTGATGTATATAAACCCTGCTCTTTCTGTGTATCGTTGAGCAGTGCCTGAATAAACCAGATTGATTTCATTCGTGTGGTTTGTTTTCTCCCTGCTCCAGAGCGCTCTTACGTCAACGCATCTGAACTGAGACAGACACAGGTTCTAACAATTTGGTGACCCCGACGTGATACTCTCAATCAGGTAAGACATGTTTGATTGACTACCTGGTTGGCAGTAGTTTCGTAGTGTCCTACGGAGGACAGTTTTCCCTGGTTCGAGTCCAGGAAGAGCGCGCTATACAAATTTGTACTATATTTGTTGTCTGTTCCTCTTCAGATCCGTTTGTTGTCATTGTACGATGGGAAGCTCGTTCCCTAAGCCTGCGCCAGGGGAAACCCCGGCCGAATGGATGACTAGGTGCGGTTTCGCTTATTATGTTTCTCCTTGGCTCGATAATTTGGCAGGTTGGACCGAGGCCAACCCTCAAATTCCTTCATATCCTCGCCGAGGTACTTTCGATCCTGGTTATCTTGCATCGGCCCATCGCATGATTTATGAGGGATTAGGGGACCCCGGATGGGATCGCCCGTATATGCGGGAAGGATATGCCAAATGGTATGATATGAAGAAGATTTGGGATAATTTTAAACAGGCTTATACTCCCCGTTCAGTCCTGAAATCCATCCCGAAGCCTCGGGCTGCACCCGTCACCAAGGAAACGGAGGAGGCGGCGCTAGGAAAATCCAAATCTCATTCTGCTCCTCCAGCCTCGTTAGATAGTAAACCTCCACCTTATAGTAAGGCTGGAAAAATTACTGGTAAATCGCCGTCAGCTGCAAAAACGATTCCTAAAATTTATCCGTCCCTGGCTGCTGTGTCTGCGTGCCCCCCCCCCCCACGGTTGACAGAGGGCAGCGTCCCGGAGGGATAAAGGGTGCGCCTGCATCAGCCAAGAACGGCAAAGACGAAGAAAGTAGTGACGATACCGATGATGACACTGATGATGACGATTGGGATAATCCCGATGGTGTGGGTCCAGACGCCGGCTCGCGTCCTTATCCGCCACAAAACGCTGCTTGTGTATGGGTTGCAAAGCGCAGTGGTATTGATATAACTCCTCCGTCCCCGTCGGCTCTTAAGGACATCATCTCGCTTCTTCCGTCACCCGATAAGCCCTTGCTTTTTGTTGATCAGTTAATTAATGTTTCTCGTAATTGTCAGCTTACGGGAGCTGATTACCGGTTTATTCTGCAAAATAAATTAGGAGGCGCATATGATGAGACAGCCCTGTTAGAAAACGTTCAGGTTCTCGCCCCCGTCAATGATCAAGCTGAAAATATTAAGGAAGAGTATGAAGGGGATGACGGTCGCCCGCGTCGGCGCACCGTGACTACCTTCTTTTGGAAGGACACGCCGAACGCACTGCAGCAGCTTCGTGAGCAATTGACGCGATACCTGCTCGCCTTAAAACAAGCAAATAGAGACCTGTCACAGGTCACTAATTGCAAACAGGAGCGTTCTGAGCTGACGTCGGCTTTCTGGAAGCGCTTTGGGGAAGTTTGGCAACATTTGGGAGGTCTTGAACTTGATTTGGCAAACCCGAACCCAATGTTCTTGTCCACCTTTCTGTCTAATTGTCGCCCCGAAATACAGAGCGTTTTAAAACATCACTGGAGTGACCGGAATAATCTGGTCCTCCGTCAGGCCGGGGAGCGGGTGCGCACGCTGGAGAGCGATGGTCTTTTAGACTGTAAAACGAATAAAGCATGTTTATCCGTCGTGCCGGGCGGACGAGCGGAGGGACGACAGGAGAGGGGTCGCCGAACGGGACCGCGCGGCGGGGGAGGGAGGAGAAATGGAAAGTGCCACTATTGTGGAAAAGAGGGGCACTGGATAAGAGAATGTCATGCGAAACAGCGAGATGAGCAGGAACGCGAGAAACCCGTCATGCGCGCCGGTTCAAGCCCCACAGGGCAGAGAGATCCTGCCCGCCCATAGGGCTGCCCTCAGAGCGATGAAACCCCGACCGTTGCTATGTTAAATCTTTTATTCAGCTCCCCTCTTAACGAAGATCTTCCCACTATTGTTTTATGCCTGGCAGGGACTGAATATCCTTTTTTACTCGACACCGGGGCTACCATGTCCTCAGTGGGGAGGGAATATGCGGGTCCTTTATCTACACGGTCTGTAAGCTCTGTGGGAATAGAAGGGGTTCCTTTCCATTCCAGTTGCACGCCCCCCCTTTCTGTTACTTGTGCCCTTGATCCTTTACTGAAGTTTTCTCACTCCTTTGTTTGCATGCCTGATTGCCCTTTTAACCTGCTTGGACGGGACCTCATGAGCCTCCTAGGGCTCTCTATTTCTTTTAGTGGCTCACACATGGTTGTTGACATACCAGACGAAACCTCGTCGGCTGCTCTTGCCCTCACCTCTCTTTCTCTCCCCCATAACCTTCTCAATGCTGCTTGTGCCGTTACCTGCCTCACACCCTCTCTTTCTGATCTCCCAGCTTCTCTTTGGGCGGAACATAAGGACGAGGTGGGCTTTGTTAACTGTACCCCTTACGAGGCGGTCATTAAACACTCTTCGCCAGTATATGTAAAACAGTACCCCCTTTCCCCAGCTAAACTGTCTGGCATTGATGATGTTCTGTGTTCTCTCCTAGAGCAAGGTGTGGTTGTTCCCTGTGTCAGCCCTTATAACACCCCAGTGAATCCGGTGCAGAAGCCCAACGGCACGTGGCGTTTCACCCAGGATTTGCGTAAGATTAATGAGTTAATTATCCCAGTCGCCCCATTAGTTCCAGACGTTCCCTCTCTTATGGCCTCGATTCCGTGTGAACATGCGTTTTTCTCTGTGATTGACCTCTGTTCTGCCTTTTTCAGCGTCCCTGTGGGCCACGACACGCAGCCCCTGTTCGCTTTTACGCACAGGGGAAAGCAGTACACATGGACCAGGTTACCCCAAGGATATGTCGATTCCCCCGCGGTTTTTACAGCCGTAGTGAGGGACGCCTTGGCCGGTTTGTGCCTCCCCTCGGGCTCCTCCGTGCTCCAATACGCGGATGATCTTCTGGTAACGGCGGAGGACGAGGACCTTTGCGCTAAAGCCACACTCGCTCTCCTCTCTCTTCTGGCGCAAGAAGGTTTCAAGGTCTCACGAACTAAGCTTCAGTTCTGCCTCCCCACTGTTCGATATCTGGGTCACGATCTCTCCCAGGGCTCCCGCAGGCTCAGCCCCGAGCGTGTGCAGGTCATCCTAGACACTCAGGTGCCTGCCACCAAACACGCCCTCATGGCTTTTCTGGGACTTATCAATTACTGCCGCCAGTGGATTCCTGACTGTTCCACCTATGACAAGTGTCTGCGCTCTGCAATTCTGCACTCGGACCCTTTGACTCAGCCCCTGGTGTGGTCTGATGAGATGCTGACGGCCTTCAGGGCCTTGAAACAGGCTTTATGCTCGGCCCCTGCTCTCGGACTTCCGAATTACCGTTTGCCGTTTCATTTATATGTGTGCAACCAGCAGGGAACTGCGTCTGGGGTTTTGGCGCAGGAGCACGGGGGGGGTATGCGGCCTTGTGCGTTCCTCTCTAAAACTCTTGATTCTGTGGCACAGGGCCTCCCTGCTTGCCTCAGGGCGGTGGCTGCATGTGCTGTCATGGTCACGGACGCTGAACGGCTGGTTTTGTCTCACCCGCTCGTTCTCCACACCTCACATGATGTAGTGCACGTTTTAAAGAACCTCAGTACCCAGCATTTATCTGCGCAGCGTCGCTCTGGATACGAGTCTATTCTTTTGGCCACCGAAAACCTTACTGTTAAGCCCTCCTCCTCTTTTGATTCTCTCGCGCACGCGCTTCAGCGCCTCCTCAATTCACAGGATGATTTTCTTCCTTCTGAAACACACGACTGCATTTCTAGCATTCTTTTCGAGACAAGTATCCGCCCCGACTTACGCTCCACCCCGTTACTTTCAGGTGATTCGCTGTTTGTGGACGGCTCGTGCTCACGCCCCTCTGACGGCGTTTTCGTGTGTGGTTATTCTGTGTGCCGCCTTCCTGATGAAACTGTTGAAGCTTTTTCTCTCCCTTTCTCCTCGGCTCAGGCTGCCGAACTATACGCTCTAACCCGTGCATGTGTTATTGCCCAGGACACAGACGTCACTATCTACACTGATTCACGTTACGCTTTCGGCGTTGCTCACGACTTTGGTCGGATTTGGGCTTCGCGTGGGTTCACCACTGCAGACGGTAAGCCCATTTCTCATTCTTCGCTTGTTACTGATCTTATTACAGCGTGTCTTCTCCCGCGCTCTTTAGCCATTGTTAAGACTCGTGCTCATTGTATTGGGGACTCTTTTGAGATCAGGGGAAACTCTCTCGCCGATCGCATTGCCAAAGCCGCGGCTGCCTCCGGTGTTTTTCCGCCTTCGCTTACTCTCTCCCTGGTCTCATCCAGCCGTATGATTAGTGCCGTTCTTCCGGACATTGACTTGATCTCCCTCCAGGCCTCCGCTTCGGCCTCAGACAACCATTTCTGGGACTCATGCGGCGCGCAGCCGTCTGACGGCGTTCGGATCGATGCTCAGGGCCGCCTTTGTTTGCCTAGACATTGCACTCCATTTCCTCGTCCGCGAGTTTCATGGTCCCACTCACCGCGGACGAAGGGGGGTAGTGGAGGATTTATCCAAAATATTTTGCATCGACAAAATACACACCGATGTACATCACATTCTAGACAGATGTTTAACGTGCGCCCAGAATAATCCATCTAAACCAGGCGCGGTACATCAGCACCTTCCCATACCTGACACGCCGTTCCAGGAATGGCAGATTGACTTTACTCACATGCCAAAACAGGGCCCCTTTAAGTATCTTTTGGTCATGGTCGACAAATTTTCACGATGGGTGGAGGCTTTCCCTTGCGGGAAAGAAGACGCTCGCACGGCGGTAAACAAATTGACGCAAGAAATCATTCCGCGTTATGGCCTCCCGGTAGGGATAGACTCTGACAAAGGGACGCCGTTCACCTCTAAGGTGACACAAGAACTATGTAAGGACCTAAAAATCCTTTGGCGATTCCACATCCCGTACCATCCACAATCCTCCGGCATTGTGGAGCGCGCAAATAGAACAATCAAGGGTAAGCTGCGCAAGGCAATGCAAGAAACCGGCACTAAAAACTGGGTACAAATTTTACCCTTAGTCCTCGCTGACATGCGAATGACCGCTCAAGTGGCCCTCGACAACCTGTCTCCGTACGAGCTCGTGATGGGCCGGCCTTTTCCTACACCCTGGCGCAGAGGTATGCAGGCTATAGGAACGAGTGATCTTGATGTACATCTCAGTGAGTACGCCGTGGGTCTCATGCGGGTACTTGATGAATACTGGACGAGACTAAATTCCAAAAAGCCTCCCATTCCTGAGGCACCCACTCACCCCTTTGAGGTAGGGGATAAAGTGTTGGTAAAGAAATTCGCTAAATTAGGCACTCCTCTAGAGGAACCGCCCTACAGTGAACCCACGGATGTGCTCGCTGTAACTCGAACGGCTGTACTAACTGACCTTTTTCCACAGTGGATTCATGCCAGTCGAATAAAGAAGGCTCCAATGTAATAGAAATCTATATTGTTGATGCTTAACAGGTTTTTGTGTTTCAGAAAGTTGCTGTGACAATAGCTGACGGCCTTTTCAGGGATCCCCTTTCCAGCATCCGGAGTAATCCGGTTTCGGCTGATCTACAAAGAGGGGATGGTCGGTGAGTCCTGCAGACTTCTGGGCTAAAGAATCTGAAAGACACGTGAGCCTGGGCTACCTTCAACTATCTACATCCTGTGGACACAGAAAGAACAAAGTCAGTGACCAGTATGACTTTCCTTCTGGTATTGGTCTTAGCGCTTGGAGCAGGGAATCCCGCTCAAGCCAGCCACGAGGACAACGTTTTTTGGCGATTTGCCAATTGGACTGCTAAACAACATACTAATCAGTCTTGTTATGTCTGTCAATACGTTAGAGTCTAAACTGTAGTTATACTCTGTAAACAAAGTATAAAAGAGGGGATTGTAAGATTGTGTGTGTTCTCGTGCATAGCTGTCCTGAGCTTTATGACCCTTTCACACCCTGGTAAACGTGCATAATCGCGAGAACATACTCTTTTATTTTCTCTGTACCTTCTAGTTTCGCTGAAACCACATTCCTGGTTCCTCCTGTTCTAGGGGGTGTATGGTCTCTTTCATGTATAATAAAAACGACTCCTTATCTGGCGAGTTGACCTTGTGCCCCCGAGCCCCTTACTTATCTTGTCACGCAAGCTTCTGATGTATATAAACCCTGCTCTTTCTGTGTATCGTTGAGCAGTGCCTGAATAAACCAGATTGATTTCATTCGTGTGGTTTGTTTTCTCCCTGCTCCAGAGCGCTCTTACGTCAACGCATCTGAACTGAGACAGACACAGGTTCTAACAGCACCTAATCTCCAGGCTGCTCTGGGTATGTTGTATGTCACTCTGGATAAGAATGCCTGTAATGTTAACTGATTATCTTTGTTAAATTTTCACTTTTAAATATATCACAAGATCATGACCAAAAATTTGCAATGGGGCATTGACGGTGTCCTAAAGACTGCCTTTAGTACAGTGCTAAAAAGGAAAAGCAAATCCATGACCACACCTATGAGAGACAAGAAGATTAGCATAATAATTGCTATGTTAATTATGCTAGCTTCCGTCTTTTAGTGCTTTTTCTCATCTTGTGTGAAAGAGTTAGAAAGATGTCGCATTGCACTGTTTTCAGAATATTGATGCTTGAAGGAATTCTTTCAGACATATTATTTAAGGGAGCTCTTAAGTAATATAATACTTGACTGTAGTGGGTCCTGCTGAATTGGCATTTAGATATGGACTTTGTAAGGCTCTGAGGGCATTTGAAGATTTGAAGTATTCTGTCCATCTAACATCATCTATCTACACTAGGGCCAAAAAAGCTCCAGTGGCTGAATAATTTATTTTCAAGACAAGCCTTGCAAGAACATTTTGGACATAGTTTGGACAAGTGTCAAATCCTAATGTTTCTCTTCTTTGAAAGTCAGTGTTTGAAAGCAGACAAGCATGGTTTGCGAAAGTACTAATACAGTACAGTACAATAATCTTTATTAGGTTCACAAAATGGGGTCTTCATACCTAATTTGCAAGTGCTTATAAAAATATAATAATTCTAATTACAAATAATAAATGAAAGTATTCTACAGAAGTACAGTGGTGCTTGAAAGTTTGTGAACCCTTTAGAATTTTCTATATTTCTGCATAAATATGACCTAAAACATCATCAGATTTTCACACAAGTCCTAAAAGTAGATAAAGGGAACCCAGTTAAACAAATGAGACAAAAATATTATACTTGGCCATTTATTTATTGAGGAACATGATCCAATATTACATATCTGTGAGTGGCAAAAGTATGTGAACCTCTGCTTTCAGTATCTGGTGTGACCCCCTTGTGCAGCAATAACTACAACTAAACATTTCCGGTAACTGTTGATCAGTCTTGCACACTGGCTTGGAGGAATTTTAGCCCATTCCTCCATAAAGAACAGCTTCAACTCTGGGACGTTGGTGGGTTTCCTCACATGAACTGCTCGCTTCAGGTCCTTCCACAACATTTCGATTGGATTAAGGTCAGGACTTTGACTTGGCCATTCCAAAACATTAACTTTATTCTTCTTTAACCATTCTTTGGTAGAATGACTTGTGTGCTTAGGGTCGTTGTCTTGCTGCATGACCCACCTTCTCTTGAGATTCAGTTCATGGACAGATGTCCTGACATTTTCCTTTAGAATTTGCTGGTATAATTCAGAATTCATTGCTCCATCAATGATGGCAAGCCGTCCTGGCCCAGATGCAGCAAAACAGGCCCAAACCATGATACTACCACCACCATGTTTCACAGATGGGATAAGGTTCTTATGCTGAAATGCAATGTTTTCCTTTCTCCAAACATAACACTTCTCATTTAAACCAAAAAGTTCTATTTTGGTCTCATCCGTCCACAAAGCATTTTTCCAATAGCCTTCTGGCTTGTCCACGTGATCTTTAGCAAACTGCAGACGAGCAGCAATGTTCTTTTTGGAGAGCAGTGGCTTTCTCCTTGCAACCCTGCCATGCACACCATTGTTGTTCAGTGTTCTCCTGATGGTGGACTCATGAACACTATTATTAGCCAATGTAAGAGAGGCCTTCGGTTGCTTAGAAGTTACCCTGGGGTCCTTTGTGACCTCACCAACTATTACACGCCTTGCTCTTGGAGTGATCTTTGTTGGTCGATCACTCCTGGGGAGGGTAACAATGGTCTTGAATTTCCTCCATTTGTACACAATCTGTCTGACTGTGGATTGGTGGAGTCCAAACTCTTTAGAGATGGTTTTGTAACCTTTTCCAGCCTGATGAGCATCAACAATGCTTTTTCTGAGGTCCTCAGAAATCTCCTTTGTTCGTGCTATGATAAACTTCCACAAACATGTGTTGTGAAGATCAGACTTTGATAGATCCCTGTTCTTTAAATAAAACAGGGTGCCCACTTACACCTGATTGTCATCCCATTGATTGAAAACACCTGACTCTAATTTCACCTTCAAATTAACTGCTAATCCTAGAGGTTCACATACTTTTGCCACTCACAGATATGTAATATTGGATCATTTTTCTCAATAAATAAATGACCAAGAATAATATTTTTGTCTCATTTGTTTAACTGGGTTCCCTTTATCTACTTTTAGGGCCTGTGTGAAAATCTGATGATGTTTCAGGTCATATTTATGCAGAAATATAAAAAATTCTAAAGGGTTCACAAACTTTCAAGCACCACTGAATATAGAAAGGAGTTATTATCAAAACCTAATAGAAGTACTATTTCCAATGTTAGCATCAAACTTATCAGAACTCGGTGTGCAGCCACCTCTCGAAATAACACAACTTTAAGTTACGTTTAAAAATGGATACTGATAGAGACTTGGAAATTGCCTCTGGGAGTGACTTCCAGACAGAAACCCCTCTATAAAGAAATGAGTTTTGTGCCTTGGCAGTACAACACTTGGGGATATTCAGATTGTTACTATTCCTAGTATTTTGTTGATGTACTGTATACTGGAGCATTTCCTGAACAAGCTAGTAAGATACTTAGGGGCAAGATTATTCATGCATTTGTACATAAGTACAGCGTCTCTTATGGTTAATAAATCAGACACAGGTAAAAGTTTCAGTTCCTTGAGAGTAGGTGTTATGTGATCATATTTGCGCTGCCAAGATAGAATTCAGGCAGCAAAATTCTGCACTCGCTGTAACTTATGAATATTTGAATTGCTGGTACCTGATCAGACAGAAGAACAGTAAAAAAGCTTAGTAAAAATTAATGATTGTAAAGAGTGTCTGTTGGTCAAAAAGGTGACGGATCCGACTTATCATTACTAGTTTGCTTATTAGATCTGCAGCTAGAGTCCTGATGTGTTCATTGAATGATAAGTTCTTATTGACTATAACTCCAAGGTCTGTAACTGAGTGAACGACAGGTAGCTCCTTCCCCAGGAACGTAATGGATGGGACAGGCGTCTGACTGAGTATCTTGCTTGATCCAAACACACACAACTTGGTCTTGTCCAACGTAATGTCTTGTAATGCCTGCTACTAAGCCTTCCAGCACTTCTTGTCATAGACTCACACAAAGTTGCCACTAAAAACATGGCATGCCATCACACAGAAACGATAAAGGTTACATCCTACGTCAAAATCTCTGATATACGTTTTTGTGATGAAACTTTTAGTGCACAGCTAAACACAGACAATAATCCTGTTTTTAATACTGAACATTTCCTATTGATCTGTTCAACAGTTCATCACATTTTTTTTGTGTGGTGTTCATATTTTTGTTACTCAGCCAGTGTTCGTGGGTCTGGCGGACCCGCTGCATTTTGGTGCTTTAAATTCAACACAATCAAACAATTTTACATTAAATTCTTAACAGATGTTTCCTTCACCCCAATTACAAGCAACATAAACAGCATATATGGTTAATATTTGCCCTTTACCTTTGTTAGATTACATTTATTTTTTTTAAAAAGTGCGACTTGTTTTTTGTTTGTCTTTTAATAAAATGTAATTTTACAAAAAAATCCATTACAGTCAAGATATGAGTGGAAAAAAAGATGTTTATCTTCAAATTTACAAACGAAGCAAGGTTTTCCATAATAACTGATTTTTATTTATTTGAATTTCATTAGAAATTTAACCCATTCAGTTCAGTTTACACAACACAAGCTGAACACATACAGTAACCATTGTCAGTCTATACAACACATCATCCCCATGCTCGTCTTTGGTTTGGGACTAACTGATGCTCCATCTCATCCTCTTCTTCAGAGTCACGTCAGACTCTGAATTTTCAGAAATGTGATCCTCACGTTCTGAAACGTCTTCCTCTACATCATCATCAAAAGCTTCTCTCTCTTCCAGAATCATTTGCAAGTCCATCTGAGCAGAGAATCTTTTGGCCATCTTGATCAGTTGTGATAAGGAGCCACATTGGAAAAGCTATAGTTATTGTGTCCTGCCCCCAATTTATGGGAACTTCTGTCTTGGTTCCCGCAAGACAGAGGGTACAATGTGTAGGAATATGAAAGCAGACAGGTGTCGGTGCTTGAATGGCAGGGGCAGAAACACAAAACTCACACACACACACACTAACAGCAGGCCCAGACAGGAGGAGGACAGAGTGAAGGTACACACTTTTATTAACCCCGGGTCCAGTGGACCCGAACATCCTGTATGTAATATAAATGTGTGGTGGGGTGTACAGTGTGTGGTCATCGAAAATGTGTTCTGATATACGCTACCGTTCAAAAGTTTGGGGTCACTTTGAAATTCCCTTATTTTTGAAAGAAAAGCACTGTTTTTTTCAATGAAGATCACTTTAAACTAATTAGAAATACACTCTATACATTGCTAATGTGGTAAATGACTATTCTAGCTGCAAATGTCTGGTTTTTGGTGCAATATCTACATAGGTGTATAGAGGCCCATTTCCAGCAACTATCACTCCAGTGTTCTAATGGTACAATGTGTTTGCTCATTGCCTCAGAAGGCTAATGGATGATTAGAAAACCCTTGTACAATCATGTTAGCACAGCTGAAAACAGTTTAGCTCTTTAGAGAAGCTATAAAACTGACCTTCCTTTGAGCAGATTGAGTTTCTGGAGCATCACATTTGTGGGGTCGATTAAAGGATATGGGACATGGATTTTTTTTTCTGGGCATAATTATGTATAAAGGACATAAGAAATGCCATCTAAATCACTGCAGGGCGTCAAAAAATGTGAAAATCATCACATTATTCAAGTTTTTTTTATACATCAGGGTAAAACAAGGATTCGTTAATGAGCTAGGTGGTCACGTGACCTGTGACGTAACAAAAACTTTCCAAGGAGCCAGCGCTTGGGAATCTAATGTAAACAGGTTACCGAAATGGACACCATCGACAGTGATATTCCCGATGTTTCACAGATGTGAAGTTAGACCTTATCAATTAGAACCGATAGCTGGAAATTCACATGAACATGGATCTTGTATTTACTCTGACGGGTCAGATGATTCTGAGAGTGAGAGTTCATTCAATCCCCATGAAACTGAAAGCGGTCGGCTCGATAACACTTCCTGGTAAGTTAAAAACAATTCTGCTCAAAGGCTAATGATCTGTTGAAAAAAGTATTATTTTTGTATCATACATTGAAAGTTCATCATAGATCTAGCTAAAGTCCGTTGCAAGCTATTTTTTTTTTGCTGATATTTTTCGAGATTGATTGAGATACAATGCTTCCAGAGTCCGAGATGAAAACATTCAAAATGGTGAAACGCCATCACACAGCCAACAATACTACGCCGTTTGGCGAAAGAGATGAAAATTAAGAAAAGTTAAACAAACTTACCAACATAACATTTATTTAAATGTCCATTAATGTTACAGGATTTCTTGACTGTCTCTACAGTTGTAGGAATGTTAGGCCCTGTATATTATGGCGCTATCACTGCCTCCATGAACCTGGCTATACGGCCTATTGTCCTCACCGATGTTTATGTCGGAATCCGCATCATTGCTCCAGAAAATTATTCAATTGTTTTGAAAACATAATCGATATCTATTGTTGCATTGAAATTTGTCAACTCTATGTTTTATTCGCGCAATAAATAAAATATAGAATAATAAAATGAAATAAAAGTTAAAAAAAAACTCTTCTACAACTTCACCACAACTCTTCAATTCGGTACGTAAACAAAGAAGGACAGATATAAGAGTAAATGAGTCAGAATTAGGGGTGGCACGGTGGTGTAGTGGTTAGCGCTGTCGCCTCACAGCAAGAAGGTCCTGGGTTCGAGCCCCGGGGCCGGCAAGGGCCTTTCTGTGTGGAGTTTGCATGTTCTCCCCGTGTCTGCGTGGGTTTCCTCCGGGTGCTCCAGTTTCCCCCACAGTCCAAAGACATGCAGGTTCGGTTAACTGGTGACTCTAAATTGACCGTAGATGTGAGTGTGAATGGTTGTCTGTGTCTATGTGTCAGCCCTGTGATGACCTGGCGACTTGTCCAGGGTGTACCCCGCCTTTTGCCCATAGTCAGCTGGGATAGGCTCCAGCTTGCCTGTGACCCTGTAGAAGGATAAAGCGGCTAGAGATAATGAGATGAGATGAGTCAGAATTATGATAATCAATAATTGATACACCCAAAATTATAATACTAATCCTTACCTCGGCTTTCAGACGCTTAGCGAATGCACCTCGTGGTGGCCGTAGCACTTCTGGTTTCACTCCGCCGTCTTGTTCCTGAATTGGGACGTTGGGAATGGCTCCATCTTTACGTAGCCTCTTAAATTTGGCTTGGCAATTAATTTCGTTCAGTACCTGAGTATTAAAGTTGAAAGAATCCTCTGTGAAATGGTCCGAACACAGTTTGTGGGAAACAGTAGGTGCAAAGTTTTTTCTACGGCAGTAGTGAGCCCACACTTTCCTCAGCTTCGGGTCCTTGGGGAATGCAAAAAAACTTACTCCAGGGCATTTCTCATTGGAATTATTGCAACCATAAGCAGCACAATACACCATGATGTCCAATGTATGATGTCCAATGTACTTTAAAGACTATAAAAACAATTTTCTTGTCATCCACTTCTCCATTCATCTACCCGCTTGTGCTGTGCCCGAAAGTTTTTGTGACGTATGATCACGTGACAGCGGCTCTTCCGGTGGTAGAAAATGCATATCGGAAGTCGAGCAGAAATGCCATTATAATCATCACGAATATAACGATTTTGCTGAATTTAATAGATGATTTTGTATTTGTTGATGCAATTAATTCATATTTTTAATGGAAAAAAACTGATATAGCGTGCATTTATGTTTCATGTCCCATATCCTTTAAATGCTCAAAATGGCCAGAAGAATGTCTTGACTATATTTTCTATTCATTTTACAACTTATGGTGGTAAATAAAAGTGACTTTTCATGGAAAACACAAAATTGTCTGGGTGACCCCAAACTTTTGAACGGTAGTGTATGTTCTTCACAGAAAATGTGTAGGGGGGAAGAAAGAGAGACAAAAGAAGTGATGGAAATCCCTTTTAAGAATCTTAGATAATCCAAATTTTTAACTAGGTTGGAAGTTATGACAAGGCCAATGAGTCTGAGTTTGAAAAAATAATTAATCGTATCATTGTTCCTTTCATAAAAAATGAAAATGGGGTCCCACAGACCCGAACACCATACAAGGGTTAATTGATGGCACTAAGATCACTTTCATTTTGCCAAAGTGCTTTTTAGCTGAGCTTCCATGCATCAGCAGGAGGAACTCATCATGTCTGATATGATTTATTTATATATTTGTAATATATGAAAATGCAGTCAGAGATGCACAGAGTCTTTGTGGCATCCAATGAGTGGCTGAATGCATTAGAGATGAGCATGAATAATTAATTCAGTGACACAGGGGACTCATGGTAAACGCTTCCACATGAAGACTCGGCATACCCATAGCGTAATCTTTCAGCCAAGCCATGTAAAATTCAGCCTTTTTATCGACCATGTGGACAAATACATTGCCACTCATCTACTGTGACTTAGCACCTAGCTAAGTGCTTTCTAAGTAGAAAACCGGATGAGCTTCATAGCTAATCGCTTTTACAAAAATAAACAAAAGAAAACAGTAGTTCAGTAGTTGTTGTTGTGTGGCAGGTAAGCTTCTTATAAAAAATAAAATTCAAGACATATTATCATAGTGAGATTATAGATGTTACAGGTCAAAAAATTTCAACCTAGGTGATTTTTTTTTAACCTGGGTTAAAATGTTTAACCTAGTTCATAACTTCCAACCTAGTTAAAAATTTGGATTATCTAAGATTCTTAAAAGGGATTTTCCATCACTTCTTTTGTCTCTCTTTCTTCCATTCACTTCATCTCTATCTACACCTACCTAGTATTTCCTCTTGTCTGTCTATTCCTATCTACCTAATTAGCATTTTTTACATATCTTTTTTCATACTTAACCAGGATTCAGAACCTTGTGATTTTTAACCCAACACCTTAACCACTAGACCAGCGACAATTGTGATGGAAGGAGTGATATATATTTTGAATTTATTAATGAGTCCAGCCTTATTACATCATCAAGTAGTTTAAAATACAAAGTCTTCCCAAATCCTAACCCTAACCCTAGATATAATAAGTCTCCCTAATACAAGTAGCAAATTACGAAGTGGGTTAAAAATTCTAATCTAGATTGAAAAATTCCACCTGACCTACAATTCCGACCTGGAACATAGACATTTAGTCACACAAGAAAGATTTGTTATTAATAATATACTGAAAAAAACAATGTAAGGAACTGTTAATTTATAGTATAACCATCTGAATCAGCACTGTAGAGGTCACAGCCTCCATAAAGCCTTGAAGGAAGCTGAAGATTTAAAATATTGTGTATATCAGCTACACCACAGGAGGACATCAGCCTTGACAATTGGCCTTATATCTTGCAGAAAGAACTCTGCAACAAAAAGCACCAGAGAGAATGAATGCCTCAGGAAACCTTTCAAGTACTGCATTTATATTGTGGGCTTTTTGGTTGATAGTCTCAATTTAAACAACAGAACTGATAAAAAAAACAAATATTCTATGTATGTGTGTTTCTTAGAAAACATCCAGGCTGGTCTCAGATGTGTGAAGGAGAAGGAGCAAAGATTATTTATTCTGTCCATAGAAACTGACCACTACAAAGACAAGTGTGCAGTTGAACAGCCTACAGACCAATAGGGGGATGTATATTGCAGACAGCATAAAGAATGTTTGAATATTAGTGCATCAGTTTATTGACTTCCAATCTCATAACACCCATCCATCCATTATCCATAACCGTTTATCCTGTGCAGGGTCACAGGCAAGCTGGAGCCTATCCCAGCTGACTATGGGCAAGAGGCGGGGTACACCTTGGACAAGTCACCAGGTCATTGCAGGGCTGACACATAGAGACAAACAATCATTCACACCTACAGGCAATTTAGAGCCACCAATGACCCTAACCCATAACTACGTCATCGCTTGTTTACCGCAATGCATTATGGGTGATACCTGGGGTTAGCTCCGCCGTATTGTTTACTTACTTTCACCCTTGTTAAACACTGCATTGTTCTGTCTAACCGGTTTTAACTGTGCCTAAAGTGAATTGCTGTGTGCCTTACTGTGTCTCCACAACAAAGAAAGTACCTAATTTGAGTTTTTATCAGCTGCCAGTCAAGAAGAAGGGAAGAAAGAAATGGATAAGTTTAATCCGCAACGAAAACCTTCAGATTGAATCGAAATGGACAAGTGTTTGTAGCTTACATTTCTCGGGTGGGAAAAAGACGTACTTATACTGTGACTCAGCAATATTTCCATGGTCTATGAAAAGGCCTTCAGTTATAGAAGATTATAACAATCAACACTGTTCATCATCTGAAACTAGCGATGTTCCAAGGCCTGGAAAACAAAGAAGCATTATTTGGCCTTTGCCTCTCAACGTGCCGAAGCACTCGGCAGCTGAACGAGCCTGTCGGACCGATAAAACTCCCAAACCATGAAGGGTTCTCTTTCGACTGTGGGTGGTAGAAATGGGCAACTGGACTTGCTTGAAAATTCTTGAAAACGTTTCATCTCTCGTCCAAAAGGCTTCCTCAGTTCTGTCTGAAGACAGAACTGAGGAAGCCTTTTGGACAAAAGGTGAAACGTTTTCAAGAATTTTCAAGCAAGTCCAGTTGCCCATTTCTACCACCCACAGTTTACTATGACCTGGATGATTGAGAATCTTCACAGACAGGTTCTCTTTCGAGTTTGTATAATGTTCAGTGTACCTCACTAGTGGCATTTATTAATGCATTACCATCTGGGTCACATACATATCAACTTAATCCACTGTTTATTAAGTCCTTCACCCTGTATCACACACCAAAAATTAAGTTCAATCCGTGTTCAACAAATCAATCCAGATTAGACTTACAAAATAGTTTATTTCTTAAGATTTGACAAGATGTAGCAAAATGTTTCAAAATTAGGAATGAAATTATTTAGCATACAAATTATTTATGTTGTTCGCACATTTTCGTTGATTAGGCCTATAAAGTTTTGCTATACTTGGCCGTAGGACCTGGCAGTCAGCCTAACATGAATGTAACTTCACCATGAACACTATAGACATTACAGCCAATTTCAGAGAGGCTACATACAATTCCTGATATTCAGATAGATTTGTTTTCTCGATAAAGTTTAGCTGGTGCAATATACGTCCTCAGAAATAAGACATTCTGAGATTTGATGTTGTTGTTGTACAGTGTGGTAGACTCGGTCTAGACGCTTACCTTCTCACCAAGCTTGATTTGGATTCCGATTTTCCTCCTGTAAACCCTCGACATGTTATACACTTTTTTAAATCATCAATTTCATTGTCTTCCATGACAGAGCACTGCAAAATCGCTCCTCTCACATCACTCTCATGTAAAATTCATCTGATATATCGCTCAACTACCGACCCTGGCTATCCCCCACAATGCACTGCGATAAACAAGTGATGACATAGTTATGCTTGGGGGCTGTTAACCTAACCTGCATGTATTTGGACTGTGGGGGAAACCAGAGCACCTGGAGGAAACCCACACAGACACAGGGAGAACATGCAAACTCCACACAGAAAGGCCCCCGTCGGCTACTGGGCTCCGACCCAGAACCTTCTTGCTGTAAGGCAACAGTGCTAACCACTACACCACCGTGCCACCAATCTCATAATAATGTTATACAATATTATATGCAGCCTACAACACTGTAAAAATGTTGTATTTGTTCAGGTCTCTTTGTATGCAAACATTCACAAACCCCCAAAGTGAAATATTTATACTTGGTCTCATGAAAGATTTCTACTCATTTGAACAACGTGGTTGGATTTCATTGTAAGAAAACTGGTCGCACTACCATCTCACAGCTCCCCAGTTTGATCCTGAGCTCAGGTTATTGTCTGTACAGAGCTTTTGTGCATGTTGGGGAAGCCATGGCCTAATGGTTAAAGAAGTAGCTTTGAGACCAAAAGGTTGCTGGTTTGATTCCCTGGACCAGCAGAAATGACTGAAGTGCCCTTGAACAAGGTATCTAATCCCCAGCTGCTCTGGGCATGTCACTCTGGATAAGAGCACCTTCTAAATGCCATTAATGTAAAGAAAATTGACATCTGCAAGCATTTTGATTCAAAGAGCAGCACTACTGCTCGTCAGAGGTGTGTCACAGGAGTGGGCAAAGTTTCTCTCATGTAGCTAGATAGTAAGCTCACAGGACATATTTCTAATAATGACCATTCCAACTCAATGAACTAATCAGCTATGCTAACTCTAGTTGAACTCTACAAGCCATTTTCTGGGGCTGAGCTTTGTGTATATAAGCAGGAATGGACAGCAGCTCAAGCAATAAAAAGTTAAAATGTTCTTCAACCCTCCTACTTAGTTGATAGAGACCCAGTGCAAGGTACCTAACCCCAACTGCTCCCCAGGCTGCTCTGGGTATGTTGTACGTCACTCTGGATAAGAGAGTCTGCTAAATGCCTGCAATGTATTGTAATATTTTCACATGTCTATATGGGTTTCCTTCAGGTCCTCCAGTTTCCTCCTACCTCCCAAAAGCATGTGAGTTAGAAAGTGAATGTGTTTGTGAGACCCTGTGATGCACTGGTGTCCCATGAAGGGTTTGTCCCCACCTCACCCCCAGTGTTTCTGGGCTCGGCTTCAGATCCACCATGACCTTGACCAGGATAAAGTGGTTACTGAATTGTGTAAATTGTTCCATGGTGTGAGACCATGTTGTGATTTTCATTAGCATTAAGCTTAAGCCATAAAGATTTATGAAAACACAACAGAAACAATAATTAATTTAATGGAGACTGAACAGAATGATAGCAGCACTAGACTTCCTCTGTTGTAAAAAGTTAGCTTCAGGTCAGCAAGAACGTATCTGTAGGAATAGTATGGAAACTATTTGAGAGGAATTAGTTCCATATAATAGTATTGAAGTGTTCTGTAATTTTATATTAATAAGTACTTGTTGTTGTTTGTTTGGATTTTGGATACATGTGTTTGAATAGTCTGCATTAGATACTTTATAGTAAACAAGCTGTCTATAGACTGTTATGAACCTGTCAGGTGATGGTTCTGTATCAACTTATCAACTCATCTCATCTCATTATCTCTAGCCGCTTTATCCTTCTACAGGGTCGCAGGCAAGCTGGAGCCTATCCCAGCTGACTACGGGCGAAAGGCGGGGTACACCCTGGACAAGTCGCCAGGTCATCACAGGGCTGACACATAGACACAGACAACCATTCACACTCACATTCACACCTACGGTCAATTTAGAGTCACCAGTTAACCTAACCTGCATGTCTTTGGACTGTGGGGGAAACCGGAGCACCCGGAGGAAACCCACACGGACACGGGGAGAACATGCAAACTCCACACAGAAAGGCCCTCGCCGGCCCCGGGGCTCGAACCAAGGACCTTCTTGCTGTGAGGCGACAGCGCTAACCACTACACCACCGTGCCGCCCAACTTATCAACTGATTCCTAAAAATGTGAACAGTGTATGGTTGTTGAAATTTAGTAGATAAACTACCATGTCGGCAGTAGTCCTATCACTATTTCACAACATCTTGCTTAAATGTATGACATGTTGGTTGAAGGCATTTTTGACATAACATTAAGAAGAAGTTGATGATGGGGTTTTTGCATTATTAAAAAGTTCACATTCTCAATACAGGGTGGCATGGTGGTGTAGTGGTTGGCACTGTTGCCTCACAGCAAGAAGGTTCTGGGTTCAAGCCCAGTGGCTGACAGGGGCCTTTCTGTGTGGATTTTGCATGTTTTGTGTGTATGTGGGTTTCCTCTGGGTGCTCCGGCTTCCCCCACAATCTAAAGACATGTGGTTAGGTTAACTGACTACTCTAAATTGTCCATAGGTATGAATGGTAGAGAGGAGAAAACCTCTATAATAAGCTGGTAGAAGGCAACAGGAATCCATCTATCCATCCATTATCTGTAGCCACTTATCCTGTTCTACAGGGTTGCAGGCAAGCTGGAGCCTATCCCAGCTGACTATGGGCGAGAGACAGGGTACACCCTGGACAAGCTGCCAGGTTATCGCAGGGTTGACAGAGAGACAAACAACCATTCACACTCACGGTCAATTTAGAGCCACTTAATTAGCCTAACCTGCATGTCTTTGGACTGTGGGGGAAACCGGAGCACCTGGCAGAAACCCACGCAGACATGCAAACTCCACACAGAAAGGCCCTCGCCGGCCTTGAACCCAGGACCTTCTTGCTGTGAGGCGACAGTGCTAACCACTACACCACCCGCAACGGGAATGCATTACTGTAATTCTTCCCTAGTAACTTCAATGGCTGAAGCTGTCAGAGCAGACCTGCCATCAGGCAGAACACTAAAGAAGAAGATGATTCTCAATACAGTGCAGTATAATTTATTTTCTTTTCATTTCAAAAGAAACCTACAAGCCACACATGATGAACAAACACAAGCTAGCTCTCATGAAATGAATCGAGCTAAACTTAAAAAAAAGAAAGAACATATAGTGGTATGCAAAAGTTTGGGCACCCCTGGTCAAAATTGCTGTTACTGTGAACAGTTAAGCAAGTTGAAGATGAAATGATTTCCAAAAGGCATAAAGTTAAAGATGACTCGTTCCCTTTATATTGTAAGCAAAAGCAATTTTTTATTTTAATCTTTTACATTTTCAAAATGACAAAAAAGGAAAAGGGCCCGAAGCAAAAGTTTGGGCACCCTGCATGGTTAGTACCTAGTAAGACCCGCTTTGGCAAGTATCACAGCTTGTAAACACTTTTTGTAGCCAGCTAATAAGCTTTGAGTTCTTACCTGGGGGATTTTCACACATTTGTCCTTGCAAAAGGCTTCCAGTTCTACAAGTTTCTTGGGCTGTCTTGCATGCACTGCTCTTTTGAGATCTATCCACAGATTTTCAATGATGTTTAGGTCAGGGGACTGTGAGGGCCAGGGCAAAACCTTCAGCTTGTGCCTCTTGAGGTATTCCATTGTAGATTTTGAGGTGTGTTTTGGATCATTGTTTTATTGTAGGACCCATCCTATTTTTAACTTCAACTTTTTTACAGATGGTGTGATGTTTGCTTCCAGAATTTGCTGGTATTTATTCGAATCCATGCTTCCCTCGACCAATGAAATGTGCTCTGTGCCACTGGCTGCAACACAACCCCAAAGCATGATCGATCCACCCCCATGCTTCAGAGTTGAAGAGGCGTTCTTTTCCTGGAATTTGGCACCCTTTTTTCTCCAAACATACCTTTGCACATTGTGGCCAAAAAGTTCTATTTTGATTTCATCAGTCCACAGGACTTGTTTCCAAAACGCATCAGGCTTATTTAGATGTTCATTTGCAAACTTCAGATGCTGAATTTTGTGGCTAGGACGCAGGAAAGGTTTTCTTCTGATGACTCTTCCATGAAGGTCATATTTGTTCAGGTGTCACTGCATAGTAGAACAGTGCACCACCACTCCCGGGTCTGCTAAATCTTTCTGAAGGTCTTTTGCAGTCAAACAGGGGTTTTAATTTGCCTTTCTAGCAATCCAATGAGCAGTTCTTTCAGAAAGTTTTCATCTTCCAGACCTCACCTTGATCTCCACTGTTTCTGTTAACTGCCATTTCTTAATAACATTACAATCTGAGGAAACAGCTACCTGAAAATACTTTGCTATGTTCTTGTAGCCTTCTCCTGCTTTGTGAGCATCAATTATTTTATTATTCAGAATGCGAGGGGGGGCGGCACGGTGGTGTAGTGGTTAGCGCTGTCGCCTCACAGCAAGAAGGTCCGGGTTCGAGCCTCGTGGCCGACGAGAGCCTTTCTGTGCGGAGTTTGCATGTTCTCCCCGTGTCCGCGTGGGTTTCCTCCGGGTGCTCCGGTTTCCCCCACAGTCCAAAGACATGCAGGTTAGGTTAACTGGTGACTCTAAATTGACCGTAGGTGTGAGTGTGAATGGTTGTCTGTGTCTATGTGTCAGCCCTGTGATGACCTGGCGACTTGTCCAGGGTGTACCCCGCCTTTCGCCCGTAGTCAGCTGGGATAGGCTGCAGCTTGCCTGCGACCCTGTAGAACAGGATAAAGCGGCTAGAGATAATGAGATGAGATGAGAATGTGAGGGAGTTGCTTAGAGGAGCCCATAGCTGTTGATTTTAGGGACAAGTTTGAGGAGACAGAGAATTTATACAGCTTTGAAATCTGCATCATCTGGCCTTTCCTAACGAAGAATTTGAACAAGCCACATCTCAATAAGCTAATTAAGGTCTGGAACCTTGGTAAAAGTTACCTGAGAACTCAAATGTATTGGCGTGCCCAAACTTTTGCATGGTGTTCCTTTTCTTTTTTCACTCTCCAATTGTACAAAACAAAAATAATACACAAATCTTGCATAAAACACTGAAAAGAAATGTGGCGTCTTTACCTTTTATGCCTTTTGGTGATCAGTTTATCTTCTGCTCACTTAACTATTCACAGTAACAGACATTTTCAGTAAGGGTGCCCAAACTTTTGCATGCCACTCACTGTACACACTAAAGCTGTTCCTCTCTCCTGTTCATCAGTCGTGTGGTTTTGGCTGCAACCTGCCTAATGACACTGTCACTCTGTCAAGAGCACACTGATCATCAGCAGAAGTGGGAGGCCAACAGACAGGAATCGGTGTTTACGACTCAATAAAGTGTAGGAGTGCCAGCCTCACCATTTCTCTTTTCAGGCTTGGTTCTAGCTTTAAAATCGTCAGACAAACCACTTTAAAGACTAGATTCACTTGCTACCATAAGTAAAGCAAGCATCATACTGTGTTTAGTGGCATAATTGTCATTCTCATGTTTTTGTTGGAGGTAGGAGAGGAAATGTTTGTGTCCTGTTGTCATCATCATCATTATTATCATCAGTATTTGTATCAGCACTCATCACCCTTTCGTTGCTTCTCACTGTGCATCTGTTTTGCTTTTCACACATGGCAGCCGGAGCCTTGTTGCCATGGTATCCCCAGAGGCAGCTGAGCGAGTGAGCAAGCATGCTTCATATAACCCTCACAATTATAATGTTCCCACCACCATGTCTTAAAGTACATCCATCCATTATCTGTAGCCGCTTATCCTGTACAGGATCGCAGGCAAGCTGGAGCCAATCCCAGCTGACTATGGGCGAGAGGCGGGGTACACCCTGGACAAGTCACCAGGTCATTGCAGGGCTGGCACATAGAGACAAACAATCATTCACACTCATATTCACACCTACGGTCAATTTAGAGCCACCAATTAGCCTAACCTGCATGTCTTTGGACTGTGGGGGAAACCGGAGCACCCGGAGGAAACCCATGCAGACACGGGGAGAAAAAGAAAAACAACAACTTTATTCATCACACGCTTGTGAAATTCCTTTCTGCATTTAACCCATCTGAAGCAGTGAACACACACATACATACCCAGAGCAGTGAGCAGCCATGCTAACAGTGCCCGGGGAGTAGTTGGGTGCCTCACTCAAGGGTACCTCAGCCCAAGGCTGTCCCATACAGTATTAACCTAACCGCATGTCTTTAAACTGTGGGGGAAACCAGAGTAAACCCATGCAGACTTGGGGAGAACATGCAAACTCCACACAGAAAGACCCCTGCTGGCCACTGGGCTCAAACCCAGAACCTTCTTGCTGTGAGGTGACCGTGCTAACCACTTACACCACCATGCCGCCCTGTCTTAAAGTACAAACATGGGCAAACCAGTGTCTTGGAGCTCAACGATAATGTACCTTTGTGAGCTGTGGCTCAGTGAGTATTGAGCTACTACTTGGAAAGTTGAGTTCAAATCCCAACACTAGCAAGCTGCTAGAGTTGGGTCCTTGAGCAAGACCCTTAATGCTCAGCTGCTCTGTGGTATCCTGTCTCAATTACAAGTTGCTTTGGATAAAAACAATAATCAGATGAAAATATCACCCAGAAGTAACAACAGAGTTCTCATAGTATAAAATCTATTAAGAGCTTATAGTAGGTGTAGATATTTAGCAGAAATAAAAGGGCTGTTTATTTTTGGTCTATACAATGACTTAGCTTACGGACAGACACTTGTAAGTTTAGTTATTATTTCTGGCGAGATCACTGCCTCAGTAGGGAGCTGTATGAGGATTCCTAAGGTTAGATAGTATCACTCATGACGTTTCATTTAAAGTACCGTTGTGCGACAGATCTCACTGATCACTTATCCATTGCAACATCAGTGCAGAAATAATCCTCTACTATTTCAGAATTTGGTGCGGTCGCTAAACTGGTTAAAACGGACAGTTAATTGATAATTCATAAATACTGAATCTGAGTAGCCATGTCTCTCTGGGTGTGTACTACACACTTGATCCTGTTACTAGTTTATACCAGAATAAACACATAACATTCTTAGGACTTACAGTGAGCGGTTTAATATAAACTACCTCCGACCCCTCTGGGTCTCACCTCGCAGTCGTAAAGCAGGTGCAGCTGCCCGTCGATCCACTCCTCAATGTCCAATCTCCGCTGGAGGTCTTTACGGTTGTATTTCACTGTTAGTTTGCCCAGCTTGCGATGGGAGGGCTCCTCCTCTTTGGTCTGAAACATCACCCTGGACTGGGTGCCTGGTTCCGACGCCATGGCTGCCACGGCTGCACACAAACCAGGGAGAGCAATCGGCAAGCCGTCTCTCTCGCTCTCTCTTTCCCTCGCACCCCCCCCTCTCTCTCTGTTTCCCTCCCTTTCTCTTTGCTTGGATCTCTCAGAATCGCTCCTTACGCTCTGTCCAACAGCCCCTCTAGCTGTCTCTCTATTTCAGCTCTTCTCTCTGTTGTTCTCTCACTGTCGTTCAGCTACTTGCGTGCTCGCCGCCTGTTCCTTTGGAGGCTTGTAATGGAAGACGCCTTTATATGTGTGTGTGTGTGTGTGTGTGTGTGTGTGTGTGTGTGTGTGTGTGTGTGTGTGTGTGTTTTATGACAGTCCGTGAGCACAGGTCACAAAGAGACTGATAAGCTGAGGAGTATAAGATGAGTGACAGAGGGCAGGAAGTGTACTGAAAAATACCTAATTTTATGTTACCTCCACAGTTCACATAGCTCCCACTGTAAATGGCTTAATGGAGGGGGAAGTATTGCATATTGCTGTAATATATCTCCTTACTCTGTATACCCACAGAGCTCTGGGACTTCAATATTAGCTTGGCAGCACAGAATCTGATTTTCGGTGCTAATAGTGTTTTATGCAGCTTTAATATCCTGTGCTCGGAAACAGTGGTGAGTAATGGATTTGGCATTTCTGTGTTTTCATTAAACATGAGCGAGAGACATGGTTGTACACTTACTGTGCATCAAAACCTGTCCCACTTAAAGGAAGTCATTAACTCATGAGTCCACTTAAAGGAAGTCATTAACTCATGAGTCCACTTAAAGGAAGTGATTAGCTCTTGCACTGAGATCAACTATTTGTACAGAACAGTACTGTAGAAATGCTAAAGGTTATGAATATTTACAACACATTTACGGTGAGTGGCCAAAATATTGATATAACTGTGAATAATAACATGGTGCAGCATGTAAGGAATTAAACAAATCAGGGCTTCCTGTTATAGGAAAATAATCAGTGACAGATTGGTATGATGCCACTCCAAAGTGGACTATTTTTGCAGCACATCCTAAAGTTTTTCATTCCTTTCATACCACAGCCATTTGGCAGCAACTATATATTTTTTTATTGTTGAAGAATGACACATCATACTTTTTATCTGTTTATAGCTATATTTTACATATGTTGTGGAAAAATCCACAAGACAAATTAGTTCGTGGTATCACTTCTGTTATAACAACTATAAACTGTCACTCCCTCATCAGCCTTTCTATTTTTTACCTCTCTCTTGAAGTGAACAGGGCAGAAAAATCCAGCTTGTCATGTTACCAAGAAACCCAAAGGCACCACGTTCTCTGTCCTCAAGACTTTGCTGTGGCAGAAAACTTACTGGCTGTTGCAAAGCACTAACACTGGAGATGCTTTCCATCCAAGCATTATCTATATCGCTTATCCATCAGGGTCGTAGGGGAAGCTGGAGCCAATCCCAGCTGACTTCAGGCGAGAACTAGGTAAGGTCACAAATCTATCACAGGGCTAATACAGAGATGAACATCACTTCACCCCTATGGGCAATTTAGAGTTGACCTAATCCATGTCTTTGGACTGTGGGAGGAAACCAGAGCACCCAGACAACAGAATCAATTTTATTGGCCAAGTTTGTGTTTGTTGAGCCTCTGTAAAACAGTGGTGGCTGAACAGTTAAAGTGCATATCCTGGACCAATTTCGTGGGGTTTTTTTATATGAAAGTATGTCCCTTTACACACTCATCCAGAAGGGTAATTTTGCACAAGGCCATCTGTCTACAGCAGAAAAAAATAAAATAACAAAACGTGTCTGGAAAAATCCCAAGGGAGTCTGGACCCAGATTCGTGACGTTACCTGCAGAAGCACCAGCAGGCTGCGCGAGCTTTGCACGGTTTCAGTGCACAGCCTGTGTAGACCAAGCGCTCCCATTTCTCTCTCATTGTCCCGGCTTTTGGGAAACGATGAGTACTAATCCCATCAAGATTGGTGTTGCTACACCCTCCTACGATACATCTGTTAACCATTTTAATAATTACGTGATAACGTTGAAGAAATTTGCAGAAAACCACCAGGTCGTTTTCTCATAAACAAACCAGCGCTGACGTAGGATTCAGAGGGAGGCGTCCCGCAGATGATGTCACGGTAAATCAACATTTGCTGGGAAATCCAAATGCCAAGTTTTTTCAGAGGCGGACCAATTCGCCTCAAATGGCTTGATTTCAACTGAATTTTTCTGGTATTGCGCAAGGTAAAAAAATTGCACAAAATGCAAAATGTGACAGATATTTGACCAAAGTTTAATATAAATGAGGAGAATTACATTGATCTTGCTCCTGAATTTACCCGTGATATGCGCTTTAAGGCTCTTGGTTAATGATCAGTAAGTCAGGGGTTCAAGTTCCAACACCAAGCTGCCACTGTTGGGCCCTTGAGCAAGGCCCTTAACCCTCTCTACTCCAGGATCACTGTACCATGGCTGACTCTGCACTCTGACCCCAGCTTCCTAACAAGCTGGGATATGTGAAAATAAGAATTTCACTCTGCTGTAATAACTATTTGTGTGGCACACCAATGGCTGGTGCACACTTCCCATTAATGTTCATTCATGGCAAAAAGTTATTTGCAACCAGTGTGATAAGTTAAGAAAAAATAATAGTACCTTGTAAACACAGCTACAAATAATGCACAAGAAAAAGGATAATTATTACCATGTTTTGGATGTTACTGATATTATTTGTTAAAACCCAGTGTATCAGATTGTCAACAGAGCTCAAACTTGTGCTGTATTCAAATGCCAATCGGTTACAATAAAGAACACAGAGCTCAACAAGGGCCAGAGTGCCACTATAGATCTTCCACAGGTCTGATTACAATAACAACAATGTCTGCGTTACTTTTCTTTTGTTTTGGCAGGGCATATCAGTCGGCTGGTTCACCCCGCTGATGCGCCGTCTGTTACAAGTGCTGAATTATTGAGTGTCACTGCAGCTCAGCTTTCACAGCCAACAACCATTCATTCATTCCACATCTAGTGGCAGGTATTTCCCCTTCAGGTCCACTTCTCGACGAAAGGGTTCAGGATCAATTTGCCTTAACTTTACCCTGATCAGACAGAAGTCCCGATCCTATTTTTGCCTGCCAGTTTTTCGCTCTTGTTTGCCCTTCTTTGTCACACCTGAGTCAGCCATTACATCAGCTCATGAATTTATAGGCAGAGCTTAAAGGAAAATTCTAGCTTTTGTAGAAAGCTTTGCTCAGAATTTCTCAATTAAGTTATAAATCTAGATTTTCAAAAGAAAGTTGTTTGTGGTTATGAATTAGTAATATTGACACATATATATTGAAGGTCCTCAGGTTCAGCCTGATCATGCATATGGTGGCACAAAACCTCAGGGAACGGCTATATTACTTTATACTGTATACCTGTAGTTTTTAAAAGTAAAATACATCATCTTTGCTAAGACATTCTGTCATGTCTGTCTTATCTAATAGCTAATTTTATAATTAAGTATAATGCTTGTTTTTTTATTTTGATTTGAATTCCATTATATTTTGATATTTTAAATCTTTACTGGAGAAATTCACCAACTGTTTGTAGGTTTCCACAAGTTCATCTGGGGATTTTCTGCTCTTTTTCAGTACAGCTTCAAATTTCATGCCTGATAATTGCACATGGTTTCTTTGTATTTACACATTTCGCAATGTTTTTATGGTATGAACTACTGTGTGTAACAGCCCACAACAAATGATAGGGCTGGGCTTGCAGGTTATCCAAGACAGGAGATATAGTAGAAAGTATGCATCTAATTACCTCTGCCAACTGTGTTGGAGGAGGTTATGTTTTCACCTCCATTTGTTTGTTTGTTTGTTTTTTCCCAACATAACTCAAAAAGTAGTGAACAGATTTTGAAGAAATTTTGAGCCATGGGCCAAGGAACAATTGATTAGATTTTGATGCAAATCCGGATATGCAAGTGGATCCAGGATTTTTTTTAATCTGTTCCCAATGTAACTCCAAAAGCACTGAACATATTTTGATGAAATTTGGTGTACAGCTTTAGTATTATCCGAGGTTCAAGTTATTTGATTTTGATGTTGATAATATGTGGCTTGGCAGAGATAAATACGTTTTCAAACCAACACAAAACAACACAGCATCAAGTGACTACTTCACTATGGATCAACATCGCCCATCTGAACTCCTCAAAATGGGACTTCTGATGAACAAACCCATGGATTTCCGAAGACTTGTGCCGGATCTGAAGAGCTGGACCTTGGGGGAGATCTTCTGTGCTGTGGGATTTGTCGTGTTGTCTGCTGGGGCAGGTTACTGCATTTACCGCCACTTGAGGAAAGGAAGCGCTCCTCCGGACCACACCCACACTCAGCCTCCTTCTCACAGTAGGAGGAGTTTCAGTCAGTCATGTGACTTTACTGTCTCACTGTTTTTACAGTAAATCATGTTAAAGTTACAGTGTTCAAGTTTAAGTAACAATTATTCGCCGAAGGTGAAGTGAATATCGGTGAATAATAACCAAGATGAAGTTGAGGTTATTATTCACTGATATTCACTGAGCCTGAGGCAGATATTTGTTTCAGTATAAATACACAGGTGATTATAAAAAAAAACCTTAAATCCTATTTTAGAAAATGTTTTTATTTCAATCTTCAAAAGTAGCATGCAAATGTAATGCGCGCAGATTTGTCACTTATCTATGCCGACTCACATAAAATACTTTGTTTTGAAATAGATAAAATAAATCACAATTCCACCTTACCTTTGAATAGTTTCAGACCAAACTTCATAACATCTTCAGTGCTTTTAGGAACAGCATTTTCTTTCATAATTTCTAATTCTTCTTCACACAAAGTGATTGGCTGCCATTTTGCCGAGTCGCTCGAGGTGATTATCAAGAAATAGTCTGAATCTCTCGACCAATCAGCGCACGCGATTTCGAATAATCACCTCTGTATTTATACTAATGTTATTTAGTGTTCAGGCGACCTTGTGTATGTGATTCAAATTAGCCTAATGCTAGTTACCATGCTAGCAAACTTGGCTACTATTTTAAATTACACACTAAAATCCTTAACTGAATTGATTTGGTTGAGGAATTAGGTTTATTTCCACAATATATTATTTACCCCATTAGAAGGTCATTTTTAACAAACCCTGGCTACTGGTTTTATCATGTTTAGCCTGGTGATTATCCAGCTAGCGCAATACCTCTCTCTCTCTCTCTCTGTCTCGTTCAGACATGTGTTCATTTAGGATTAGTAAATAAAATTTGTTTTTGTTTTTTTTTTTAATTATAAAAAACTACTTGCCAACACCAAAGTATCATCTCTGTGTCTCTGTGAAAAACTGTTCTAATGTTAGCTACACTGCTAACAAACCCAGTTGCTTGGCTTGGTAGCTAACGTGGAGATAACTATTGTATTGAGCAGCTAAACATTAAAATGAGTAGATGGTAAAATATTCTCCTTTCCTGTTAACGTTTGGACATGAATTATACAATTTAATAGTTAGCTGAATTTCTGTGCATTTTAGGTCTCAAGACAATAAAATATTTATCCTAATGTTACCTACTATCTAATAAACTTGGCGATTGGTTTTAAATGTATGATAGAAAATCTCAGCTCATCTCATTATCTGTAGCCACTTTATCCTGTTCTACAGGGTCGCAGGCAAGCTGGAGCCTATCCCAGCTGACTACGGGCGAAAGGCGGGGTACACCCTGGACAAGTCGCCAGGTCATCACAGGGCTGACACATAGACACAGACAACCATTTACACTCACACACCTACGGTCAATTTAGAGTCACCAGTTAACCTAACCTGCATGTCTTTGGACTGTGGGGGAAACCGGAGCACCCGGAGGAAACCCACGCGGACACAGGGAGAACATGCAAACCCCGCACAGAAAGGCCCTCGCCGGCCACAGGGCTCGAACCTGGACCTTCTTGCTGTGAGGCGACAGCGCTAACTACTACACCACCATGCCGTCATGATAGAAAATATTAATTATAATTGAAGTTTTAATTCTGAGTCACAGAAAAGTGATTTATTGCAGAGCCTGTGGATGTGCTGGAAGAATCAGTAGATACTCTCTCTGTCCTCCAGGTATGCGTCAGTTACAGAGTGATATTTTAACTACATTGGAAATATGTAAGCCTCTGTGCTGGCGAGATTATCAGCGCCTGGTGCAATGTTCAGTTTCTCTCTGCAGACGCCTGCAGCTCCCAGTCTGAGGTGTTCTACAGAGCTGCAGCTGAGATACAAACACACCCTCTTCTTTACAGCTTCTCATTTGTGGTTTTGTTTTTTCCTATTGCTAGTTAATGAACATTAAGAGATATTTCCTCGGCATGATAAGGGGTCCTGAGAGTCGGCTCTGCTGGTTTACAACCACAGAGACATGCTGCTTAAATCACCAAGTAATCACAGTCTTTATTACTCTGATGAAGAGAACTGACAATTAAGATTATTAGATGAGCACTTTTGTGAAATAGATCTTGAGTTTCAGTCGATTGCTATTTGCAAGGATTCCCTTATTACATCAACACAGAGGATTGTTTCACTGGCATACAGGTCAGGGATTATTCACTGTAGCATCAAAAAACTTTTGTTAATTAAGGTGATTAGTTGTGTTCACAATTAATTGTTCTTTTAAGGGTTTATCTGGGAGGGTTACAGAATTCATTTCCTGTAACCACATAGAGACCAGGACTTTACATTAGCACCCACCCACCCGCCAAATGCGGGTAAAATTCGGCTTTGGCGGGTAATAACTTTAGTCTCACTAGCCACTTTGGCGGGTGGTTTATTCTGTGGTATGACAATATATTTTAATTGTAGTTTTCTCTGAAGGCATCTGATATAATAAACACATTGCAATGTAATATTACGCGCCTACAACTCCCATGAGCACCTGCATAAACATTCTGACAACATGTTAGAATTGTTTATAATGTTCGTTAACGTCTCAGATAAAATCAATGATACGGTAACCTGCGGTTAATGAACGAAGCAACAAAGTTGCTGACGACTGACAAACGTACTATGTGGCAACATATAGCTGGAGTTTCAAACCCTGCTGTTCAGGAAAAAAAAAAGGGGCAGAGATGATCAGGGCCGGAGCAGCATTTTAAAATCACCGAGGTCCGTGATGCGCAAAGCGCGCGCCGAAAAAATGTTCGACATATTTAAATGAGAGGGGTGAATTACACGCCACACAAGAGATCTATTCCTGAAATTACTTTTAATGGTGTTTGAACTGAATATCATCAGTTTTGAAAAAAAAATCATGTATGTGGCAAGAGTAAGAATAATTTAAGCTTGTTTAATGGTTTGATCTGGCCCAAGCAATGAGGACAAAAGATACCCTAACCATGTAGCCTATGGAACTAAGATACATTAACAATCTGGCATCCGTTACACCTACACACAAAAAAAATTCTGGGGAAAAAATCAGTATACACCACCATGTTTTAGGCAAAGTTATTCAAGGCAAACATAAGTTGAAACTTTCCACTTTATTGCTTTGGCTTATCGAATGATTTATTTTTAAAATCACAGACAAGGTAGGCTACAACTGCGCTGCTTCAAAAATGTAAATTTAACAACTTCATGAAAGTGCGCTGATGGTTCCCATGGAAACCCCATGTTTGCTGCACTGCGTTCCTCCGCCGAGTCGCGTGCTCATTCGTTTTTGTGTTCTTGGTCTCAGAGCCGCACAAAACAGACACAGAAGACAGAATCAACGTTTAACATAATTAACAATGCACTTTTTATGGAGACGTTTTAATGTTATTCTTTATTTTTTTATCCAGTTGAATATTTAGCGTAGGGGAGAGTGGGGTAAGATGAGCCACTTTTTACATTTTTCATCATAACTACATGTTAAAGCCATTTTTGCTTCCAGTCTACACACCATACCAAATTTCAAAGTGTACTGTTACTATCTGAGCAAAACATAATTGATAAGCTCTTATGGTTAGAGTGATATTACCTCTTGAAAAAAAAATGTCAAGTGGCTCAACTTACCCCATGCACGGGGTAAGATGAGCCACTGTGTGGGGTAAATTGAGCCAACACAAAACATGTTAGGTTAACAAAGTAAACAACTTTTATTATTAGAAATGCAATCAATGAATCAAGTCAAGTCAATCAAGTGGGGGATAGGGCCGTTGCATAGAGAAGGGGAGATGAAGAGAGAGGTGATAGAACGAGGGATAGATAGGGATAGATAGGGAGGGATAGATAGATAGATGGATAGAGAGAGAGATATGCGTAGATAGATAGAAAGAGGGATGGTTAGAGAAGGAATGAGAGATATACTATATTATAGAAATTACTAAAACAGTAGAACAGTGCCAAAAAAATCTTATTTATTTCAGTAGGTTAAAACATTGCTAAAACATGCAGCAATCATTCCATCAATCATTCAATCATTTCATCATTATTCAATGTTCCAAGCGTTCAAATGGCAAGGGAACACCATTTGCCTCTCCCTCCGTGCTGTCCCCCCAACAGTAAAGGGGCGGGGCAATTTTTTCACAATATCCTGTCTTGACAGGACAGCCTCATCTTTCTCTTTGAAGACAAAGGTTGGCTTTCTTGCAGAGCCATGGCATGACCGGCTTCTTTTGAGAAATCTTGCCTCTATTTCGAAGACATCCAATTTGATTATCTGGCCAATGAAGAAATGCACTTTCTTCTTCCCCGTGTATTTTGCCACAACATAATCCCCCACATCTAACAACTGGTCTTCCTCATCTGATGTCATATATATATGTTGTTGTCATATATGACCATTAAATGTGAAAACTTAAGTGTCATCCATATTGGGTAAGCTCAGCCACCAATGGGGTAAGTTGAGCCAGTGGCTCAACTTGCCCCACATCTAATGGCTCATCTTACCCCATGGCCACCATTTTGTAGAAAAATGCTAATAAAGGGGATTAGGCTAATCAAAATTATTTTTATTAGCATTCATATCATAGCTTAGAAAGCCACTAACTTAACCCTAATGTGTCTAAATATTATTCTACTTTTGTCTTCTCTAAATCATCTTCACTGTGGACAAACATGGAATTGACTTAGAAAGCACAAAAACACATTTTTATAAATATGTCCCTCACCTAGTTTGACATGTGGTGCTCCTCTCCACAAGTGTAAGTAAATGGTCCCGGCCCCCTTTGAATGTGGTCACATGGTCACATTTGTTTACTGTTTCTTAGAAACAGGGGGTGGCTCATCTTACCCCCTGGCTCATCTTACCCCGCTCTCCCCTACAAATGTATTTTCAGCTCTTAAAAATGACCGAGGTCCGGACTGCGGGGGCCTCATAGCTGGCTACGGCCATGGATATGAACAAGACGCTAATAGGAAGATAAGGCAGTTGAATGACAAATGGAAGTTCGGGCGAGATTGGCTAGTTCATAACAAAACCGAAAATACCATGTACTGTGAAGACTGTAGAAAGTCTGGCAAAGACAGGCACCAGTAATTTTAAACTCATAACTATAAAGGACCACGAAAAGTCAAATGCACACATCGGTACATCAAAACAGGCGAAGATGGTTGGTTCACTACAGGACAGCATTGCTTTCAAGTCCCTGGCTGTCATGAAGTCGGCTGAGCTGGGGAAGATGGAGCTGCTATTTAGAAATGTTCATGCGATTGGAAAGAAGTTGATCCCACCCCAGCTATCAACTTATGGCCTGCTGGAAGCCTCAGGTCACGAAGACCATTTTTCATGGACCATTCAGACTCATCTGATGATGAATGTAATGAGGACATTTAATGTCTCTCTCTACACATGTTCACACACACACACACACACACACACACACACACACACACACACAATTAATAGATAATACATAATATACATAATACTTGATAATACACATAATACTTGCATATCAAAACATCAAATGTTTTTCAATGATAAATGCTTTGAATTGGACTTTTAATATTAGAATCAGTTCAGTTGTACTGAATGTTATTTTTCATATTATACGATATTTCATATTGTAAGAGGCTTGAATTTGAGTTCAATAAACAGAATACTCTGTTTATATTTTTGTCTGAATTGGTTGCATGTTTTCATATAGGGAGCTACCTTAACAGCACTGAATACTTGAGTGCTACTGTAGAGATACATTATACGCTGCCATTCATAATTAAATCTAGATCTTCCAAACTTTAACGTATCATGGTGAAGAAAAAACTGCGATTTCCTGGCAACAAAATTGCGGCTAGTGAAAAGGCTGAATGGCTAGTGACTCGGGAAAACCACTAGCCACAGTGGCCGGTATGTCATCATGCCTCCTGAGGTCAATGTGTTGCAGTCGTGATGTGTTTATTGTACAGAGTAACTTTTAGAATTTTGTCCATTGTACATTTGTCCGCCATGTCAAGATATATACAGTACTGTGCAAAAGTCTTAGGCACATGTAAAGAAATGCTGTAGACCAAAAATGGCTTAAAAATAATGAAATGAAATGTTTGAACATTAAAGTACTATAAACAGCAGTAAGCCATAATAAATGGAACAAAGTCAATATTTGGTGTGAGACGACCCTTTGCTTTTAAAAAAAAATGGTAGTCTCAGGTACAGTTTTATAAGGAAATGAGCTGTAAGTTTTACTGAGCATCTTATAGAACCAAGGGTGGCATGGTGGTATAGTAGTTAGCACTGTCACCTCACAGCAAGAAGGTTCTGGGTTCGAAGACGGGGGCCTTTCTGCGTGGAGTTTGCATGTTCTCCCCGTGTCTGCATGGGTTTCCCCCAAAGACATGCAGGTTAGGTTAATTGGTGGCTCGAAATTGACTGTGAGTGTGAATTGTTGTTTGTCTCTATAAGTGTCAGCCCTGTGATGATTTGGTGGCTTGTCCAGGGTGTACCCTGCCTCTTGCCCATAGTCAGCTGAGATAGGCTCCAGCTTGCCCATGACCCTGTACAGGATAAGCAGTGATGGCTGGATCTTGCAGAACCAGCCACAGTTCTTCTGGACACTTTGACTGTCACATTTGCTTCTTAGTTTTGGAGCAAAACCCAGTAGCCTTCATTATGTTTTCTTTTTTAATCTGAAAGTGGTTAATATACTGCTCAGATACAAACATATTTTTCTGTAACATTTAATTTTGTGCTGGAAAACGAATGTTTGGAACTCTAAAATGTTTTTGTACTGACCCGATAATGTAGAAGTCATAAAATAGAAATCTATAACAAAGTTTGTATGCAAAAAAATAATAAGGTGCCTAAGACTTTTGCACAGGACTGATGTGTGCGTATATACTATATACAGTATATATACACAGGGTGTTTCAAAAAAAATTATATTATTTGAGATGTACTTGTGGTCAGATGTTTACATACAGTGACAATGTCATCTTGGATATGAATGTCATGGCAATATTTGGGCTTTCAGTAATTTCTTTGAACTGTTCTTTTTCTGTGGCAGAATGTACAGCATACATCTTTAATTTAAAAAACATGATAATTTGGTGCAAAAGTTTTAATTTTCTTTGGGTTTTCTGAAATCAACACAGGGTCAAAATTATACATACAGGGTCAAAAAATATACATACAGCACACCTAATATTTGGGTAAAATGTCTGTTCGCAAGATTCACCTTGACCCAACATTTTTGTTTACCATGAACAAGCTTCTGGTAGAATTCTGGTTGGATATTTCATGACTCTTTATGGTAGAATTGGTAGAGTTCAATTAATTTTTTTTTCTTGGAATGGACTCAACTTATAAGCACGGTCCATATATTTTCAATAGGGTTGAAGTCAGGACTTGTTTTAAGCTTAATGTTAGTCTGCTTTATCCTCCACAACCAGCTCTGATGCATGTTTGGGTTCATTGTCCTGCTGTACTGTAAGTCCCAAGTCGTGTTCAAGTTTCTGATGGTTTATGCTGAAGAATTCTGAGGTAGTCCTCCTTCTTCATTATTCCATCCACTTTGTGCAATGAACCAGTTCCACTGGCAGCAAAACAGCCCCAGAGCATGATGATCCTACGACCACCACCACCAGCTGGTACAGTGTCCCTCTGTACATGGTAGTCATTGTGGCCAAACAACTCAATCTTTGTCTCATCTGACGATACAGCTATCTTCCAGAAGGCTTTTTTTTTTTGTCCATGTGGTCAGCTTCAAACTTTAGTTAAGCTTGAAGGTGTCAATTTTGGAGCAGGGCGTCATTTCTTGGATAGCAGCCTCTTAGTCCATGGTGATTTGAACTGTAGACAGTGATCCATCAGCTTCCAGCTCATGGCAGGCCTGTGCCATGGTGGTTCCCAGGTTGTTCCTGACCATCCAAACCAATTTCTTTTCAGCTGAGGGTGACAGTTTGGGTTTTCTCGAAGCAAAGTGGCTTGGCAAACTGACTACACCTCACAATAACTCGGATACAATTGTTTGAACTGATCTTGGGCTTTGCAGTTGTTTAGAAATGGCTCCAAGAGACATTCCGGAGTTGTGTATATCTGCGATCCTCTTTCTCAAATCTGCACTGAGCTCCTTGGACTTTCCCATTTTACTGTGTGTTGGTCAATCCAATGAGTACTGTAAACAAACCCTTTTTATGAAGGTACAGAGAAGCTACCAGCTGTAATCAATCATGATCAGTAACAGGACATTAAGAGACCTCGGCCTTGGCAGGATAAGAGACATTTTGGAAGTTTCAGCACCTCTGAATTAATAATTTGAGTGAGTGTATGTAAATTTTTGACCCTGTATGTATAATTTTGACCCTTTGTTGATTTCAGAAAACCCAAAGAAAATTAAAAGTTGTGCACCAAATTCTAGTGTTTTTTTTTTTTAAATTAAAGATGTATGCGGTACAATCATTCTACAACAGAAAAAGAACAGTTAAAAAAAATTACTGAAAGACCAAATATTGCCATGACATTCATATCCAAGATGACATTCATGTCACTATATGTAAACTCCTGACCACAACTGTAAATATCCCAGAAACTACATAGTCTAGGCAAATGAAACTGAACAAGCTTAATTTTGAGCAATATAAGATTTATTCCTCAAAATTTGAATGAGAAATTCAAAGGTATGTGGATTCCATGAACGATTTCACAAATTTTCAATATGCATACCACCTGAGACATGGCACACGTCAAGTCGGTAGTCCAGCTCCTGCCAAACACACTGCAGCATCTCATCTCATCTCATTATCTCTAGCTGCTTTATCCTGTTCTACAGGGTCGCAGGCAAGCTGGAGCCTATCCCAGCTGACTACGGGCGAAAGGCGGGGTACACCCTGGACAAGTCGCCAGGTCATCACAGGGCTGACACATAGATACAGACAACCCTTCACACTCACATTCACACCTACGGTCAATTTAGAGTCACCAGTTAACCTAACCTGCATGTCTTTGGACTGTGGGGGAAACCGGAGCACCCAGAGGAAACCCACGCGGACACGGGGAGAACATGCAAACTCCACACAGAAAGGCCCTCGCCAGCCACGGGGCTCAAACCCGGACCTTCTTGCTGTGAGGCGACAGTGCTAACCACTACACCACCGTGCCACCCACGCTGCAGCATGTCTTTGGTAATAGTCTTTTCTGATAACAATGCATTTTTAGAGAATTCTCATTAATGCACGCTGCACAGTCTTGTTCGACTGTGTTCGAGTGTACTCTAACACACAAAATGCCTTTTCTTTTCCAGTGACTGGCATTTCTATACCCAAAAAGATAAAAACAAAAAACATTAAACATAAAATTTTGACCTGTTTCTACACATGCTGTTAGAATTCGAGGTCAATTGAACGAGAATTGGCAAAGTTATTAGATTGTGAAATGATACCAAATTTTTTGAAACACACACACACACACACACACACACACACACACACACACACACACACACATATATTTACAACAGATCTTTAAAAGATGACTTGCACAGACCTGCATGTGGGCACAGATGGTCAGATGGACACCTCCACTTGGGAGAAGGAAAGCAGTCATTAGGAAAAGCAGTCTGACTCTACAGTGAGTCAGAGAGTCAGCCAGATCCTGAGGCAATTCGGTATTTCAGACCTGATGTGTATCTACATATTCTACTGTTCCCCTGAATGGGAGGCTGTAAAATTTACTGTGTGAGTTTTAATGATTCGTTGCTAATTTGGCTTGCAGGAGAGTGAGGACAGCTTTACCCCAGAGGAGATGGAGGTGCCCTAGATCAGGTACGATCCTCTCCACTGTTTAGTGTAATGTATGTTTAACATACACTAAACATTTACACCTCTTGTTTCTTAGTTACCATCTTTCAGACAGAGAGGTTACAGATATTGGCCTGAAGCTGAGTGCTCTCCGTCAGACGTGCTCTATGAATAATATCTTTGTTTAGCTGCTGTTATTCCGCAGATAGATTACACTCTGCTTTAACTTGTATTGTGTGTTGTCTTACAGTATATTCAGACTTTGCTTGCCAGTGCCTACAACCAGAACATCATCTTTATGGTGGGGGAAAAGATTGTGGGGCCTCTGGCAGCAGCTAACAACCAAGTGACTTCAGAATGATGATAGACTCTTTCATCTCTGTGCAAAATACTTTCAGGTACTGTGCTCCAAAATGTTATAGTAGTTAAAAAATAACAGGAAGTGAAGACTACTGGAATAACTAGCATTGATACAGTGGATATAAAAAGTCTACACACCCCATTAAAATGATAGGTTTTACTGATGTAAAAAAAATTAGACCACAAGAAATAATTTCAAAACTTTTCCCACCTTTAATGTGACCTATAACCTGTACAATTCAATTGAAAAACAAACAAATCTGTTAGGGGGAAAAACATAAAAAATAAAAAAACGTACAATAAGCTGGTTGCATAAGTGTGCACACCCTTAAACTAATACTTTGTTGAAGCACCTTCTGATTTAATTACAGCGTTCAGTCTTTTTGGGTTCACACCTGTCATCAATTAAAATGACTTCTGATTAACTCCAAATAAAGTTCAGACATTTGCTCAGTTGCATCCTCCAGCAAAAGCCAGGGTTCACAGAGAGCTTACAAAGCATCAAAGGGATCTCATTGTTGAAAGGTACCAGTCAGGAGAAGGGTACAAAAACATTTCCATAGCATTAGATATACCATGGAGCACAGTGAAGACAGTCATCAAGAAGTGGAGAAAATATGGGACAACAGTGACATTAGCAAGAACTGGACGTCCCTCCAAAATTGATGAAAAAATTAGATTAGATTAGATTAGATTAGATAGAACTGTATTGATCCCTTTGGGAGGATTCCCTCAGGGAAATTAAAAGACAAGACGAAAACTGGTCAGGAAGGCTGCCAAGAGGCCTACAGCAACACTGAAGGAGCTGCAGGAATTTCTGGCAAATACTGGTTGCGTACTACATGTGACAACAATCTCCCGTATTCTCCATACCGTATGTCTGGACTATGGGGTAGGGTCACAAGATGGAAGCCTTTTCTTACAAAGAAAAACATCCAGGCCCAGCTAAATTTTGTAAAAAAAATTCCATCAACTCTCCCAAAAGCATGTGGGAAAATGTGTTATGGTCTGATGAAACCAAAGTTGAACTTCATCTCATCTCATCTCATTATCCGTAGCCGCTTTATCCTGTTCTACAGGGTCGCAGGCAAGCTGGAGTCTATCCCAGCTGACTACGGGCGAAAGGCGGGGTACACCCTGGACAAGTCGCCAGGTCATCACAGGGCTGACACATAGACACAGACAACCATAGACATCCTAATACATAGACGGAGAGTTGGCTGTTCTGACGCGAGAAATACGGTCGCCATCTTGGAGTGGTGAGAAAGCGCGAGATATCAAGGTACCGTCTATTAGTCTAGGGGGATTCAGTTTGCCCCTTTATCCATTAAAGAAATTAAATTTGGAGTGTTTTTAAATAATAACAAAATTGAATATGGTATTAATAATTTACTACTTTTAGGTAAACATTTTATTCACAAATGTTTTATTTAAAACTAAACCTTATGTTACAGACTGGAAGAATGACCTCAAGCTTTTTGCCAAATCTTTAAAGTTAGTTGAAAATAAGGATGTTGGTTATTTTATATCTTTTTTGGATTACTTTGATTTACTCGATTAACATATGTAAAGATAGTTAAGTAACCCCTTTCTTGTTCATATTTTTTACTTTATTGCTATGTGTGTGTTTTACTATTTCGATGTTTTGGATCTGTATATATATGGTGCTCTATTTGTTTGTATTTTGAATATTTTGGGAAATAATAATAATAAAAAAAAGTACCGTCTATTACTGCACGACTGAAGAAGAAGACAAGAGACAAGCTGCCAGGCTGGTGCTCAGCGTACTCCTGCTCAAACGAGCGAACCGTTTCAAACAGAAGCAGGGGGATTACATTTCACAAGTAAGATTTAACATTACCGTACTATTTGTTGTTTTTTTTAAATAGTATATTACCAGAGCTGAGAAGGAGCTAAGAGACTTAAATCGTCATCAGGTAGTGGTTTCACGAGTAATGTTTTAATGTTGTATGCTAATATTATATATATTGTTATTAAATGTTTATTCATATACTACCTTTTTTATTTATTTACTAGTTTATTTATTTACTACATTGTTATATTTTTATGTTTGACATTAATTTGTTATAAATAAATGTTTTGATATGCTTTAAAACAAGACAAAAAATGTTTGTGGTCAATATATGGTCATCACACATTGTCCTACATACCAAACAAAGTGCCCCACTCAACCTGAATACATCAGCTTTGCTGAAGGGGGGTCAGATTGTGTTGAAGGATGTAAAAGGCTCTTATAAATTCACTGACTAGATTAATTTCCCCTTTGATATGTTCTTAACAATCTATTTAAAGAAAACATACACACATTTGAATCATTATAATGGATTTAGATTGTTAAAACCGCATTTTATTTGCAACAGATTGGTGGTTGTAGCCGATAGAAAAATGTTAAGCTGTTTATATCTAATGTATTTAGTATTACACTGAGTGCAGCGGATCACCACTCCAAGATGGCGGCCCCGCATCTCGTCAGCGCTTTTAGAATTTACATTGGATGCTCCGTCTATGTATTAGGATGTCTATGCAGACAACCATTCACACTCACATTCACACCTACGGTCAATTTAGAGTCACCAGTTAACCTAACCTGCATGTCTTTGGACTGTGGGGGAAACCGGAGCACCCGGAGGAAACCCATGCGGACACAGGGAGAACATGCAAACTCCACACAGAAAGGCCCTCGCCGGCCATGGGGCTCGAACCCGGACCTTCTTGCCGTGAGGCGACAGCGCTAACCACTACACCACCGTGCCGCCCAAAGTTGAACTTTTTGGCCATAATTCCAAAAGGTATGTTTTTGTTCCAAACAACACTACGCATCACCAAAAGAGCACCATACCCACGGTGAAGCATGGTGGTGGCAGCATCATGCTTTGGGGTTGTTTTCTTCAGCTGGAACAGGGGCTTTAGTCAAGGTGGAGGGAATTATGAACAGTTCTAAATACCAGTCAATTTTACCCCAAAGCCTTCAGGTGTCTGCTAGAAAGCTGAAGATGAAGAGGAATTTCATCTTTCAGCAGGACAATGACCCCAAGTATACATCAAAATCAACAAAAGAATGGCTTCACCAGAAGAAAATTAAAGTTTTGGAATGGCCCAGCCAGAGCCCAGACCTAAATCCAATTGAAAATATGTGGGGTGACCCGAAGAGGGCTGTACACAAGCGATGCCCTCTCAATCTGACAGATTTGCAGTGCTTTTGCAAGGAAGAGTAGACAAATATTGCCAAGTGTAGATGTGGCAGGCTGATAGACTTCGACCCAAAAACACTGAATGCTGTAATTAAATCAAAAGGTGCTTCAACAAAGTATTAGTTTAAGGGCGTGCACGCTTATGCAACCAGCTTATTGGACTTTTTTTTTATGTTTTCCCCCCTAACAGATTTGTTTGATTTTCAATTGAATTATATGTGTTATAGGTCACATTAAACGTGGGAAAAGTTTGGAAATTATTTATCGTGGTCTCAATTTTTTACATCAGAAAACCTATCATTTTAACAGGGTGTGTACAGTTTTTATATCCACTGTAACTAACATTCTGTTTTACAACAATCACAGCCTGCTAAGAATTAAGTACATTCTTTGGATAAATGTTAAAATAAAATGCACATGATGAAGATGGCCCTGGGATATGCAATACTTGGACTTTTGGCCCATGTAGTACACCATCTGTGTATCTTTAGTAGAGTACCGAACACATTTATGCTAAAATGCTGCTTCTTGTTAGGGTTTAAACTGAGTAGCCATGCTGAAAACCAGAGCCAAAATGAGTTTTAAAGATGTTGTTTTGCTTTAACAGGATATGGTTGGTGTGCAGCTGGCCTATGGATCTCTAATTGGATTCCTGAAAAGTCCTCCTAATCAGGAACTGACTGTAACAGAGCTCCGTGAGGCCCAGGTAAGCTTGCAAATGTCTCTGTAAAATGACTGATTTTTAAATATAAAAGATTTTGCTTATATAGAAAACAGGATTTCAATATCTAAAGCACACTTCTTTTTGTAACTTTTCTCCTCTGTGCAGCTCCATCATTACAATTTCCTGGGTGTGTTTTTTGAGCTGCTTCATTTGCCTACTTCATTAACGGCTCAGCTCCTGAGGCAGTAAGTGTTTTCTCAGGAAATGTAAAAGTCATACTTGAATGTAGTTCCAGAACATTGTCTGTTTTATCTCATTTTGTTTTCCCATATTTTTAACCCTGATATTACACGGCATTAATGGAGTTTGTTGTCTTTCTTTCCTAAAGTTCGAGGGAGGATTCTTGGATCACCTGTTTACGCTGATCAGCATGTGGGACACGGACGTGTGGGAGCCTGCAGTAGGACACCATGCTTACTGTAAGCGGTAAATATCTTCTGATACCACAATACACAAGTTCTCAGGATTGCATCTCTAACTCAGTCACATTATGTTGTGTGTGTGTGTGAGAGAGATTTGTCAATAGGATCAGCTTACAGTGCTTTGAGAAGTACTGTTTTCTCAGCCAGTGGAGCTCTACAGCAATCCAGAAGCCTTAAAGCCAATTTATGCTGACAACCCAGTCCTCGCAGATGGCGTCGCAGATGGCGTCTGCGAAGCCCCCCCCTTCGCAGACGCTCTGCGCACACCTCCCAAAAATTGTGACCACCGCAGACAGCCTCGCAGACAGCGTCGCAGACAAGAGGGCTCTGATTGGTCCACTCTACATCCGCTGTACACGCACTTCCGCTTCCCTACTTTCCCGGTTTGGTTTGTTTTCACAACCGGCATTTTTAAAAACACGAGCGAAGATGGAGCAGCACGAAGAGCGGTTGATCGAGGAAGTGAGGAAGTACGTACATCTATACGACTCCAGTTCTAGTCATTATAAGTAACCGGAGGATAAACACTCCACTAACCACACCCACCAACTACTCCTAGCGATTTCGCGACTTCGCACCCCCTTGCATTGTGGCGGTGAATAACATCGCGAACGCCTATTACTCCCCGCTCAACGATAAATTACAACTGTCTGCGAAAAGCTATCTGCGAAAGCCTTGTCGCAAGAGCATGCAGAGGCCCTTAGTCTCTGCAGTTTTGCATCTCCTTCTTCAGTTTGTCAAACTGATAGACACTTTGGAGAGGCTCTGAACAATGTAGTTCCCGTAAGGCCAATTTATGCTGACAACGCAGTCCTCGCAGATGGCATCGCCGATGGCGTCTGCGTAGCCCCCCCCCCTTCGCAGACGCTCTGCGCGCACCTCCCAAAAATTGTGACCACCTCAGAAGCCTCACAGACAGCGTCGCAGACAAGAGGGCTCTGATTGGTCCACTCTGCATCCGCTGTACACGCACTTCCGCTTCCCTACTTTCCCGGTTTGTTTTGTTTTCACGACTGCCATTTTTAAAAACACGAGCGAAGATGGAGCAGCACGAAGAGCGGTTGATCGAGGAAGTGAGGAAGTACGGACATCTATACGACTCCAGTTCTAGTCATTATAAGTAACCGGAGGATAAACACTCCACTAACCACACCCACCAACTACTCCTAGCGATTTCGCGACTTCGCGCCCCCTTGCGTTGTGGCGGTGAATAACATCGCGCATGCCTATTACTCCCCGCTCAACGATAAATTACAACTGTCTGCGAAAAGATATCTGCGAAAGCCTTGTCGCAAGAGCATGCAGAGGCCTGTACTCCCCCTCCGCACGCACAAACACACACACACCACAACAATTTGCAAATGATTAGAATTCTTTAATTTATTCATTAATGCCATGTTATTCTCATCTCATTATCCCTAGCCGCTTCATCCTTCTACAGGGTCGCAGGCAAGCTGGAGCCTATCCCAGCTGACTACGGGCGAAAGGCGGGGTACACCCTGGACAAGTCGCCAGGTCATCACAGGGCTGACACATAGACACAGACAACCATTCACACTCACATTCACACCTACGGTCAATTTAGAGTCACCAGTTAACCTAACCTGCATGTCTTTGGACTGTGGGGGAAACCGGAGCACCCGGAGGAAACCCACGCGGACACGGGGAGAACATGCAAACTCCGCACAGAAAGGCCCACGCCGGCCGCTGGGCTCGAACCCAGGACCTTCTTGCTGTGAGGCAACAGTGCTAACCACTACACCACTGTGTCACCCCCAGATTTACATCATAATTGAAATGATAGCTTTCTAATTGGTTTTATTGTAAATAATGGGTGTGTTTGCCTTTCATCTAAAATAATTTATACTATTATCATCCTTGAAAATTCATCCCTTTAGGAATCTCCCAAACTTTCTGTTTCAGCCAGCATTAACTTTTTCAGCAGTTTGTGCTACAGTAGCTCTTCTGTCGAACTGAACCACATGGGCTAGCCTTCGTGCCCCAAGTGAATCACTGAGCCTTTGACACCCATGACCCTGTCACCAGTTCACCGGTTGTCCTTCCTTGGACCACTTTTGGTAGGAACACACCACAAGATGTGTCATTTTGGAGATGCTCAGACCTAGTCATCTAGCCATCACAATTTGGCTCTTGTCAAAGTCGCTTAGATCCTTACGCTTGCCCATTTTTTACAGCTTCCAACACATCAGCTTCAAAAACTGACTGTCAGTGTAATTCACTTCACCTGTTAGTGGTCATAATGTTATGGCTGATCGGGGTATGCAGATCATTGTGAAAGGTCAGTCTGCTCATTGTAATAGTAAGAAGCCTTGTGTTTGTGTTTGTTGATTTGTCTTTAGAAAACTCAAAGCAGAAAAATTAGATTATTTTCGCAGATGATGATGAGGATGAGGAGGATGCCTCTCTACTGGAGCTATGCAGGTCATCAGAGCCAGAGTGTGTGTGTTTGCGTGCTGTAGAGAGCCTGACTGTAACCTGGCACTAATGGAAAACGGGGCTCAGGAGGGGTCCATCAAGTCCTGTTTCCTCTTTAACTGCTACAGTAGTAAAAGCAGAAGAAAGTGTGCCGCTTTGTCCGAAAGAAGGGTTTCAGGTGATCATGGGCACAAAGCACATTGCAGAAAACTGCTGTTTTTTACTGAATTGCTCCAGAGCCATGCATCTCAGCGACTGACAGGAGGCAGAAGTCTCTCACACCGCTGTGCCCGTCATCATCTAGCACACCTCTGCAACATTCACCAAGAGTCCTTTCCAATGCCGAAAAGCAGGACACGATGCTCAGAGAGGTGGAGGACATAGCAGCAACTCCAAGAGACATAAGTTTGAGCTTAAAGCAAATATACCAATCACTGCAAAATGTGAAAAACTAACAAAAATTAACATGGAAATAAAGCTTGTAAACTAAATGGATGATGGAATTTCTTATGTTTATGCCAGAAACCTTTGCTTTACAGATGCATGATGAGGCCCTGATATTCAGTAACTGCATTCTAACTCAGGTCTTTTAGAGCTCTTGACCCTTTTGAGGGTTTGTTAGCGTGGGCTTTAATGTGTGTATTCTATCCCTTAGACAAAAAAGTGACATGAGGCTATCCGATAAAATAAAGTGGTATGTATGCACACAATTTAATCAGACATACGCTGCTGCACTAGCCAACCTCAGACCCACAAAACTATGCTGAAGAATAAGAGAGTCATGCATTCTCACCAGCCACTGGGTAACCACATTAACAGTATTGCACTAAGCATCACAAAGTTTCATATTAACTGTGATATCTTTTGTGAATTTGTCACTTGATGGATCTCAAACTGCACAAATAAAGCAGCTACTGTAGTTAAATGAAAAATGAATGAGCTGCACAAATTGCATACTATTTTATCTTGTATACTATTGCGTCTTATGTAGAGTCTCTCAAATTATAGAGGATTTGAAATACGATTTAAGACCAATTTTCTTCGTGGGTAGTGGGCAAGCTGGAGCCTATCCCAGCTGACTATGGGCGAGAGGCGGGGTACACCCTGGACAAGTCACCAGGTCATCATCGCAGGACTGACACAGAGGCCCTGCCCACGACCCTGCACAGGATAAACAGTTACGGTTAATGGATGGATCAATTTTCTTGAGAGATCACCTTACTTAACATTACCCTGTCTGTTCGTACTCCAAAATTGGATTTGTGTATTTTATTATATATTATACATATACTTTTATTGATAAAAAATAAACTGTATGCATTATAATGATATATATTTAATTAAATATTACATTAAATGTAAAATACTGGAAGGGTTAGTTCATGGAGGTTTTCTGATATAAAGGTAAAGCTTAATCTGTCCTTAAGTAGCAAGTTGACATAGTGTCTATGTTTTCATGCAGTTCGGGATTTAGCAATAATGATATCCTGCCTAAGGTACAAACTGTTTTTATTTACAGGGATCCTTATATAACACTTTATGACTCAATATCAAAAAATTGTCATATCCTTAATTCTAAGACGCTGATATGTGAGTGGAAACAAAAATCTAGTTTAACCCCTAGATGTGTAGACTTCATCATCATTATTATTATTATTCAACCAGTTTGAGCCCATGTCCACCTGGAACCCAACCTGTCCAGAAAGGCCCTCGCCGGCCACAGGGCTCGAACCCAGACCTTCTTGCTGTGAGGCGACAGCACTAACCACTACACCACCATGCCGCCGCATTGAATTTATTTATTTACTTATTTAGTTTTTAACTTTGTCATCTCCAGCTTAGGGGTGGCATGGTGTAGTGGTTAGCACTGTCGCCTCACAGCAAGAAGGTCCTGGGTTTGAGCCCAACGGCTGACAAGGGCCTTTCTGTGTGGAGTTTGCATGTTCTCCCTGTCTCTGCATGGATTTCCTCCAGGTGCTCTGGTTTCCCCCACAGTCCAAAGACATGCAGGTTAGGTTAACTGGTGGCTCGAAATTGACCGTAGGTGTGAATGTGAGTGTGAATGGTTGTTTGTGTCTACGTGTCAGCCCTGTGATGACCTGGCGACTTGTCCAGGGTGTACCCCGCCTTTCGCCCGTAGTCAGCTGGGATAGGCTCCAGCTTGCCTGTGACCCTGTACCGGATAAGCGGCTACACATAATGGATGGATGAATGGATGGATGGATCTCTAGCTTAGCCATGTGATGACCTGGTGACTTGTCCAGGGTGTACCCTGCCTCTCGCCCATAGTCATCTGGGATGGGCTCCAGCTTGCCTGTGACCCTGTACAGCAGGGGTGTCCAAACTGATCCATAAAGGGCCGTGTGGCTGCAGGTTTTCATTCCAGCCATGCAGCAGCACACCTGATTTGGCTTATTCAATCAACTGACACACCCACCCTTTAATCAAGGGTGGGTGTGGCTGCAAGTATTTGACTGTGTGAAGACAGTTCAGTTGATTGAATGAGCCAAGTCAGGTGTGCTGCTGCATGGCTGGAATGAAAACCTGCAGCCACAAGGCCCTTTATGGATCAGTTTGGACACCCCTGCACAAGTGGCTACAGATAATGGACAGACGGATCTCCAGCTTTTGTAAGACTGCCACCTGGTGGCCGTTTGCCTGTATTGACGTTTTTTAAAGGCCAATTCTCGATCAGACTCATGACTGCTTTTTCTGAGAGATATTAAATAAAAGAAAAAACATGATCTTATAAGAGCATAAATGGTAAAGGTTTAGTGGAAGTCATTAACCAGGAGTACCAGTTAAATACACTTAAATACGGAAACAAAATTTAATTAATACATAGTTGTCAATAAATCACAGAGTTCTAGTTGGATGTTGATACAAGAAGGTGAAGATGAGAGGGTGAAAAGAAGTCTAAACATTATATTTGGCCAAATTGTTTTTGAAGAAATAAAGTCATTACAATAAAATTCAGTTGTTGAGGATCTTATTCTTAAGATTATAAATCTAAAACAGATCCGTGTTCATGTCGGAGACTGAAGCTCAGACAGCCTTCTTTCCCACATGCCGGAAGTGGATTGAGCGTCAAGGAGGCGTGGCCTAGATACCTGAACATGCATACTACTGGACTAAACAGTACAGATACAGAAGCCTGCTATACTCTTACGTATTCAAGTATGTACTCTGGAGGCGTCGCTTCGAATTTCATTTCCTGGTGCGCAGGTATCGGACACACCTGGAGAGAAGACAGGACGGCTTTCCTTAACTGGAACTTTTAATAAAGGTGGATATATATGCGTGTAGATTTTTGTTTTAGTTCATAACGTCGCTATTGAAAACTTTGAAAAGAAAAAACACCTGGAGAAGTGAAAGAAGCTGAAGAGAGACTGAAATTTAAGGTACCCGGTAAGACACTGTCACTTACTTTGTTTCACTCAAAGGCCTAGTGGGATTTAAAAAAACAACAGCAGTATTCCTCCACAGGCTTTGAGCCATCTGTTTTTGGTTTTTTTTAAAGTTATTAGTTGTTTAAGCAGTAGGATATTAAGCAGTTACAGTCGTGTTCAAAATAATAGCATTGTGTTTAAAAACGTGAGTATATGCCTACTTTTTTATGTGTGTGTATGTGTGTATATATATATATATATATATATATATATATATATATATATATATATACACACACATACACATATATATATATATATATATATATATATATATATATATATATATACACACACATACACATATATATATATATATATATATATATATATATATATATATACACACTGTGTGTGTGTGTGTGTGTGTGTGTGTGTGTGTATATATATATATATATATATATATATATATATACATATATTATATATATATATATATATATATATATATATATATATACACACACACCCACTTCACATTTTATATTCTCTCTCATATATATATATATATATATATATATATATATATATATATATAAAATGTGAAGTGTGTATCTATCTATCTATATATATATATATATATATATATATATATATATATATATATATATATACACACACATTATATATATATATATATATATATATATATATATATATATATATATATATATACACACACATTATATATATATATATATATATATATATATATATATATATATTATATATATATATCTCACACTTCACATTTTATATTCTCTCTCATATATATATATATATATATATATATATATATATATATATATATATATATATATATAGTCTACCTGTAATGTGCAATTTGTCCGAGCCTCTCAATAAGGCAATTTTTCTATACTTTTTCACGGTAGATAATGCAAATAGCCCTCTGTATTTAATCCTTCATTTGTCTAATTTTTTTTGTTATCTGTTTGACATTTTCTTGCTACTGTAACACGTGAATTTCCCCGATGTGGGATGAATAAAGTGAATCTAATCAAAATCTCAATCCTTATAATAGTTTTTATTTCCATGCATTGGGAACACTGCACATTATATTCTACATCAAAACATGAAGAAAAATGTATAAATATTTGAATTACTTTATAGAAAATGAATATTGGGCTTTTCAAAAAAAAAAAGCAGTGTCTGCATTTTTCATTACAAACTCATTTACTATATAAACTGAAATTTTTAGGATTTAGTATTCCTGTGAATTACTAAACTAATATTTAGTTGTATAACCACGGTTTCTGAGAACTGCTTCACATCTGTGTAACAGAGTCAACCATTTTCTGGCACCTGTGAACAGGTATTCCAGCCCAGGATGATTTGACAACGTTCCACAATTTCTCTGCATTTCTTGGTTTTGCCTCAGAAACAGCATTTTTTTTATGTCACCCCACAAGTTTTCTATCGGATTAAGGTCCGGGGATTGGGCTGGCCACTCCATAACTTTCATTTTGTTGGTCTGGAACCAAGATGTTGCTTGCTTATTGGTGTGTTTGGGGTCGTTGTCTTGTTGAAACACCCATTTCAAGGGCATTTCCTCTTCAGCATAAGGCAATATGACCTCTGAGTATTTTGATATATGCAAACTGATCTATGATCCCTGGTATGCAATAAATAGGCCCGACACCATAGTAAGAGAAACGTCCCCATATCATGATGCTTGCACCACCATGCTTCACTGTCTTCAGAGCGTACTGTGGCTTGAATTCAGTGTTTGGGGGTCATCTGACAAACTGTCTGTGGCCCTTGGACCCAAAAAGAACAATCTTACTTTCATCAGTCCACAAAATGTTTCTCCATTTCTATTTAAGGCCAGTCGATGTGTTCTTTGGCAAATTGTATCCTCTTCAACACGTGGTTTTGTTTTTAAACAGTGGGACTTTGCATCGTCTAATTGTCACAGTACTCACAGGTAACTTCAGACTGCCTTTGATCACCCTGGAGCTGACCACTGGCTGAGTCTTTGCCATTCTGGCTATTCTTCGATCCATTTGAATGGTAGTCTTCTGTTTTCTTCCACGTCTCTCTGGTTTTGCTGTCTGTTTTAAAGCACTGGAGATCATTTTAACCGAGCAGCCCATCATTTTCTGCACTTCTTTATATGTTTTCCCCTCTCCAATCAACATTTTAATCAAAGCACGCTGTTCTTCTGAACAATGTCTGGAGCGACCCATTTTTCTCAGGTTTTCAGAGAGAAATGCATGTATAGCATGTGCTGGCTTCATCCTTAAATTAGGGCCACCTGATTGACACCTGTTTTTTCACAGAATGAATGACCTCACTAATTAAACTCCACACTGCTATTATTTTGAACACGCCCCTTTCACTTAATTATTCAATTACACAGACTCAGGAGCATGCATATCATGAATGTTGGGTCTGTTGGTTTTCTATGACTCTACTACACCTACTGGTAAATTATTTGCCATGTAGTAATATAATTTCTACCAAAAACAGTGATTGATCTGGTTAGTCGTGTTGGACTGCTATTATTTTGAACACAACTGTACATTAATTAGGAGGATATACACGCGTGTGTGTGTGTGTGTGTGTATATACACACACCTATATGTTGGTCTGTGTACTCTGTGTAACAAACAGTAAGAAGCCTTGTGTTTTGTTTATTTGCTTTTAGAGCGCTCAAAGTGGAGAAGGAATGAAGATGATGATGGTGACTCCTTATCAGATTTGTGTGTTGGTTCTCACTACGTCGCTGTTACCAACTCTTCTGGCCCAGGACCCTTCAGAACAATGTTTGAGCAAGTTTACAAAAGGACGTGAAGACTTTGTTTTAGACACGGAGGAGTCTGTGAAAGATGGCGCTGGGTTCCTCGCATCTCCACAGGTTTCAGGAATCAAAGAGTGTGTGTCTGCGTGCTGTGCAGAGCCCGACTGTAACCTGGCACTAATGGAAAGTGGGGCTCAGGAGGGGACCATCAAGTCCTGCTTCCTCTTTAACTGCTTGTATAAGCAGAAGAAAGTGTGCCACTTTGTCCGAAAGGATGGTTTCAGCAACTATTTACTGGCCTCTGTTTTTGACCGTTACCTGGAGGAGTATGTGTCCGGTAAGTGTGAAGAATAAAAGGGCTGTTTTTGTTTTGTTTTTTAATTCAGTGGAGAAAAAAGGTCATAACTTGCATGACAGGCTGTCGCTGTCAATACATAGGTCAGAAAATGAAATTAAATACTTTTTTTTTTTTTTTTAAATTTCAATTACATGTAATGAAATAGGGTGGCACGTTGGTGTAGTGGTTAGCACTGTCGCCTCACAGCAAGAAGGTCCTGGGTTTGAGCCCAGTGGCTGACGAGGGCCTTTCTGTGTGGAGTTTGCATGTTCTCCCCATGTCTGTGTGGGTTTCCTCCGGGTGCTCCGGTTTCCCCCACAGTCCAAAGACATGCAAGTTAGGTTAATTGGCGGCTCTAAAAATTAACCATAGGTGTGAATGTGAGTGTGAATGGTTGTTTGTCTCTGTCAGCCCTGCGAGAACCTGGTGACTTGTCCAGGGTGTACCCCACATCTCGCCCATAGTCAGCTGGGATAGGCTCCAGCTTGCCTGCGACCCTGTGGAACAGGATAAGCGGCTACAGATGATGGATGGATGTGATGAAATAGGATGAACATCATAGCATTTAGGCTGGGGTTTTATTCATGGGTGAAGAGGCATCATGTCCATAGCCAGGTTTCCATTGTGGGTTTTGTGCAAAAAAGAAAAAGTAATCTTTTAAAACTTTTGACAAAATACGATTACAAATGGTCTTTGTTTCCATTGAGTGATGCTATGCGATTTAAAGCTGGGTTTTTTTCCTCTTGCAATAGCTCTGATACCTTTTCCCGACCAACAGGGAATGGGTTCTTGAACCGGTTCCATTCAGGATTCTTTGCAAATATGTTTTCAGTCCATTTTTTTTCTTCTGAACATGTATCTTTTGCTGCTGTTCTTCATTACAGCACTTGGCTTCCTCTGCAAAGTAATGACGCCCACTGATGTCACAGTTCATGCTATATTTTGGTTCCAGCTGGGAACCAACTTTTCAGGTTCTGGAACAATTTATTTTTGGTTGAAACGCTTTGAATGGTTCAAAAATTGGTGCGTGAACAAGAACAGAACCCATTCCCATACATGTCAACCTATACGGAATGTCCGTAGTTTATACGGATTTGATTCAATAAACGTAGTATACGGGCGTACAAATAAAGTTATACGGATTCTTTAAAAAAACTTCAATATTTATTTAGAGCTATAATCAATTCCCACGATGATAAAAGAGCGCATAACATTTACAAATGTACTGTACACCACAGACAGCCAGTAAAGAGTCTTATGAAATCGCGCGTTATCTTGTGGTAGCGAGACTTCGTTCCACTTTTGATCACGCGCACACCGCATTGCGAGAATCCCGCCAACCCGGAAGTATTTTGTTTGAAACGTGTATTTCCACCTGAGCGACTTTCACTAGTGACTGAAAAGATTCTGAATGGGCACTCCGGCAAGATCAACACAGACACTTGCTGTGACATGCAGCCTAGTGAGGTATTGGTGCAGAGCGCTAAAAAAGCTGTCATGGAGTACAATTCAGAACATTAGAGTGACACTTTGTGTTTTTATCGAACATTGGAGCTTTGTATTCATTCTGAAGGTTTATTGTTATTAATATTGAATAAAAAGTAACTTGGATATATCATTGTTGATTATCATTCAAATTTTAGGTAAATTATTTTAATTTGCATCTTATATGGATTTTATAAGGGAAATACGGATTTTGGAGGTTGGTTATACAGGTTTGATTGACCAAAGGTTGACATGTATGCATTCCCTGCTGGTCAAAAAGGGGAAGGAGTATCATTCCCTCCCCCCACCACACACACACACACACACACACACACACACACACACACACCACCCCCAAAACCAAAGGTAGTGTTTCCATTTGCTCGTCATGTCATGTGACTTAAATGTGAATATTTCCATTTCAATTTTGCGAAGCATTGCTTTGTCAAATCATTAAAAAAAAAAACACCTCATGCAAGTGTAAAAACGTTGTGATATTGGAGTGGTGTGTGTTTTCATGTGTTTTTACTTTTTTTAGTTTGCAATTTCATATTACGCATTAAGCAGGTTCATGGAAGCATGGCTTGTCATGTAGAAACCCTCTGCCTGTAAAGCACATTTTATTGACACTCTTTTTAATGTAATCAGACAAAAGTATTACTCAGTAAGGCTTTTTAAACTCTTTCCAGCAGTACCAGCAGAATGGAAATTAACTTGGCAATCAGTATAAACAAATGAATAATTGTATTGCTTCAAGCCTGTTATAAGATTAGTCAGGACATTGTTGGGTTTCTGTGTGTAGAGTATCGGGACTCTGTGTTTAGCTGCTGGTGAGCAGGGTGATTGGGAAAGTGGAGGGATGGGAATCTCCTCCTGGGCAAACAGTTCATACCTCTTCACAATAACTTTTGTACAGAGATAAAAACACAGCACAACTAAAGCATTTTTGATAGTGGAAAAAAAAAAACTGAACACAGCTACCATAATAAAATTATAACATTTAAACCTAGTGGGCTTGGTTAAAAAATAGGTACCCTATGGGTAAATGTGGATCCTGCTTATAAATAAAATTGTTTTCTGGTCCCATGTCCATACAGTAAATACAGCATATATATATTTACTCTATGAGGCAGTAGCCACAGAAATGAAGCGTAATCCAAAAATTAATAATTTAAAAATCACAGAAGTAAAATATACCAAGTGTCTGTACTTTATATTATTCTACTCTTGCCTTTTACGGTTTTCGAAACTGAAACCTCCGAACCGAGGCTGATATACATACGCTGTCGCCATGACCAAAACTCTTATTTCCCAGAAAAGGCCCGGCGCTAGAGCTCAGTGGTCTCAATACTCTTTTCGACAACTTCCTGTAACAGCTCAGAAGTGCGTCACATCTACGTCACACATGGGACCACTGGCCGAAGAAGGCAAGGAAAGGGAGACAACCTGGAGTATATTTTAAAATAGGAGTGCAATTTCTATCGGTAATAAGCATAAACATGTCTGAAAGCAATTTCTTTAGTCCATTTATTTTGAATGGTGAACCGAATTGTATACACTCACCGGCCATTTTAATAGTTTTAATAAGTTTTAATAGTTTTAATAAGTGTAACAATAGCACACTGCACCTGCATGTGCAGTGTGCTATTGTTACACTTATTCTTACAACACGATGACATAGTGGCGCAGTAGCCATAAAAATATATTTATGGGGAAAAACTGCAAATTTTTAAAACCGAGTGCGTACTTTCATATGAGCCTTTAACAACTACTGTGGCTTGTGATATCACACATTCACTGCTCACAGGCAGCCCCAAAACAGGCGGAAACTCCATTTTTTGGTCTCTGGTAAAATGATTTAAGGAGAGATTTGACAAGGAACACCCTAAGGATTTTTATCTCATCTCATCTCATTATCTGTAGCCGCTTTATCCTTCTACAGGGTCGCAGGCAAGCTGGAGCCTATCCCAGCTGACTACGGGCGAAAGGTGGGGTACACCCTGGACAAGTCACCAGATCATCACAGGGCTGACACATACAGTAGACAACCATTCACACTCACATTCACACCTACGGTCAATTTAGAGTCACCAGTTAACCTAACCTGCATGTCTTTGGACTGTGGGGGAAACCGGAGCACCCGGAGGAAACCCACGCAGACACGGGGAGAACATGCAAACTCCGCACAGAAAGGCCCTCGCCGGCCACGGGGCTCGAACCCGGACCTTCTTGCTGTGAGGCGACAGCGCTAACCACTACACCACCGTGCCGCCTAAGGATTTTTATCCCAAATTAATTTGAAATGATGCATATAGATGCTTATCTTGCTCAGTGTAAAATCTTTTACACTTTTTTAAAAAAAATTTTTACTTTTTAAAAATATCTTATTCAGTTGTGTTTATTTGTTTGCCTATTTTCTGTGTGCCTGTTCTTATGTTTATCTACCTTTATGTAGCCTATTCATTTATTATTTATAACTTTGCTCCTGCCATGAATGTAGCACATGATGCTGAACATGGCATTAAAAATTAAATACCTAACTTACGTTTTTACGAGAATAATCTTCTGTACAGTCACATGATTTTATGGATAGTCTATTATTGGTTATTTTAATATAAGTTTTTTGCTCTTAATATCCCTGCTGTGTTTCCATGAGCAGCATTAATTCATCTCATCTCATTATCTCTAGCCGCTTTATCCTTCTACAGGGTCGCAGGCAAGCTGGAGCCTATCCCAGCTGACTACGGGCGAAAGGCGGGGTACACCCTGGACAAGTCGCCAGGTCATCACAGGGCTGACACATAGACACAGACAACCATTCACACCTACGGTCAATTTAGAGTCACCAGTTAGCCTAACCTGCATGTCTTTGGACTGTGGGGGAAACCGGAGCACCCGGAGGAAACCCACGCGGACACGGGGAGAACATGCAAACTCCACACAGAAAGGCCCTCGCCGGCCACGGGGCTCGAACCCAGAACCTTCTTGCTGTGAGGCGACAGCGCTAACCACTACACCACCGTGCCGCCCGCATTAATTCATAGTTTTGGATTAATCTCTGTTTTATCAAATATTTCTCTTGATCAGGTTTATGTAATATATGCTCCCGATGACTTACTAACACTTTTGTTACATAGCCTAGGGCCCCTCCTATGTGCAATTCGATACTAAGGCATATTCGAGTCAAAATCATTAACTCAATCCTTCAAGTTTCAGTGTTGAACGTTTGTAATATGCTCCATACAATACTATGTCTCTTTTATGTAACTACTTTCAGTTAAAATAATTTAAGATCTAATCCCTTTTTTTTTTAAATATGCTCCTCATTCTAGGATTGTGTGATCACATCAGTGAGCATTCTTGTAATGTTTTCATTGAAAATATTTTGCTTTGTTTGCATCTTGTTGCTCAACTTTGTGTACTGGAGAAAACGGTTCCTGTAATTCAAGCTTCCCCCTGTCCTTCCTGATGAAATACTCAAGACCTGTAACAGCTTGTTGGATTATGTACTATAGCAACCTGCTTTCGCTGTTTACTTAAAATGTTCATGTTTTCCATTTGTTTTCTTGTTTTTAGAAGAGAAGAAGGATCAGCCTCCTAAGGCAAAAGCAGGACAGGATAGAGTGGTGCAACCTAATGATGACGTGAGACTCTCTGGCTTTGAGAGCAAGGATGACAATAAAATTATTCAGTACGAGTGGGTTCAGGTATCTGGAAGCCCCACAGCTGTCCTAGAGGTGTGTGAATTTTCTCATCATGCTTCAGGTTCTGTTGTTGAATTACTAGTAAGACAGGAACTGTGTATGGTTTTGACTTCTTAAATAGTATGCAGTTTTGTAAGCTCATTACGAAAGGTGTGCATCAGATTCTACCACATGTTCACCCTGCCACAACTGTAGATGTGGACCTCTGCATTCTGAAGTACAGCTCTGTGCATCTGTTCCTTTCAGAAAACCACTTATAAAGATGAAGTGAAAGTGTCCAAACTGTCTGCTGGAGTGTATAAGTTCAGGTTGACTGTCACAGACAGCATTGGCCAGACTGACTCAGCGGAAGTTACTGTCTTGGTCCTCACGCCTGAGCAGTCACAAAGTGAGTACTTGTCTCATCATAAACCCATTATAAGCGGTCACCACAATTTCATATTGACACTCCTAAGAAGCAACTTAATTCAGTTTATGCTATGTTGATAAAGATGTCTCAAATGCACGTGTTCTTTTTATTATAATAAATTGATATGAAAATGTGATGTTCAGCATGTTCGTGGGGAATTCATCTGGGTTCTCCAGTTTCCTCCCGCCATCCAGAAACATACCTGTAGGCAGATTGGCTACACTAAATTTCCCCTACGAGTTTGTGAAAGTGTGTATGCATGGTACTGTGGGATGGACTAGTAACCCATCTAGGGTGAATTTTCCCACCTTGCACCAGCATTCCTGGGATTGGCTCTGGATCCACCACAACCCTGACTGATCATTACTGAAGATAAGGGGAAAAAAATATACAGGGGGCTGCAAAAGTAGGTACTGTATACAGTAATGAAAAACAAAACATTCGTACGAAACGTTATTTTATTGATTATACAAACGTATGTGACGAGTCATGGAATCCACGGACACGTCGGCCGAAACGAATCTGAGAAAATCGCAAAAGAAGAATTAATTAATTAATTAATGCTTCTTTTGCGATTTTCTCGGCTTCGTTTTGGCCGACGTGTGTCCGTGGATTTCATGACTCGTGACACGTCGATAATATATCAATAATAAACATTTGAATCCCTCAAATGTTCAAACTGTTTGCCCCCGGCATTCACACACTCCACTAGTCGAGTGTGGACACCCATGCGCACTCTGGCACAAAGGTCTTGATCAGCATCAATTTCCTGTCAAGCTTCCCATATGAACTGAATCATGGCATCAACAGAACGTGGCTTGCGTGCGAAAACCCTAACTTTTACACATCCCCAGAAAAAGAAGTCCATAGGGGTGAGATCCGACGAACGTGGTGGCCAGCCAGCGGCTCCCGGACGTCCAATCCACCTGTTGGGAAATTCTTTGTCAAGTAGCGCATGCACATTGAGTGCGAAGTGCGGTGGCGCTCCATCCTGCTGAAAGTAGAAGTCGTCCTGCTGCTGTTGTTCGCGTATAGTCCTTACTGTATACCTACTTTTGCAGCTCCCTTTATTCAACCTGAAAATAGAAATTAATTTCCAAGCTTTCATGCAGCACATATAGTTCTTGTTGTCAAATCAATGAGTGTTTTGAATAAAGGTAACAAAGTAAATAATGTAACTACTTTTAAATAACAGATTATAAAGGCTGCCAGGGTGTCATGTTTTTATATGTAATTGAAAGCAATTCATTTAGTTATGTCTTAATCACTTGATTCAGCTTGGTTTCTTGTGAGAGGAATCTTTTGATAGCAAAGTGATTTTTGGACCATTTGACTAAAATGGATATGTAATGGTGCACAGTAAACCTCGAGTGTCTTGCAAAAGTATTCATCCCCCTTGGTGTTTGTCTTGTTTTATCGCATTACAAGCTGGAATTAAAATGGATTTTTGGAAGGTTAGCATGATTTGATTTACACAACATGCCTACCACTTTAAAGGTGAAAATTATCGTTTTATTGTGATCCAAACAATAAGATTTGGAAAAAACAGAAGTCTGGAGTGTGCGTAGGTATTCACCCCTTTTCATATGAAACGCCTAAATAGAAGCTGGTCCAACCAATTCACTTCATAAGTCACATAATTTGTTGATTAAGATCCACCTGTGTGCAATCAAAGTGTCGCATGATGTCTGTATAAATCAACCTGTTCTGGAAGGACCCGGACTCTGCAACACTACTAAGCAAGCAATATGAAAACCCAAGAGCACTTCACACAGGTCAGAGACAAAATTCATAAAAAATATCCCAAACTTTGAATATCCCACAGAGCACCATTAAATACATTATAGCAAAATGGAACGAACATGACACCACTATAAGCCTGACGAGAGAAGGCCACCCACCAAAACTCACAAACTGGGCAAGGAGGGCATTAATCAGAGATGCAACAAAGACACCAAAGATAACACTGAAGTAGCTGCAAAGATCCACAGCGGAGATGGGAGTATCCATCCATAGGACCACTTTAAGCCGTACACTCCACAGCTTTATGGAAGAATGGCCAGGGGAAAAAAAAAAAAAAACATTGCTTAAGAAAACATGTTTGGAGTTTGCCCAACAGCATGTGGCAGACTCCCCAAACACATGGAAGAAGATTCTCTGGTCAAATGAGAAAAATTGAACTTTTTGGCCATCATGGGAAATGCCACGTGTGGTGCAAACCCAACACCCTGAGCACACTATCCCTATGATGAAGCATGGTGGTGGCAGCATCATGCTGTGGGGAAGTTTTTCATCTGCAGGGACAGGAAAGCTGGTCAGGACTGAAGGAAAGATGGATGGCACTAAATACAGGGCAATTCTGGAGGAAAACCTGTTTGAGTCAGCCAGAGGTTTGAGACTGGGACAAGGGTTCATATTCCAGCAGGCCAATGACCCTAAACATATTGCTAAAGCTACACTGGAGTGGTTTAAAGGGAGACATTTAAATGTCTTGGAATGGCCTAATCAAAGCCCAGACCTCAATTCAACTGAGAATCTGTGGTATAACTTGATTACTGTACACCAACGCAGTCCATCTAACTTGAAGGAGTTGGAACAGTTTTGCCTTGAGGAATGGGCAAAAATCCCAGTGGCTAGATGTGCTAAGCTAATAGAGACATACCCCAAGAGACTTGCAGCTGTAATTGCAGCAAAAGGTGGCTGTACAAAGTATTGACTTTGGGAGGGTAATACCTATGCACACTCCAGATTTCTGTTTTTTCATCTTATTGTTTGAATCACAATAAAACAATTTTCATCTTTAAAGTGGTAGGCATGTTGTGTAAATCAAATGGTGCTAACCCCCCAAAAATCCATTTTAATTCCAGCTTGTAATGAGACAAAACAGGACAAACACCAAGGGGGACGAATACTTTTGCAAGACACTGTAGGTGTTGCTATAGTTTTATGTCTCTAGGGGTCTGCTTGCTTGCATTTGGTAAATTACAGCTGAGCCTAAAAACAGATAAATTGGCTTATTTAACAGTTTGTTTTAAAAACTATTGGTCATTCTTTTCAGCTAGGTGTTGCAAAATCCTTCAATATTTTCTAATATAGATTAACTGGTCATTTTTGTGTAATGGTTAATTGTTCAATTACTAATTTGTATGTGTCTGGTATTAAAAAAATACCTTTTGTTCATCAAATAATCTGTGGCCAAGTTTACATGTGTTGCTTATATAGGTCCCTTTATTTTAGTTGCCCTTGTAGTTTTTCACTGAATTGCCTTGGTTAAGTTTAGTTTCCTGCATACCAATAACTGAGTTTAAATCTTGAATGAATGAATTTATTTGAATGAATTTATTTATTTCGAACATGTATAAAAATGTATGTAACTATTTGTACATACAAAAGAAAGAAAATGAAAAAAGTGACAAAAGAATAAATAAAATAACATAAAGAGCTAAGACATTACAATACACCGCACATTGTTCGAAAAAGGAGTGGGAAGAAGTACAATACTTTTTTTTTTTTTTTTTTTAATTTCCCACCCCTTTTTAACTACCCCGAAATCCAAACTACATTAATACACCTATAAAAATATATACCATATATACACTTCATGATTATCCATATAAATATATAATTACAAAAATAAATATATACTACATACTATAATCCATATATATATATATATATATATATATATATATATATATATATATGTATATATATATGTATGTGTGTGTGTATGTGTGTGTGTGTATGTGTATATATATATATATATATATATATATATATATATATATATATATATATATATATATAACAGATTTATATTTGCACTTTGTTTTATTTCTGTCTCCAGTCTGTTCCATAAAGTCACCCCACAGCTCGATACGCACATGCTTTTCATATTTGTTCGAACCTTTGGTTTTTTAAAATTTAGGTCTCCCCTTAGATTATAAATTATAAATTATCTTAATTATGATTTTTTTTTTTGTGAGATTTCTCACAAAAATAACACCAGATTCTGTAACTAGCCAAACTAATTAGATATACCTGATGGTAACTCCAGCAAATTCACTCTATTTTAAATAAAATGGTATGATGTCAGTACCTAAATACCATGATCTAATTTTATTCAGTAAACATATACCAAGTGACTTCAGGTCTAGAAAATAAAGTGGTCTAGTGTGTGGGAAGAAAGCGGAAATGAGTTGAATTCTGCAATATGCCTTTGAGGCAGTGAAACTAGTTGAGCTGGTTTTCTGCTTGAGTTTCACATGCAGTTAAAGAGAATTCAGACACATCTTTTTATTTCCTGTGCGTGAGAGTCAGTAAATAATATTTGGGTTGCCTTCACGTCATTTGAGGTGAGTCATTTTGTTGAGAAAGCATGAAATTATGCTTGTCTGATGAAGCCTTTTCAGTTGGTCTGCTGCTGTTTGTCTGGTTTTTTTTTTTTTTTTGGTCAGCAGAACATCCACAATAAGTTGTCTAGTGTAGTTATATAGTGAGTTAGCAGCAATGCAGGAAACTGAGTGCCACCAAATGCAAAAATGCCAACAGATGTCTGGTGAGCTTGTTCTCGGAATAGGCTGTAATGCACAATGGTGTCCTAGGACATTATTGATGAACAGGGTGATCACTGGTGGAAGAAAAGATTTTGTTGCTACAGCAAAGCTGAATAAGCCTGTTGCTGAATGTGCTCTGCTGTTTGACCAATAAATAATGGAGGGGATGTGATGCATTGTTCAGGATCCAGGACATTTCCATAACTACATCATAACTACCCAGAGAGCATCCCAGGACAGAGTTGGCCACCTTTCAGTTTGTCAAGCTTCCGTGCATCTTCAGCTGGAATGCTAAACCCCCCATCCCCAGCATACTACCATAAAGATGACGGCACTCGCAACACTACACTGCTTGAGGATCTTCAATATCTTGTTGCAAACATGAAAGGACCTGATTGTCCTCAGAAAGCAGTGTCTGCTCATCCCCTTCCAATATGCAGCCCATGTGTTGACTGTCCAGTCCAGCCTGTATACACCAAGGCATTTGTAGGTGTCAGCCAGCTCATCATCCTGTCCCATAATGCTTACTGGTCTAGTTGTGGTCCTCCTTCTTCCTGAAGTCGACCACTATCATATTGGTCTTGGCCACATTTAGGAGTAGCTGGTGTTTTCCACACTGCTCAATGAATTTGTCTACAAGGTCCCTATAGAGGATGTGCAGTCACGTGACCCATCCGCGTTTACTCCGCCATATTGGACGGCTTCAGGATTGTTTACCTTGCGCGAGCGTAATGGATCCAGGGAGTAATCCCCAAGAAAATTCGGAAAATACCCCATCTACATCGCGCGATAACTTGTCTAAGTTTGTTCAGCATCTTGAAGGTGGCGTGAGGCAGCATTACGTGGAAAAGTGTTCCAGGTTGGGGATTGTAGATCCATACAACTTGCCGCAATCCTTGTTCAGGGAAATTCGGAGCTGCGGTGCCGGCGATTTGCCCGATCTGGCCTACCACGACATTTACAATTTTCTTGTTAATCGTGAATCGTGTTACACTGGCAAAGCCCTCAAAGCTTACAAGAGCCTGGAAGCTTATAAATATTTTGTTACGGGATGGGTATCCCAACTATACCTCTGGAAGGTTCCGAAGAAGAATGTCTACTTGATAACCTCACGGGTAAGTGGCATTAAGATGTTTATCATAAAACGTCCTGCATAGTCTCTCTATCGTAAAAATGTTTGAAATCTAAACTCAGTTCCAGATAATGACAGGATTGTAAATATGTATGTTTTTGTCTGAAAAAAAAATCACAAATCACCGACTATGCAGTTATCATTCAATCCGAAAATCAACTTAACAGATGTACTAGGAGTGTTGAATTAGAAGATTACACCTACCTGATATGAAGTGTTCACTACAAATTCGGCTGGTAGAACTGGGGTACCAGTTTTCTCTTCGCACAGCGGACACCCATTTTGCGCGTCTCTCCTCGTCTGTGGGGAATCTATAAAATGACAGGCCCTCCTTTTGGCCCTGTCTATTTGTACAACCAAATGCTGAACAAGATATAACCATTCTCGAAAGATCTACTCCCACGCACTTGATAATTAGAACGGGTTCGTCTAAGTTCTATGCGCGGCCATGCCGTCCAAGATGGCAAATAAACAAATATCACGTGGTCTCGTGACGTCACGTGCACGCTCTCTATACTCTTCTTCCTGTCCATCCCTGATGCACCCAACCACTGCAGAACTTCTGCAGGTGACAGGGGTCTGATTTGTACCGGAAGTCTGTGGTCTACAATGGTAAAAGGGATAGGGATGGCACAGTTGCCTGTGGCACTCCAGTGCTGCTCAGTAACCTCTCAGACATGCAGCTTCCCAGCCACACGAACTGCGGTCTGTTCGAGAGGTAGTCTGTGACCCAGAAGATCATGGAGTTGTCGACCTACATTTTACCCATCTTCCCACTTAGCAGGAGAGGTTGGATGCTGTTCAGTGCACTTGAGAAATCAAAGAAAAGAAGTCTAAGAAGTGATGCAAAGAGGTATTGAATGTTGTTTAACAGTGCTTAAATGGTAGCTATACACAACAAATTTCTCGACAGTCAAAATATATAGAATTTCATTTAAATTGTGCTTCATATCCAAATTGTAGCCTACTATTCTATCCCCATGTCTGGGTGTTTTTGGTTTGGGTTTTTTTTGTTTGTTTTTTCCCCTCCTGTCTTATTCCTGGTTGTATCCTTTTGCTCTTGGCAGTTGCTTGTTTGTACAGAGTAGAAGAGGTGTGTGACTAAAAGCTATTGTCACTGCTGGTTGTCAGATGCCATATGATTTTGTAAATATTAGTGCTTTCTCATATCCTGTTTTTTCATGCAATTAAGTAAGTAACCATGGCTCAAACGTAACATGCCTTGTTAACTGCTCATGAATGAGTCGAGTGGAATGAGAAGTATGATTTTGCATGACCTGCAAGTTTAGCATGAGCATCTGGATGAATGTAAGCGGCAATCACAACAATGGCCAAAAATGCTCTGGGTAAATAGCCTACACTTAATCATGATCAAATACTTTAAATTAGCAGAGCAATGACTTTCAGTTACAGTGGAGTCTGCACCATGATTTGTTTAAATGCACAGAACCCCTCCTTTGCTCTTACCAGAGTCCATGGCAGCTCAAGTGTACACTGTCAGTAAAGCAAAAGAGGGGACCAAATACTGAGAAATGAAAATATTTTAGACTGAATTTGGCTCATTCAGTCTAAAAGCGTTAGAGAAGTCAGAAAGCCTGATGCTCAGCTGATGTTCCAGTTCACCCCAAAGGTGTTCTGTGGGATTTGAGGTCGAGGCTTGGACCACTCAAGTTCTTCCACATCAGCCCTCGCAAGCCATGTCTTTTATGGAGCTCACTTTGTGTGCAGGGGCATTGTAATAATGAAATAGATTTGGGCCGCTTAGTTCCAGTGAAAGGAAGTTTTGATGCTACAGCATACAGACATCTTGTACAATGTGTGCTTCCAACTTTGTTGCAACAGTGTCAGGAAGCCTAGGGTTATAGTGTACATGGTTATAATTCCCTGCAGTAAGGAAATCCTTTCTTTTGTCCGTTTTTGTTTTGGCTGATGATTTGCCAGAAACTGGGTTAATGATTTAACTGTTAAGCACGTGGCTATGTTGATGTTAGCTGTTAAGTCTACAGACAATGTAAAGATGCATTGAAAACAAGACAACAGAATTGGGAGCATAATATTTTAGTGTAATTATATTTTGCATCATATACTAACTCGGCTCCCACCAAGTCTGCCATACAGAGAAACATCATTGGGCAAAGAGAATATGAAGGTATGAACGTTTTCAGTTCACTGTTGCTATTTTTGCACAGCATGCGTGCACTGTGTATATGTACATGATGTCCTTTTTAAAAAAAAATATTAAAAATGCCATTCTTCTCAACATGTGATTGGGACACAGGTATTTCATATCTCATCTCATTATCTCTAGCTGCTTTATCCTGTTCTACAGGGTTGCAGGCAAGCTGGAGCCTATCCCAGCTGACTACGGGCGAAAGGCGGGGTACACCCTGGACAAGTCGCCAGGTCATCACAGGGCTGACACACAGACAACCATTCACACTCACATTCACACCTACGGTCAATTTAGAGCCACCGGTTAACCGAACCTGCATGTCTTTGGACTGTGGGGGAAACCGGAGCACCCGGAGGAAACCCACACGGACACGGGGAGAACATGCAAACTCCACACAGAAAGGCCCTCGCCGGCCACGGGGCTCGAACCCGGACCTTCTTGCTGTGAGGCGACAGCGCTAACCACTACACCACCGTGCCACCCCGTATTTTATACTTATGTATGGAAATTATCCACTTAATAGTCTCTCTTTCCTCTTCTCCATATTTGCGGTACATCATCTATACATTATTGGCACAGTGTCTGCACTTACCAGTCAAAAGTATGAACACGCCTTCTAATTAAATGCCTTTCTTATTAAGACACTTCATGTCTTAAAATAATGATGGATGTCGTTTCTCTTTACTTAGTCGAGTGGTTCTTGACTTAATATGGATTCCTACAGTTGTGGAATAGGGCTATTTACTGTATTGTTATTATTTACTATTTACTGTTTGATCTCAAATGCATTAAGGCGGCAAGAAATTGCACTAATTAACTTTTGACGAGGCATACATGTTAATTGGAAAGCATTCCAGGTGACTACCTCATGAAGCTGGTTAAGATGATGTCAATAGCATGCAACATGGCAAGGTAAATGCTAGCTACGCTGAAGAATCTAAAATTTGAAACTTCTTAAAACTTTTTGTTCACGACATAATTCCTTACATGTTCCATATGTTGGTTCATAGGTTTTTCTGTATTTTAACAATTTTCTACATTGTAGAACAATACTGAAGACATCAAAACTATGAATTAGTAGGTGTGTCCAAACTTTTGACTCGTACTGTGTGTAAATAAATCAAAATCTTCTCATGCACTATTTGTTTTATAAATTCTAGCAACTGTCAGTTATCTCCACAAGCATAGGGCAGCCTGTTTCTTGCATATATGGGGCCTCTATTAGCTTCTGTTGTCGTGTTCCCCCCCCCCCCCCCCCCCCCCCCCCCACACACACACACACCATTTTCTCCCTCATTTAATCACGGCCAATTCCCACCCACCAGACAGGTCTCTTCTATCACACAGCCACCGACCAGGGAGGATGAAGGTCATCGCATGCTTCCTCTGAGGCACATGGAACCAGCTGACTGCATCTTTTCAAACTGCTGCTTATATAACATTAGGGGGCTGCATAACACACTCAGATGTACATCATTACATTGCCAACCTAGTATTGTAATGATGTATATCACTTACATGTTTTGTCTTTTTTTCCCCCTCCCAATTCTTGTCTTTTCATTTGATCATATTTTTTTCTTCCCTCTCCCTAGACCACTGTCTGGTGCCTAAGAAGGTAGGACCATGCCGTGGTTCCTTCCCTCGCTGGTACTACAATGCATTGACTGAGAAGTGTTTGCCGTTCACCTTTGGTGGCTGCAGTCCAAACCGCAATAACTATCTATCTGAGGAGGAATGTAAACAAGCCTGTGATCAAGTTTCAGGTAACTTATGTGTCCTGTCAAATTATTTTTGTTAAAATGATCAAATTAGGCAAAATAATGTTTTAGATAACGTGACCAGTTTATCATTCAGTTTTATTAGTAGGCATCACAAACGAGAACTTCAACTCCCAGAGTTAAAAAGCAGAAGCGTGTGTTTATCTTGGTCTTGTCTAGAATGCTACTGCTCATGTTTGCTACTAATGCATTGCTCTCCTTCCTGTTGCAGTTCAAACAGATTCCTCACTAGGAAGACTAGGGCCTATTGAATCTGCAGGTAAGTCCATAAAGATGTTCTCTTAGAAGTCTGCCTTCCCTGGAGCTTAATGAACCATAAGTCACTTGTGACACTTTGGGAATATACACCGATCAGCCAGAGCCTTAACCCACTGTCAGTTGAATTGAACGACATTGATTATCTTGTTACACTGGTACCTGTCAAGAGGTGGGATATATTAGGTAATAAGAGAACAGTCAGTTTTCGAAGTTGATATGTTGGAAGCAGGAAAAATGGGCAAATGTATGGATCTGAGTGACTTTGACAAGAGCCAGATTGTGATTGCTAGATGACCTGGGTCCAAGCATCTCCAAAACTTGTGCAGTGTTCCCAGTAAGCAATGGTTAATATCTACCAAAAATGGTCCAAGGAAGAACAACAGGTGAACTGGCAATGGGGTAATGGGTGCCCAGGGCTCACTGATGCATGTGTGGTGCAAAAGTTAGCCTGTCTGTTCCAATCCCACAGAATAGCTACTGTAGCATAAATTGCTAAGTTAATGCCGACTATGAGAAAGGTGTCTGAGAAAACAGTAAATTGCAGCTTGCTGGCGTAGCTGCAGACCAGTCAGAGTGTCCATGCTGACCCCTATCCACCACCAAAAGTACCTACAATGGGCACATGAGCATTAGAACTGGACCATGGTGCAATGGAAGAAAGTGGGCTGGGCTGATGAATCATGTTTTCTTCATCATGTGGATGGCCGGCTACATGTTTCACTTACCTGGGGAAGAGATGGCAACAGGTTTAACTAGTCAAGTCAAGTTTATTTGTACAGCGCTTTTAACAATAAACATTGTTGCAAAGCAGCTTTACAGAATTTGAACGACTTAAAACATGAGCTAATTTTATCCCTAATCTATCCCCAACTATGGGGAGAAGGAAAGCAGGTGGGTGCAGTGTGATGCTCTGGGCAATGTTCTGCTGGGAAGCCTTGGGTCCTGGAAAAATGAACATGACAAAGTGTTTATTGACCTCTAAATTGTCAGATCTTAAGCCAATCAAGCATCTGTGGAATGTGCTGGACAAACAGTTGTGATCCATGGTGCCCCCCTCATAACTTATAGGACTTGAAGTTTCTGCTGCTAATGTCTTGGTGTCAGATACCACATCACACCTTCAAAGTTCTTGTGGAGTCCATGCCTCGACAAGTCAGAGCTGTTTTGGCAGCACAAGGGGGACTTGCACAATATTAGGCAGGTGGTTTTAATGTTACGTTTGATCGATGTAAAGGCCCCCTGAAACCATTACAGGTCAAAAGTCAGCACTGAATTGAATATTTAAAAACTGCATTTCAACTTTTTGACACAGTGAGTTTAGGCTTATGTTGTATGGACATGTTATTTATTATGCTTATAGCAATCTATTATCCTTTGCTTGCTTGCTTGCTTGCTTGCAGAACTCAAACATTGTGTCTCTTTCAGGTGAGCAGTGTGGCATATCATGTGGACCAGAGAAGTTTACTTGTGCCAATGGGTGTTGCATAGATGAAGCACTTGAATGTGATCAGGTGCAGCAATGCAGCGATGGCTCAGATGAAACACAGTGTGCTAATTGTAGGTACCAAAGTTCAAGTTGTCCTGCAGAAAGCATATTCTGATAACCTTATATCTTGGGCATTTAGCCAAACAGTCTTGCTATGTTGCTAGTCTTGCAGAATCATGATAAAATCATCAGCTTACATCCAGTCATTTTTCTGAACTTTTGGTGGCCCAAATGAATAAAAATTAATATACTCAAGTAATTAAATCTCTAAACAAGGGCTGGCATATATCCTTATAGCTCTAGAAAAATGACGGTTAGGCTACTTGGCATGGTGAAAGGTATTGAAAGTAAAATCATTTCTTTGTTGGTTGTGATGGTCTGAGTTGTTGTGGTCTCTGGAAACAACTGTAGGTGACTGACATTTGGACCACCCAAGTAGTGACCATCTTTAAAGTCAGCAGACTGTTGTCATAGCCAGTAATGGCGAGCTAGCAACTTGGCCTAACACTTCTTATTTTAGACGCTAACTAGTCAGCCGTTAACATTTTTCATGCCAATTAAATCAATAATTGGAAGCAAGAAAGCAGACAAATTGACTGACTAATGTCCAATTACACTGCAACCCTGCTATAATGAACTCTTTTACTACGAACTTTCGCATATAATGAACTCCTGTTTGTGTCCCCCACCTTTTAATGATGAGTTGGAGTCTTCAGGGTGAAAAAAAAAAAAAATCACTGTCTCTGTGTCCGAAATCACTCACTTGTTTGCTACTCGCTATATAGAGGACTATATCGTGAGCTTATTGATAAAATGAAAAAACGCTTTCGGACACTAGTCCGTCACGCTGTTATTTATGTCATTACTGTCACACAATTAAAACGTGCCAGATCAGTCAGCTGGTGGGTTTTCAAAATAATAAATGCATGTATTTTTGTGATGCATGTTATACTGAGCATATTTCCCACCTTAATAAATACAAAGTACTTTGTGTCTGCTGCACCTTTCAGTTCTTTTAAATCAAGGCTGAATACTTTTCTTCTTAGCCGCTGCCTTTTATTAAATAAAATTTGAGGCTTTTGATTTGATTTCTTTCAGCGCGACCGCAGTGCATGATGGTGTAATAATGCTCACTATACATTCGGACAGCGCTACAAAACGGCAAACTCATTGTCAGACCCGTCAGCAGAAGCGGTCTAGTAGCTGGGCATTGCACTGGCTGGGGGTGGGCATGCATTGGCGAACCCAATTTTACAAGGGGGGTCCGGGGGCATGCTCCCCCGGAAGAAATGTTTGAAAAAAACACTCTAAAATGGTGTATTTTGAGCTCTTCAGACACCCTGTTCTGCTGCTATATATTGTCCGTCACTGAGCACATTTTTAGGGCATATTCCGTTTCATACGGAATATTGGCAGTATTCCGTTTGCGCACGAGTCATGTTGTAAACTCGTTCCGAATACCCAACACTGAATGCGCAAACGGATGATTGTGATCAATGTTGACCGCAAATTAAGATTGATATTTACAATTAAGAGTGCGCAACAGAAGATTACATCACACTCATACCCCCTGCACAAAGCCTAACTGCAGTAACTGAATCCCTTCTAAGTGAAACCATGCGCATTAAAAGTTTTATGTCTCAAATCTAGTTTTGTGAAGCATGACATTTAATCTTTAATACAGATGTGTTTTGTAGGTTAACTGAAACATCAAAACCAGTTTCTTACCTCCAGTGCTTAGTTTGCAAATCAAACGCCAAGTGCATGACAGCGTAGGGCTGACGAGATGGGCGCAGGCCGAAATGTTAAGAAAACAGTGTGTCATGTATAACTATTTTGTAGCCCATACAGTAGGCTTACTATAATCAACAACTCAAGTATAACTATTATGTAGTGATTAAAAATTCAAGCTCACCCTCAGTAAAGCAGTAGGCGACGATGCAGGCACAAAAAAAAAAGAAAAGCGTTTAATTGTAGTAGCCTGCGATTGATTGATTTTATTGATTTATTTATTTATTTTAAATATTGTGTTAAGCTGTTGGCCCTAGCTTATGACAGGGCGGGCGGGCCCACACTAGGGCGGGCCCACGTGACTAAATGGGCGGGCCCGGCCCCCAAAGGCCCGCCCATCGCGCCGGGCCCGCTCGTTGTATAGTCCACTATGCAGGGAGTGATTTCGGACACAGGGTGCGTCAAATCCATACATATTGGCGCTGCACGCTCGGAGTGCCATTAGGACTAATTACAGTATTATGCACCTGTTCCAGATTAGAGCACAGTCACACCGTGTGCTTATAGGGCTCTCTAAATATACAGACTTGGCGATGTACAGTGGCATGCAAAAGTTTGGGCACCCTTCCTGAAAATGTCTGTTACTGTGAATAGTTAAGTGAGCAGAAGATGAACTGATCACCAAAAGGCATAAAGGTAAAGACGACACATTTCTTTTCAGCGTTTTATGCAAGATTTGTGTATTTTCATTTTGTACAATTGGAGAGTGAAAAAAGAAAAGGAACACCATGCGAAAGTTTGGGCACCCCAATACATTTGATTTCTCAGGTAACTTTTACCAAGGTTCCAGACCTTAATTAGCTTATTGAGATGTGGCTTGTTCAAATTCTTTGTTAGGAAAGGTCAGATGATGCAGATTTCAAAGCAGTACAAATTCTCTGACTCCTCAAATTTGTCCCTAAAATCAACAGCCATGGGCTCCTCTAAGCAACTCCCTCACATTCTGAATAATAAAATAATTGATGCTCACAAAGCAGGAGAAGGCTACAAGAACATAGCAAAGTGTTTTCAGGTAACTGTTTCCTCAGATTGTAATGTTATTAAGAAATGGCAGTTAACAGAAACAGTGGAGATCAAGGTGAGGTCTGGAAGATGAAGAAAATTTTCTGAAAGAACTGCTCGTTGGATTGCTAGAAAGGCAAATTAAAAAAAACTGTTTGCCTGCAAAAGACCTTCAGAAAGATTTAGCAGACCCTGGAGTGGTGGTGCACTGTTCTACTATGCAGCAACACCTGAACAAATATGACCTTCGTGAGAGAGTCATCAGAAGAAAACCTTTCCTGCGTCCTAGCCACAAAATTCAGCGTCTGAAGTTTGCAAATAAGCCTGATGCATTTTGGAAACAAGTCCTGTGGACTGATGAAATCAAAATAGAACTTTTTGGCCATAATGTGCAAAGGTATGTTTGGAGAAAAAAGGGTGCCAAATTCCAGGAAAAGAACGCCTCTTCAACTCTGAAGCATGGGTGTGGATCGATCATGCTTTGGGGTTGTGTTGCAGCCAGTGGCACAGGGCACATTTCACTGGTTGAGGGAAGCATTGATTCGAATAAATACCAGCAAATTCTGGAAGCAAATATCACACCATCTGTAAAAAAGTTGAAGTTAAAAAGAGGATGGGTCCTACAATAAGACGATGATCCAAAACACACCTCAAAATCTACAGTGGAATACCTCAAGAGGCACAAGTTGAAGGTTTTGCCCTGGCCCTCACAGTCCCCTGACCTAAACATCATTGAAAATCTGTGCGTAGATCTCAAAAGAGGCGGCACGGTGGTGTAGTGGTTAGCGCTGTAGCCTCACAGCAAGAAGGTCCGGGTTCGAGCCCTGTGGCCGGTGAGGGCCTTTCTGTGTGGAGTTTGCATGTTCTCCCCGTGTCCGCGTGGGTTTCCTCCGGGTGCTCCGGTTTCCCCCACAGTCCAAAGACATGCAGGTTAGGTTAACTGGTGACTCTAAATTGACCGTAGGTGTGAGTGTGAATGGTTGTCTGTGTCTATGTGTCAGCCCTGTGATGACCTGGCGACTTGTCCAGGGTGTACCCCGCCTTTCGCCCATAGTCAGCTGGGATAGGCTCCAGCTTGCCTGCGACCCTGTAGAACAGGATAAAGCAGCTACAGATAATGAGATGAGATCTCAAAAGAGTAGTGCATGCAAGACAGCCCAAGAAACTTGCAGAACTGGAAGCCTTTGGCAAGGACGAATGTGTGAAAATCCCCCAGGTAAAACTGAAAGATTATTAGCTGGCTACAAAAAGTGTTTACAAACTGGTGATCCTTGCCAAAGGGGGTTTTACTAGGTACTAACCATGCAGGGCGCACAAATTTTTGCTTCAGGCCCTTTTCCTTTTTTGTCATTTTGAAAATGTAAAAGATGAAAATTTTTTGCTTAAAATATAAAGGGAATGAGTCATCTTTAACTTTATGCCTTTTGTAGATCATTTCATCTTCAACTTGCTTAACTGTTTACAGTAACAGCAATTTTGACCAGGGGTGCCCAAACTTTTGCATACCACTGTATACACGCTGTACCTAGTGTCTCACATCGCCAAGCCTTGTATCTGTGTTTTGACCTTTTGTGTATTTGGACTGTGCTTTTCGTCTTTGCCTCCACCCTTCTGTTTGTTCCTCGTTTGATCATTGCCCGTTTCATGACCCTGCCTTTGTCTTACATTTTTGAACTGTTTGCAAATAAACACTCTTCCTGCAATTACATCAGTCATTCACCTGCTTACATGACACACTGAGGTGGGGTTTACATTAGACCGTATCAGCAGATCATCGGATTAACGTTTTTAAAACAATTAGTGTGCACACAGCAACACCAATACACGATTCGCGTGCACACAGCAACACCAATACACGGATACGCTCGGCTCCGCAGGCATCCTGCGCTCCAAATCACTCCGCCCTGAACAGCGAGTGCCCTCTGGAGGGTGCGCACTCCGGCCCTGCGCAGCTCACAGAGCGTGCGAGTGAAGTGCACAAGCAGTGATTTGGGACTGAGCCGCTGTGTGTGAGATCTCAGTGCATGTCGGGCATGCGCGTCACTTACCACTTGCAAGTGGAAGGATGGCAAGCCTAAAGACAATCATAACTACACAATGGGCAGTATTTGCAGTATTTTCATACTTTTATACTCTTTAATGAAAGGTGATACAAGGCGGAAGTCCGCGCCGTTTTTCAGCAGTCGCGTCACATGACCAACGCCAGCGAATCAGGAAGGTGGATGTCACAGTGACGTTGTCCAATGACGATGCCAGCTAGAGCTCAGCACAGCGTATCCGCGTATTCTCAATGTTTACACAGCACCGGACCAGACATGATCTGGATTGAATACGTGGACCCTGGCGGATTCCCGTTTCCTGGCGTTTTAATGTAAACGGACAGTGCATCCGCGAAGAAAACGAGACAGATACGGTCTAATGTAAACTTGGCCTGAGCTTCCCACCAGAAACAAGCAATAAGCAATTAAGTCTGTAGTCAAGTTAACAATACATGTTAACACCATAAAACAAAGGCTTAACTAGCCTAGCTTAGGTGTCTGTCACTAGCAGTTATCGAGAACGGTGATCAAAGGATTGATAAAAGAATGAAATGACTGCTGATACTGCTAAACTTAACACCTAGTTAAAACGTACTGGTGGAGTTTTTATAGAGGGTGTGCAGTCATGTGACCCGCACGTGTGTACTCCGCCATATTGGACGGCATCAGGATTGTTTACCTTGCGCGAGCGTAATGGATCCAGGGAGTAATCCCCAAGCAAATTCGGAAAATACCCCATCTACATCGCGCAGTAACTTGTCTAAGTTTGTTCAGCATCTTGAAGGTGACGTGAGGCAGCGTTACGTAGAAAAGTGTTCCAGGTTGGGGATTGCACATCCGTACAACTTGCTGCAATCCTTGTTCAGGGAAATTCGGAGCTGTGGTGCCGGTGATTTCCCCGATCTGGCCTACCACGACATTTACAATTTTCTTGTGAATCGTGTTACACTGGCAAAGCCCTCAAACCTTACAAGAGCCTGGAAGCTTATAAATATTTTGTTGCGGGATGGGTATCCCAACTATACCTCTGGAAGGTTCCGAAGAAGAATGTCTACTTGATAACCTCACGGGTAAGTGGCATTAAGACGTTTATCATAAAGAGACTATGCAGGACATTTTATTGTAAGAATGTTCGAAATCTAAACTCAGTTCCAGATAATGACAGGGTTGTAAATATGTATGCTTTTGTCTGAAAAACAGTAAATCAGAAAGCTGCGCATGTTTGCGCGGAAGCTGCGCAAATGTGCACAGCTTTCTGATTTACTGTTTTCTTCTCATACTTATACTTCCTGTTTCATGGACTGTAACAGTATTTGCTCATTTAGTAATTTTAATACAGAATTTACTCTGATGAAATTATTCAGACACTCCAACGCCCCCCCCAAAAAAAAAATCGGATCTGCACGATTCAGCCGTGAAAAGGGCGGCATCTGCCGTTTGCATTCCTGTTTAAATTCATAGGTTAACCGACTTTAACCGGCTAATGAGGCTCGGTGGTCGGTCAAGATTTTTTTTAGTTTTCGCCATCCCTACTATGGATTGGCCTTTCAAAGGCATATATGAGCCAAAAAGATAAAACATTGTCATAGACTAGGCCAGGGTAGTAGGGCTAGGCATAGCCATTTTAAACGTTAGAGACTGTCTAGTTTCTAAGTATGCAGTTATCATTCAATCCGAAAATCAACTTAACAGATGTACTAGGAGTATTGAATTAGAAGATTACACCTACCTGATATGAAGTGTTCACTACAAATTCGGCTGGTAGAACTGGGGTACCAGTTTTCTCTTCGCACAGCGGATACCTATTTTGCGCGTCTCTCCTCGTCTGCGGGGAATCTATAAAATGACAGGCCCTCCTTTTGGCCCTGTCTATTGGTACAACCAAATGCTGAACAAGATATAACCATTCTCGAAAGATCTACTCCCACACACTTGATAATTAGAACGGGTTCGTCTAAGTTCTATGCACGGCCTTGCCGTCCAAGATGGCAGATAAACAAATATCATGTGACCTCGTGACGTCACGTGCACGCTCTCTATACCCCCTGCCCAGCTCTGACATAAATGACCTCATCGGTGATTTGCAACACATAAATGAACTGAATGGGAAGTATTTAGAAAACATAGCGAGTCAGTGGGTGGACCTTGACAATGATACACCAGTAACCTCTGTCATTTCCATAATTGCCTCTCTTCGTGATCCTTTAACTCAGTCTTAACAGTGATCGTGCTTCAGAAGGAGAAATGTGCCTAAAAATTTGCATATAACGTAAGAGTTTGGTGTGACAAGTGGGTCCATTTCGGTATTACAAACTATTTAGACGTCCCCCAAGGAGTTCATTATAGGGGGATGCAGCGTAATTAGCATTCATTTCCTACTGGTATTTTCTGTCTTTCTCCTGCCTTTTTTTTGCAGTTTTCTGGCCCAGATAGAGAAGAGTGTTTAATGATAATTGTTTGTGATCTTCTGACATTAGTTATATTGGTTACGTTTTCATATCAGAACAGTGTGACTGCCTGGTACTTAAACCTTTTCATTAAATGATTGTAGTGTGAATTTTTTTGCACATCAGTTTTAGAAAGCATAGCCCTGCCCTTTTTGTGCCCTGGATCTTTCAACTGTGTGGAACGGTGGAAGCATATCCTCCTTTTTTATTATTATTATTATTATTATACTAATGATTTTTTTTTTCTTTTCCTGCACAGTGGGCAAAAAGCTAAACCGATTGCTTAACATAGACACAGGTGAGGACAATGGTGTGCATTTAACAGCGGAGTTTCTTTTTTTTTTTTTAATTCACTGATGCATTCTGCAGAATGGGGTCAGTATTTCTTTCTTACTCTAATTCTGTCTTTCCACTATCAAAAATAAGCCAGTGCACCCAGCCGTTGCACACAACCTCCTCTCACAGGACCCTGCCGAGAAAGCAATACCATGTGGTACTACAGTGCATATGAGAGGAAATGCATTCGCTTCAACTATGGTGGATGCCAAGGCAACGATAATCAATTTAATTCTGAGGACGCCTGCATGAACTTGTGCAGTGAAGTGACTGGTAAGTTTTGGCTTGAGGCCTTTTCACTCAATAATAAGACCCAACTAATCTTGTGTATATACAACTTGAAATTTTTACTTGCTAAATATGTCAGTTATAGGCCAATTTTTAATTGTGAGATTGTTGTAAAATACATTTATCATGAATTAAAGCCAAACAAAACCCAAAAAACTAACTCCATTTGCTGAATACAGCAAGTGCCCTGATGTGCCCCTCCACGTTTTAAAGATAACTCGTCCATTTTAAAAGTTTTGTTATAAAGTTGAGATTATTGCTAAAACTAGGCTTACCTGGGCACGGCCATTTGTGCTGAAACCGGATATCGGTTTGTGATGTTGCTTATACACTAGTACACCATTTGTCTTTGCAACACAGTCATCGACTCCAGAAATTTTCTGGGGGTTTTTTGTTTGTTTGTTTTGTTGTTGTTGTTGTTGTTGTTGTTGTTGTTTTTTTGTAGTTTTGCTGCACAAACATGGAAAATTTGCCTGAACAAAAAGTGATTCAGCTGTATACGTTTAAACCAGAATATGAGCCCAGGGAGTAAGAAACAGTGAAAATGATTCCATTTCACTGCTTGCTCCTTCACTATAGTACAGTGCTGAGCATAAATGAGTACACCCCCTTTGAAAAGGAACATTTTAAACAATATCTCAATGAACACAAACAATTTCCAAAATGTTGACAAGACAAAGTTTAATATAACATCTGTTTAACTTGTAATGGGAAAGTAAGGTTAATAATATAACTTCGATTTCACATTTTTCAGTTTTACTCAAATTAGGGTGGTGCAAAAATGAGTACACCCCACAACAAAAACTACTACATCTAGTACTTTGTATGGCCTCCATGATTTTTAATGACAGCACCAAGTCTTCTAGGCATGGAATGAACAAGTTGGCGACATTTTGCAACCAAGGGCGGCTGGCGCATAAGGGCGATTGGACGACGCACTGCCAAAACGAAAAAAAAGTTTTTTTTCTTTTTTTTTTTTAAACAAACTTTCACCAACGCTGCTCGAGGCCGTTTTAATCTGTCTCTGGGTATCATTGTCCAATCAGGGTGGTCTTGCTTCTAGAGTACCGCCCCTTTTGGGGCAATTTCAGTCACGTTGAAAATCACCCAAGAGTTCACTGATAGAGTCCCATGTTAATATATATTTTTTTCACCTAACTGACACTTCAATGCAATCTCTATGGGTTCCGGGGGGGCTTGCCCTAACGTGCTTACGTCACTGCGCAGCGCGGCAAAGTTGCGTTCGATCCGCTCAGTTTCTGAGGTGAGATGGATGTGGAAAGCAATTCAGTGCGGTCCTTAAAAGAAGCTCCATTTAGTCAGCGATCAAATCGAGCTAAATTGGCAACAAAACAAGCTGGACCCCCTCGACCAAATCTAAACATAAAACAAATTTCGACAAAGGGGGGGGGAATCATGTACTCGAGGTTTTACTTCAACATGGTCCCAGCGCAAATCCTGGCGAGCTGGCTGCAAGGACGCCTCAGCGGTTTTCTGCTCCCCCTGCTTACTTTTCCACCCTGGAGGTGGCTCTGCGGACAACACTGTCACTGGAGTTTCGGACATGCATCATTTGTCGGAGAAAATAAAAAAACATGAGTCATCAAAGATTCACATGGGCAGCTGCCTGAAATTTTCGGCTTTTGGGAGAGTGAGCATCGCTACACAGCTGGATGAGGGCTACAGGCTAGCAGTTCACCGCCACAACAATGAGGTGAGCAAGAACAGGCACATATTAAACCAGCTCATCCAATGTGTGAAATTTTGTGGAGTGTTCGAGTTAGCTCTACGAGGCAAAGACTAAACTGAGGGCTCCAGTCACCGTGGTGTTTTTCTGGGTTTGGTTGACTTCGTGACACACACACACACACACACACACACACACACAGTCACAGAATCCGTTCGCTTTTGATGTTTTCAATGTGCATTTTTATATTTGCCACACTTTGCTCTGAGAGTTAGCACTTTGGTAATATCCTTGGTAAATACCAGTAATTGCAAGATCTAAAGATCCACTCATCTATTTATTCAACTGCTATTGTTATGTTAGCCAACTATTTACAATGTTTTGTTACAGTAAGTGCACTTTCCTGTTGTCCTTAAGTTGCACAGTCTGTAAAATTCTTGCTGGTCATGGAGTTTGAAGTACAAAATCTATTTACAGAACATTCTGTAGAACAGTACTTTCAAGATTGGCAAATAAATATGTATTATTTTTTTAAAATAATGTTTCCTTTCTTATTTACACTACCGTTCAAAAGTTTGGGGTCACCCAGACAATTTTGTGTTTTCCATGAAAAGTCACACTTTTATTTACCACCATAAGTTGTAAAATGAATAGAAAATATAGTCAAGACTTTTTTCTGGCCATTTTGAGCATTTAATCGACCCCACAAATGTGATGCTCCAGAAACTCAATCTGCTCAAAGGAAGGTCAGTTTTATAGCTTCGCTAAAGAGCTCAACTGTTTTCAGCTGTGCTAACATGATTGTACAAGGGTTTTCTAATCATCCATTAGCCTTCTGAGGCAATGAGCAAACACATTGTACCATTAGAACACTGGAGTGAGAGTTGCTGGAAATGGGCCTCTATACACCTATGGAGATATTGCACCAAAAACCAGACATTTGCAGCTAGAATAGTCATTTACCACATTAGCAATGTATAGAGTGCATTTCTGATTAGTTTAAAGTGATCTTCATTGAAAAGAACAGTGCTTTTCTTTCAAAAATAAGGAAATTTCAAAGTGACCCTAAACTTTTGAACGGTAGTGTATGTGTTGGACATATCTTTTTATAAATATATCATTCTTGGCTATTTCACATCATACAATATTGAAATAACGTGAATAGTGAATAGGGCGTAATTGGAATTGGTCATTGTGGAGCCAAACTATTCTGTGATTGTGAATGTTGTTTGCAACTTTACACCACAGCCTATTGAGGTATTTCACCTGACGTCACAGGGTCACATGACGCCCCGGTGTCCGCCATTTTGAACGTCAAGCTAGCTAATGTCAACAACAGTAGCTGGTATGTTACTGTAGCAATGTTTACGTTCAGTCATTTGGATGACTGTTAAAACCTTTCAGTCTCAAGTTTTTCCTTTACTGGATTTACTAGTTTACTGGGCGGCACGGTGGTGTAGTGGTTAGCGCTGTCGCCTCACAGCAAGAAGGTCCTGGGTTCGAGCCCCGGGGCCGGCAAGGGCCTTTCTGTGCAGAGTTTGCATGTTCTCCCCGTGTCCGCGTGGGTTTCCTCCGGGTGCTCCGGTTTCCCCCACAGTCCAAAGACATGCAGATTAGGTTAACTGGTGACTCTAAATTGACCGTAGGTGTGAATGTGAGTGGTTGTCTGTGTCTATGTGTCAGCCCTGTGATGACCTGGCGACTTGTCCAGGGTGTACCCCGCCTTTCGCCCGTAGTCAGCTGGGATAGGCTCCAGCTTGCCTGCGACCCTGTAGAAGGATAAAGCGGCTAGAGATAATGAGATGAGACTAGTTTACTGAGCTAGCGCGTGCGCGGGCTGGCCGGCCGGCAGGCTAGCGCGCACGCTAGCTCCCAGCTTGCCCGAGCGCGCTAGCTCAGTAAACTAGTAAATACAGTAAAGGAAAAACTTGAGACCGAAAGGTTTTAACAGTCATCCAAATGACTGAACGTAAACATTGCTACAGTAACATACTAGCTATGATGTTGTTGACATTAGCTAGTGCTAACAGCTAGTTGCTAATACACTGCTACAACTACACCGACCCTAATAATACAGTTCTTCATCATTGCCTGGTAACAGCAAATTTATAACGGGCCATGTCTCAACAGACTAAGAAGTTATTTCAATGACATTTAATAACATTTTGTTTATCCTGAGGACCGAAAGTAAATGAAAATGTGAACAAACCTTAGTTGTAATAAGATGGTGACCACCGGCTCCAGGGACGACCCGCTGATGTAGGCATGTTACCCAGCCTGACACAAAATATTTCTAGGTATCCAAACTCTTATACGCTTTCAGATCAATACCTGTGTATGGCGATGGGTTTTTAACGACATAGGTGTACAGATCATGTGGGCCGAAGTCAGGTAAAGATGAGGGCTTCGTATACTTCCGTACGTCAGTGAACAATCCTGGTGGAAGCAGGTAAACGTCGTTCTCTAAGCCTGCTAACCTCAATTTTTGCAAATACCTCTCCCTCTGCTCGCCCTGTAAATGCCCTACGTCGCTGGATAGTGAAGGTGTTTTCTGCATCTCGCTCCTTTTTCTTTTATGTTTTTCGTTTGTCGCCTTCCTCGCATTCAAACTGATTCGAGCCGTGCTGTCCAAAATGGCAGTATCACATGACTTGGTCACGTGAGTGAAATACCTCAATAGCTTAGGTAGCTACAGGGAAAAGATTTCTGTAATGTGCTGCCATCTAGTGGACAGAAGTGGCATGGAACTGTGATATGCAGAGAGAAAACAAAAAAAGTCAATAATGTCTGGCTACCGATAATGTACCTGTTGAATGAGTCACCTTATGACATTATTGGATAATTTGCCCCTCCTGAGAAAATTTTCAGGACCCGCCACTGTTTGCAACATCAATCTTTTTCCATTCTTCAACAATGACCTCTTTTAGTGACTGGATGCTGGATGGAGAGTGATGCTCAACTTGTCTCTTCAGAACTCCCCAAAGAAAATAATTTCTTTACACCACAAAGGTTAAGGCTACAAGAAGATCAGCAAAGCTTTACTTATCAGTCAGAATACTGTAGCAAAAGTGGTACAAAAATTTAAGAAAGATGGAACTGCAACCATCTCACAGAGATGTCCAGGTCATCCACGGAAGTTAACACCTCAACAGGAGCGTCTTCTGATGAGAAGTGTTGAAGAAAATCTGCATGCAAGTTCACTGCAGTTATCTAAAGAAGTAGAAAGCCAAACTGGGGTGACTATTTCCCGTGACACAATACGGCGTACACTGCAGAGGAATGGCATGCATGGATGCCGTCCACGAAAGAAGCCTCTCCTAAAGCCCAGGCACAAAAAAGCCCGCCTAGAGTTTGCCAGGGCCCATGCTGACAAAGATGAAGACTACTGGGACTCTATACTCTGGAGTGATGAGACCAAGATAAATGTTTTTGGAACTGATGACTTCAAAACTGTATGGCGTCGCAAAGGTGAGGAATACAAAGAAAAATGCATGGTGCTTACAGTGAAACATGGTGGTGGCAGTGTCCTTATGTGGGGCTGCATGAGTGCTGCTGGTGTCGGGGAGCTGCATTTCATTGATGGCATCATGAATTCACAGATGTATTGCTCTATACTGAAAGAGAAGATGCTACCATCACTCCGTGCCCTTGGTCATCGTGCACTTTTCCAACATGACTAAACACACATCTTAAGGCCACTGTTGGATTTCTGAAGAACAACAGGGTGAAAGTGATTCAGTGGCCAAGTATGTCTCCTGATCTGAACCCAATCGAACACCTATGGGGAATTCTGAAGAGACAAGTTGAGCATCACTCTCCATCCAGCATCCAGTCACTAAAAGAGGTCATTGTTGAAGAATGGAAAAAGATTGATGATGCAAAATGTCGCCAACTTGTTCATTCCATGCCTAGAAGACTTGGTGCTGTCATTAAAAATCATGGAGGCCATACAAAGTACTAGATGTAGTAGTTTTTGTTGTGGGGTGAACTCATTTTTGCACCACCCTAATTTGAGTAAAACTGAAAAATGTGTAATCTAAGTTTATATTATTAACCTTACTTTCATGTTATAAGTTAAACAGATGTTATATTAAACTTTGTCTTTTCAACATTTTGGAAATTGTTTGTGTTCATTGAGATATTGTTTAAAGGTCCCATGGCATGGTGGTTTGTTGATGCTTTAAACGGGCTTGTGGAGGCTTCCGGATGTTATATCCGCAGCCTTTCTCAAAATGAACCCTCAGCACGTAAATATAGCCTCCTGGGAGAAAGCCCCATTTCAGCGCTTTTCCCAGTGCGTCGTTTTGCTAATGAGAAGCAGGAGGCGGGGAAGGGTAGAGGGTGGGGGCAGGCCATGGGGGGAGGGGCTTGACCAAGCTGCAGCCATGCTAGCTGTGTGTGAACAGTAGCAATGGCAGGTCAAGCAACAGTCCAAGCTTTCGCTTTTGACCCGGAGTCTGACCCCGAAGCAGAAGCGCAAGCAGTTGAACAAACTGTAAATCACCGACTTCAGCAGGACGTATCAGAATGGTGAGTTTGAAATGTTATGTCTGGAAACGGGAATTATTGGGTTGGTTATGTTTCCCGTTATAAAGTTCGCGATCAAACCTAGTCTGTGTTTACACAAAGGTAGTGATTTAGGCTATATCCCGGTTTGCTTGACAAAATGTTCACATGCTGATATAAATAGCCACCATACTTCATCATATCCCTATCGTGGTGGATACAAAATGATTACCTGGCTAACTGCAGGAAGCGGTTAGCTGCACAGCTAATGTAGCCATTGCTAGGCTAACGCACCGATTTTAAAACACGGCAAAACGACCAGTTATACACTTACTTGTTCGGTGTTTGTTGCTGATGCGGTAGGGATGCTTGGTACGGACCCAGGCTTCAGTGACAGTTGATGTGCAAAACCTGCCCTGTACTGTCCCAAGTTGTGGAAACATTCCTCAGAAAAATGCTTCCGACAAACATACACCATCTTAGGTAGACTCGACGGCGTATTATTGAAGTAAATAAAATTAAGCCACTGCGTCTTCAGGGGCTGTCCCGTCAGCAGTAAAAACAGACTCCTTTCTGTGTTGTCACATCCATGTACAGCGCAATTTCCATGTTTCGCTTGCTTGGGTGATGCCATGTTGTTGTGTCCTCTATGGTCTCCTCACTACAACTGGGCGGGCAATCCATACAGTGGGTGGGAATCCAGAGGGGGGGCGTGGGGATCATCTCCCTTGCTGACGTAGTAAAGGGAAGAGCTTATCAACGCATCGTTTTGACGTGCCATTCTCAAATGTTGGGCATAGTTTGGTTTACACATTATGAAATTTCTAGCCACTGGGGTGACTTAAGAAGGTCAGAGGAACTCATTTTAACATTAAAAAACCTCAAAGTGAAAATTTCATGCCATGGGACCTTTAAAATGTTACTTTTCAAAGGGGGTGTACTCATTTATGCTGAGCACTGTATCTTTTGTTGGATTGTGGATGGCAAAAAAAAAAATTTCCCTTTGCAGTGATCAGGCTTATTTTTACATCCAAACGCTTGGCACTCAGGCGTCTATCAGTAGGTATATCAGATGCTTGCTGGCTGTGCTGTGAAAATTCTGCATGCAGACGCTCATCCAAGTTTCCAAATCTGTCATTCCTTAACGCTTGAATATTTTCTTTTGTGACTACTATCATTAAAAAGCTTATCTCTGCTTTCCAAAGAAATTTCTCACTAAGATCTGTTCAGTACTTTGGGAGTAATGGCAGGTTAAAGTTGGTACAACAGAGTACACTCTCTGCTTGCGTGACGTCGGGAAAATGGCAGTGCTTTTTGAATCACGGGAAAGTGGTCAGGCGCTCTCCGTCTCTCTCTCTCTCTCTCTCTCTCTCTCTCTCTCTCTCTCTCTCTCTCTGTTTCCAACTGGATTACTCGTGAATATCAATCAGATAACTTTTACAGGGATGTTCTCTTGCTCTCACTGTTTCTGATGAAGTATTCAGCAAAATTTTCTGTCTGCTAGTTTTGATGTTATGATTCATGGGAGACTTTGAAGTGAGTTTTCATAGCTTTATCTGCTTATCTTTTCAAATCAAACTGATTTTCAGGTAAATAAATAACTATTTTAGAATATAACTGTAGTTTTGATGAAAAATATTGAGATCTTAGTGGGTGAAACGATATTTTACAAAACGGAAGTCAGAAATGCGCATGTCAAGTTCAATTCAATTAAATGGAATTTTTTATTGGCTGCGGCTCACGGAGTTTTTTTTTTTTTTTTGAGGTTTGCCTTGAAAGCTGTGAATATCATTTATATCCTTTAATATGAACACTAGCCAGCCCTACTTTTGAGAAATACAAAGGCCTACAGAGCACAAAGAGGGAATTAGAAATTCTTTAATTACTTTATTGAGTGTACTGATTTAACATTTTTATGTAATTAGCATAATTAATACTAATTAAATAGTAATTTGCATTATTTTTCAAACTTTGTATTCAGTATACAACCATCTATGTGCCTGCCAATTTCCATGTAAATATCTTGAAAGCTAACAGTTATTAAGAAAAAACATTTGATCTCATTCGTTAATGAGGCCCATTTTGGACCATCCACCCATCCATTATCTGTAGCCGCTTATCCTGTGCAGAGTCGCAGGCAAGCTGGAGCCTATCCCAGCTGACTACGGGCGAAAGGCGGGGTACACCCTGGACAAATCACCAGGTCATCTCAGGGCTGACACATAGGCCCTGTCCACACGGCAACGGATTCAGGTGAATCTGATAAAATTGTTTATCGTTTCGGCCTGGCGTCCACACGGCACCGGCGTTTTGGGTGCCCCAAAACTAAATCTTTTGAGAACGGGTTCCAGAGTGGAAAGATCTGGCAACGGCGCTGTTGCGAAGTCGTCTGGATGAGTAGAACGGATTTGTTTATGATGACGTCACAACCACATGACTGTCAGTGCTTCACGCCAGGTAGAAGTGTAACGAACTCGATGCGAGTTGTCAACAAATCCTATAACTTGGTTAATAAAACGCGCTTACAAAATATTTTCACTGTGAATATTTATTGTGTAATGGTGCAAAGTGAGAGAGAGAGAGAGAGAGAGAGTGTGTTAGGGCAGAGTCAATCCCGCCAGCAAAAATAGGGAATAAAAAAAGGAGCAATCTCACCTCTTCAGATGTTGGTTTAAGTCCTACAATACATTCCTCAAAAAGGGCATAGAAGAACAAATTAATCCATCAACGTGTAGTATTCAATTTATTCCGGACCATTAAAGACGCCGCCTTCCGCGTAGAATCATACGTCATCCTCGCCGCCATATTGGATGGGTCAAAGCGGAGAATAAAGATGCCTCATTCATATGCTGCGTTTAACTGTACCAACAGGTTTACCGTCCAAACGAGATCACATGGGATTACCTTTCACAAGTGAGACTGGAAAAATACTTTACATTGTATTTGGTCATTATAACGTAATTTTACAAACAGATTTTTCTGACTGTGGCTAATATGAAGTCTCGCACATAATAGTTTATGCGCATGCGTCCTTACTTCTATTATTCTGGTGTCTCCGATGGGACCGTCTTACAGCGCACCTAGAGGTGTGGCATGTGTATTGCATCGTTTTCAGCAAGCGTCGCGTTGCCATATGTACCTGATATTTTACTGATCCATTGCCCATGTGGACGCGATATTTATTTATTTATTTATTTTATTTTTTTTAAATCTCGTTGTCGTGTGGATGTACCCATAGAGAGACACAGCCATTCACACTCACATCTACGGTCAATTTAGAGCCACCAATTAGCCTAACCTGCATGTCTTTGGACTGTGGGGGAAACCGGAGCACCCAGAGGAAACCCACACGGACACAGGGAGAACATGCAAACTCCACACAGAAAGGCCCTCGTCAGTTGCTGGACTTGAATCCAGAACTTTCTTGCTGTGAGGTGACTGTGCTAACCACTACACCACCGTGCTGCCCCATTTTGGACCATGTTATCCAAATACATCTCATTATGGCAGTTTTCTAAAAAATTAAGCCATTTTTTTCAATCTTTGATTTTGTAATATCTCAAAAATGGATAAACATACTTTTTACAGAATTAAAATATATTGTTCTGCATTCGATTCTGAATTCAGTGAGACCAGTTTCAAGCAATTTGGATTTAATTTTCACCTGATATGTCTACTTCATGGTTGTTTACAACAATTTAGAAGCGATGTGTCCATGAGATCTAAGCCTAGGTAAGCCATGTGAGTCAGTTACATCACTGTGTCGGATTCTCTCACATAATTTGCACTCGGAGCACGATATTTAAACCTCAGAGAGAGTATGATGGCAGTCCTTGGGGACATTTTATTTTAAAAGGGAAAAACAATCTGTATACAGGTACAAACATGAATAAATGAATAATCGAACATGGATATTGTCAGTATAAATGAGTTTATTTTTTGGGTTTTGTTTAACTTTAAACCTATTTCTAAATATTCTTGCTAATTTCAAGCTTGAGATTTTGTAGAAAGAAACAAAATCTGACAATAGGTAAGGAATATGTGTAGTTACACAAAAATAATCCATCTCAGGGTGGCATGATACCACCACAGGGTGGTGCAATTTCATATAATCACAGTCTGGAAGCATTTATTCTGCTTATTGTCAATTATTGCAATGTTTTAATTATTAATGAACTACACATTGCACTTTTAAAAAAAAAAAAAGTTAATTGTCGTCTATGATTTAAGTCAGTTTCTGTTCTGTTTATTGTTCCTATAATATAATTCACTTACTTACCAGCCTCTTACATTCTCTCTGTCCTTCTCAAAAAGCACAGCTCGTCATTTTAGAGAGAGAAACCATAAAGCATAAACTCCTCTGTGAAGACGTTCCTGTGCTAGGAAACTTTGCAACGCACCATGACTGTTACATAGCACTGACATGACACGTGAAAGACCTTCCATAAATGTTAAACACCTCCACATCATGTCAATGGTTATACAGTTAGGTCCATATATATTTGGACACTGACACAAATTTTTTTTTTTTTTTTACCTGTTTACTGAAACATATTCAAGTTATAGTTATATAATGGACATGGACATAAAGTCCATACTTTCAGCTTTCATTTGAGGGTATCCACATTAAAATTGGATGAAGGGTTTAGGAGTTTCAGCTCCTTAACATGTGCCACCCTGTTTTTAAGGGGACCAAAAGTAATTGGACAGTTGACTCAAAGGCTATTTCATGGGCAGGTGTGGGCAATTCCTTCGTTATGTCATTCTCAATTAAGCAGATAAAAGGCCTGGAGTTGATTTGAGGTGTGGTGCTTGCATTTGGAAGATTTTGCTGTGAAGAAAACATGCGGTCAAAGGAGCTCTCCATGCAGATGAAACAAGCCATCCTTAAGCTGCGAAAACAGGGGGAAAAAAAGCATCCGAGAAATTGCTACAATATTAGGAGTGGCAAAATCTACAGTTTGGTACATCCTGAGAAAGAAAGCAAGCAAGCACTGGTGAACTCATCAATGCAAAAAGACCTGGACACCCACAGACGACAACAGTGGTGGATGATCGCAGAATAATTTCCATGGTGAAGAGAAACCCCTTCACAACAGCCAACCAAGTGAACAACACACTCCAGGAGGTAGGCGTATCAATATCCAAATCTACCATAAAGAGAAGACTGTATGAAAGTAAATACAGAGGGTTCACTGCACGGTGCAAGCCACTCATAAGCTTCAAGAATAAAAAGGCTAGATTGGACTTTGCTAAAAAAACATCTAAAAAAGCCAGCACAGTTCTGGAAGAACATTCTTTGGACAGATGAAACCAAGATCAACCTCTACCAGAATGATGGAAAGAAAAAAGTATGGCAAAGGTGTGGTACATCATGATCCAAAGCATACCACATCATCTGTAAAACACGGCGGAGACAGTGTGATGGTTTGGGCATGCATGGCTGCCAGTGGCACTGGGTCACTAGTGTTTGTTGATGTGACACCGGACAGAAGCAGCTGGATGAATTCTGAGGTATTCAGAGACATACTGTGTGCTCAAATCCAGCCAAACTGATTGGTCGGTGTTTCATAATACAGATGGACAATGACCCAAAACATAAAGCCAAAGCAACCCAGGAGTTTATTAAAGCAAAGAAGTGGAATATTCTTGAATGGCCAAGTCAGTCACCTGATCTCAACCCAATTGAGCATGCATTTCACTTGTTAAAGACTAAACTTCAGACAGAAAGGCCCACAAACAAACAGCAACTGAAAACCGCTGCAGTAAAGGCCTGGCAGAGCATTAAAAAGGAGGAAACACAGCGTCTGGTGATGTCCATGAGTTCAAGACTTCAGGCAGTCATTGCCAACAAAGGGTTTTCAACCAAGTATTAGAAATGAACATTTTATTTACAATTATTTTACAATTACTTTTGAGCCCCTGAAATGAAGGGATTGTGTTTTTTTAAAAATGCTTTAGTTCGTCACATTTTTATGCAATCATTTTGTTCAACCCACTGAATTAAAGCTGAAAGTCTGAACTTCAACTGCATCTGAATTGTTTTGTTCAAAATTCATTGTGGTAATGTACAGAACCAAAATTAGAAAAATGTCTCTGTCCAAATATTTATGGACCTAACTTTTTTTTTTTTTTTTACTTTTTTTAAATAAGGTTTAGTCTTGGGCAATACGGTGGTGTAGTGGTTGGCACTGTTGCCTCACAGCAAGAAGGTTCTGTGTTCTAGCCCAGTGGCCAACGGGGGCCTTTCTGTGTGGCGTTTCCATGTTCTCCCCTTGTCTGCATAGGTTTCCTCCCACCATCCAAAGACGTGTGGATTAGGTCAATTGGCTACTCTAAATTGCCCATAGGTACGTGTACCCGTACCTACCACCAGATGAGGGTTTAGGTCCCTATGGTGTGCTATAATCACCCAAGAGAATTCAGGGAAGCTAATTGATAGCTTCCTGGATCGCCGACCCTCAGCTGTGAGGACAACAGACATAAGGTTTAGTCTTGAATCATGTGGAGTGTCCATCATACCTGTGTATGGGCTACTGTCTGAGCTGTGTAGTTGTTATATAAAATCATTGCACACCTTCTGACCAATCAGATTCAAGTGTTCAAGAATGGAATGGGGAAAATCATTTCCTTTTATTATAACTTAAGAAGAAATATTAAACGTATGTCTATATTGTCTATATTCAAGCTTTCACTTCAAGATATCATGGTTTGCACTATTGGTATTTTCTGGGAGTGAATGGGGTTGTGGCTGTTTATTTGTTTGTAAAGATTTCTGAGTATATGTGTATCATTAATGTCTGACACTGCTTATGCAGAGAGAGATGTTTTCATCAACGGAGAGGTCTCTGACAGGCTGACAGATGACGATCAATCAGGTAACTGGCCAACTTCCTGAGGAAAAATTATGCTTACATTTAAAGATCTACAGGTCCAATGGACACAGATCAGTTGTGTAATTTTGTTCCATTGTTCTAGTATATTATATCTGAATTTATGCTTAGTCGAGCATAGTTGGTGTTGACTGATCAAAAGCATACTTTCAATATTGCTGTAGAGTGAATGTACATACATTACCTTCACCACTTTGTGAACATCTCTGACATGTTCTCTTGCACCATCATACCACCATTCAATGCTTTTTCTTCTCTGGTTTGATTTTTTTTTTTTCCCTCCAGTTCCCATTGCCATTGCTGTTGCACTGGGCTTGGCCATCCTGATCTTGCTGGTTGTTCTTGGTTACTGTTTCCTGAAGGGGAAGAAGCAGCGGCAATCAAGGCACCAGCACATTTCTGCTAATGGTGCACACCTACTTCCTGTAGAGGACACAGAGAAATTTGTGTACAATAGCACCACCAAGCCCATCTGATTCCTACGTTCTTTGTCCGTTTACAGCAGTGCTTCTTTATTCTAACACATTATGCTTTTCCTTCTGTAAAATACCCAAATCTGCTCATTAAGAGTTTGATTATTAGCCGAGGATCTGGGTAATGGTATAATGTTGCATTCATAACTCCCAAAATATGCTCTGATTTCATTAACCAATTCTGGTAGGGAGGCATTTGCCTACATAAGCATGCTATGGCTGTCTTGAAAATAAGTTTTTAAAATGTTTTTAAGTAAGAGTTTTACTTGAGAAGGAATTGGTGGTTTATTTCAGTTTTACTGAAATGTTTCATGAACAGATTAATGCTAGCTAATATTGGATAAGAACCATCACTGCTATATTTATCTAGTAAATGAAATGGCAATGTGTAAAAATTTCCGAGGACAATAGGACATTTTCCCATCACTGCTTTCTTTATCACGTGAAGCGAATGCTGGGAAAATTACAAAACTGTATAAAACATGGTGACCCCCAAGACTAGAATTAACCTTCCTTACCTTACCTTGTCCAGGTCTTCAGTTGTCGTCAGGTGACAGCTCTGCCTGCTCACGAACCGAATTAAGAACCAGAATTAAGAACCACTGTTTTAGAATATTACTGGAGAAACACCATTTAGTGTTGTCCCTGCCCTAATGCATCAGATTCGGATCGTCCATTAATTGCTGAATCCTTCAGCAAATGAATCGGACAAAATGGGGAAGACATGAGCATGTGCAGGCAGGACCGAGACTGGGACCACTCCTCTGAACTCGTACACCAGTAACAAACTCTTATGAAAGCTTGTGGATTCTTTTAAATGACTTCTTGAGTCTGTTTGGTTTTTTTTTTTTTAAGTTAATTTTATTTGGCAGTCCACTTGGTTTGAACAAGGCATGTCTTGAGGAGGTAAAGTGATTGACCGTTATCCTTTTTTTTTTTTTTTTTGCTAACTATTATATACATTGAAAAAAACTGTATTGATTTATTGTATGTACTGCATTATATTTGTTTTTAATCAGCATCTCTGTACTCAGGGTTTAATGTTCTCATTTAAATGTTCAGCTCTGCTTTGAGAGTCGGTTTGTCAGTTTTGGACTAAAACTCTTCCAGAAGTTTAATATTCCATGAGTTTTGGCATGGCAAACTGTTCCAGTGTGTTTTTGAGGAGACACAGCTTAAACATGTAGTTTGATTGGCCACGTGGTAAGATTTTGTTTTGATTTTTAGAGGGGTTTTTTAGTGGCTTGTATATATCGGTATCGTTTTAATTTTTATAGGAAAATGATTTAAGAAATAATTTCCATAAACCAGATTTTGATAGTTTATGCTAAAGCAATCATATGTGAACTATTTGTTCATTTTATTTTTGTACATACAGCTATGGAAAAAAAATTTGAGACCATTTTTAAAGGTGGTCACTATTAAAAGTGGTCCCTTAATTTTTTCCAGAGAGAGAGAAAGACAAAACGTGATAAATATAACACATTTTTGAAGTTTGTTCATCCGTTTTTAAAGATTCAATAAAACTATATAATGTATATTTTGACCTTCTGTTTGACTGGTAGGGAATGGTGACTCAGGAGGCAGGCTGAGGAGAGAGATGCAGACTTTTTAGCTCATCCTCGAACTCTGATTTTCAGCCCAACTGTTATCACCAGGAGATATTCCATTTTCAGCATGGCCAACAAAAACACTTGGGTTAAAACTGAAATCACTGATGCACACACAACATCTCTCTGGTAAACACTTGGTCTGATTTTAGGGAACCACTTGGAGAATCTGTTTCTGGTGTTTCAACCCAAGTGAAAAAACAAATTAACTACAAACAGGTGTAAAAACACACTTATTACCCACTCATTCCCCATGACTTCTCCTGTTCATAGCCAGCACTTGACCACATCCTTGTTGCCACATACTCTAACTGTGCTACTCAAACTGGGGTGTCATTTGACCTGGGTATAGCATAGCAGCAGCTCATGATCGTAAATGTAGATGGGATGGGATGACATTTATTGTCATAGCATCAAACGAAACTAAGTTTAGTTGTACCTTTGTTCAATACACCAGGTGTACTCTCCCTTGCTAGTGTGAGAGAACCAAACAGTTCAGAAATAACCAGTGTTGCCAGTTTTCAGCAAAATTTCCAGCCCAACTGCATGTCAAAAACCCCATAACTGACCTGAAATAATACATCAGTAACTGCTTCTGGACACCTTATCAGTCAGATGTTACTAATGAAATGCACAGTATCATCAAGAAGTGTGACTACCTCTATAAAAGTAGAACTTTTAAGCAGTTTTGTGTTCTGGTGTGTCTCTACATCAAGCCAAGAAGAAAGGATGTCTTGACCTCAGCAATTGTTGCTACTCCTCAATCTTGGAAAGGTTATAAAGCCATCTCCAAGCAATTTGAAATTCACCCTTCTATGGTCAGAAAGGTTGTTTACAAATGGAGAGCCTTCAAGACAGCTGCCAATCTTCCCAGGAGTGGGCGTCCCAGTAAATTCAGTCCAATGTCTAAGCGTTTAATGCTTAGACATTGAAAAACTCAATAGCAACATCAGGTGACCTCTGTAAGCACATTAAATGTTTATGATGGCACCATCAGAAAATAACTGAGCACGCATGGACCTATCTTGTGTGCCTGAGTAGGAAGCAATACTACGTGTTGGAGGAGGAAGAAAATTTAAATGTTGAATCCTGAAATATGCATGAACGTCATATTATTAATAGACCTCTCAGAAATGTACTTTTAAGGCCAGTGTAGGTGTAGCAAACATTATTTCAAGGATTGCAGCCCTATTTTTAACGAAGAATTGTACTTTTGTTACCTCACCAGCAGAGGGCGAGGTTGATCTGCTGTTTGATATGAACCTTATAGGCACACATCTGTATCTCCTGATAATGGCAGAATTGGCTTTGTTCCTCTACGATCATTACCTTTTAAAAAGCCTATATCCAGAACAACGTTAAATACTATGCAAAAGTCTTGGGCATCCTTTTTTTTTTTTTTTATAAAATCTTTGTAGATTATTTTATGACTTCAACATTATCGAGTCAGTAGAGAATCATTTTAGATACCAAACATTAGTTTTTCAGCACAAAATTAAATGTTACAGAAAAGTGTCAGTAATGAAAGCAGAATATTACAGAAAAGACCACTTTTCAGACAAAAACATAATTTGCTGCAAAAATAAGAAGCAAGTGTGACAAAGACTCCAAATGAACTGTGGCTGGTTCTGAAAGATGCTCATTAAAACATAACTAATTTTCTTATAAAACTGCACACATTGCACTGAGACTACTGTTTTTTGTTTTTACAGCAAAGTGTCATCACACCAAATATTGACTTTGCTTCATTTATTACTGTTTACTGCTCTTTATAGTATTTTTTAATATGTAGAAACATTTAATTTCATCATTTTGAAGCCTTTGCTCTACAACATTTCTTTGCATGTACCCAAGAGTCCCCCCCCCAGGTACACTACCGTTCAAAAGTTTGGGGTCACCCAGACAATTTTGTGTTTTCCATGAAAAGTCACACTTTTATTTACCACCATAAGTTGTAAAATGAATAGAAAATATAGTCAAGACATTTTTCTGGCCATTTTGAGCATTTAATCAACCCCACAAATGTGATGCTCCAGAAACTCAATCTGCTCAAAGGAAGGTCAGTTTTATAGCTTCTCTAAAGAGCTCAACTGTTTTCAGCTGTGCTAACATGATTGTACAAGGGTTTTCTAATCATCCATTAGCCTTCTGAGGCAATGAGCAAACACATTGTACCATTAGAACACTGGAGTGAGAGTTGCTGGAAATGGGCCTCTATACACCTATGGAGATATTGCACCAAAAACCAGACATTTGCAGCTAGAATAGTCATTTACCACATTAGCAATGTATAGAGTGCATTTCTGATTAGTTTAAAGTGATCTTCATTGAAAAGAACAGTGCTTTTCTTTCAAAAATAAGGACATTTCAAAGTGACCCCAAACTTTTGAACGGTAGTGTAATTATGTAAATATGTGATCAATCGTGGAAAACAGCCATTCATCCATTATCTGTACAGTAGTGCTTGAAAGTTTGTGAACCCTTTAGAATTTTCTATATTTCTGCATAAATATGACCTAAAACGTCATCAGATTTTCACTCAAGTCCTAAAAGTAGATAAAGAGAACCCAGTTAAACAAATGAGACAAAAATATTATACTTAGTCATTTATTTATTGAGGAAAATGATCCAATATTACATATCTGTGAGTGGCAAAAGTATGTGAACCTCTAGGATTAGCAGTTAAGTTGAAGGTGAAATTAGAGTCAGGTGTTTTCAATGAATGGGATGACAATCAGGTGTGAGTGGGCACCCTGTTTTATTTAAAGAACAGGGCTCTATCAAAGTCTGATCTTCACAACACATGTTTGTGGAAGTGTATCATAGCACGAACAAAGGAGATTTCTGAGGACCTCAGAAAAAGCGTTGTTGATGCTCATCAGGCTGGAAAAGGTTACAAAACCATCTCTAAAGAGTTTGGACTCCACCAATCCACAGTCAGACAGATTGTGTACAAATGGAGGAAATTCAAGATCATTGTTACCCTCCCCAGGAGTGGTCGACCAACAAAGATCACTCCAAGAGCAAGGCATGTAATGGTCGGTGAGGTCACAAAGGACCCCAGGGTAACTTCTAAGCAACTGAAGACCTCTCTCACATTGGTTAATGTTCATGAGTCCACCATCAGGAGAACACTGAACAACAATGGAATGCATGGCAGGGTTGCAAGGAGAAAGCCACTGCTCTCCAAAAAGAACATTGCTGCTCATCTGCAGTTTGCTAAAGATCACGTGGACAAACCAGAAGGCTATTGGAAAAATGTTTTGTGGACAAATGAGACCAAAATAGAACTTTTTGGTTTAAACAAGAAGCATTATGTTTGGAGAAAGGAAAACGCTGCATTCCCGCATCAGAACCTTATCCCATCTGTGAAACATGGTGGTGGTAGTATCATGGTTTGGGCCTGTTTTGCTGCATCTGGGCCAGGACATCTTGCCATCACTGATGGAACAATGAATTCTGAATTATACCAGCGAATTTTAAAGGAAAATGTCAGGACATCTGTCCATGAACTGAATCTCAAGAGAAGGTGGGTCATGCAGCAAGACAACGACGCTAAGCACACAAGTCGTTCTACCAAAGAATGGTTAAAGAAGAATAAAGTTAATGTTTTGGAATGGCCAAGTCAAAGTCCTGACCTTAATCCAATCGAAATGTTGTGGAAGGACCTGAAGCGAGCAGTTCATGTGAGGAAACCCACCAACATCCCAGAGTTGAAGCTGTTCTTTATGGAGGAATGGGCTAAAATTCATCCAAACGGTGTGCAGGACTGATCAACAGTTACCGGAAACGTTTAGCTGCAGTTATTGCTGCACAAGGGGGTCACACCAGATACTGAAAGCAAAGGTTCACATACTTTTGCCACTCACAGATATGTAATATTGGATCATTTTCCTCAATAAATAAATGATCAAATATAATATTTTTGTCTCATTTGTTTAACTGGGTTCTCTTTATCTACTTTTCGGACTTGTATGAAAATCTGATGATGTTTTAGGTCATATTTATGCAGAAATATAGAAAATTCTAAAGGGTTCACAAACTTTCAAGCACCGCTGTAGCTGTTTATCCTGTCCTACAGGGTCACAGGCAAGCTGGAGCCTATCCCAGCTGACTATGGGTGAGAGGCGTGGTACATCCTGGACAAGTTGCCAGGTCATCACAGGGCTGACGCAGACAAAAACAACCATTCACATTCACACCTACGGTCAATTTAGAGCCACCAGTTAGCCTAACCTGCATGTTTTCGGACTGTGGGGGAAACCGGAGCACCCGGAGGAAACCCACGCGGACACGGGGAGAACATACAAACTCCACACATAAAAGCCCCCCTCGGTCGCTGGGCTCGAACCCAGGACCTTCTTGCTGTGAGGCGACAGTGCTAACCACTATACCACCATGCTGCCCTGTGGAAAACATCTGCCCATGAATTCAAATAAAGAAAGAAAAAAAGAACAACTTTATTCATCACACACTTGTGAAATTCCTCTCTGCATTTAAACCATCTGAAGCAGTGAACACACACATGCACATACCCAGAGCAGTGGGCAGCCATACTAACAGTGCCCGGGGAGCAGTTGGGAGTTAGGTGCCTTGCTCAAGAGCAACTCAGCCCAAGGCCGTCCCATATTAACCTAACGCATGTCTTTGGACTGTGGGGGAAACCGGAGCACCCAGAGGAACCCCACACAGACACCAGGAGAACATGCAAACTCCACACAGAAAGGCCTCCGCTGGCTGCTGGGCTCAAACCCAGAACCTTCTTGCTGTGAGGGGACCATGCTAACCACTTACACCACCATGCACGTGTTAATGTGTAAACACGTGAAACAAAATCACGTCAGAAAATCTTATAACTTGTAAAAATAAATAAATGAAATATAAAAGAAAAAAACTTTATAAAAAATAGTTGCAAAAAACAAGAAGCAAGTGTGACAAAGTCTCCAAATGAACTGTGGCTGGTTCTGAAAGATGCTCAGTAAAACATACCGACTAATTTTCTTATAAAACTGCACACATTGCACTGAGACTACTGTTTTTTGTTTTTACAGCAAAGTGTCATCACACCAAATACTGACTTTGCTTCATTTAGATTAGATTAGATTAGATTAGATTAGATTAGATTAGATTAGATTAGATTAGATAAAACTTTACTGATCCCTTTGGGCGGGTTCCCTCAGGGAAATTACGATTCCAGCAGCATCATTACAGATAAACAGAGAAAAGAAATAGAGAAAACTTCTAGATAAATTAAAATAAATTAAGTATTTACATATACAAATATAAAAAGAATAAGATATGGGGAAGAGAGGAAGAGGGAGGGGGGAAAGGGGAAAGGTGGGGAGAAGGGGAAAGGTGGGGAGAAGGGGGGCGGTGGCAGGAGAGATATTGCACTTTATATTGCACATTGTCCGGTATTGCTTATTGTTAGGCTAGGCTACCGCTCCTTCCCATCCTCTGTCCTCCTGTTACCCCTCCTTCCCCCCAGAGAGGAGTTGTACAGTCTGATGGCGTGAGGGGCAAAGGAGTTTTTGAGTCTGTTAGTCCTGCACTTGGGAAGGAGCATTCTGTCACTGAACAGGCTCCTCTGGTTGCTGATGACGGTGTGCAGAGGGTGACTGGCATTGTCCGTAATGTTCAATAGTTTTATTACTGTTTACTGCTCTTTATAGTATTTTTTTAATATGTAGAAACATTTAATTTAATCATTTTGAAGGTATCTTTGCTCTACAACATTTCTTTGCATGTACCCAAGAGTCCCCAGGTAATTATGTAAATAATATGTGATCAATTGTGGAAAACATCCATCCATCATCTGTAGCTACTTATCCTGTTCTACAGGGTCGCGGGTAAGCTGGAGCCTATCCCAGCTGACTTTTGGCCCTTTTCCACTACCCTTTTTCAGCTCACGTCAGCTCGCTTCAGCTCACTTCAGCCCGACACGGCTCGCGTTTCGACTACCTCAGAGCAGCACGACTCAGCTCGCTTCAGCCCTGCTTAGCACCCAAAACTCGCACGGTTTTGGAGTGGGGCTGAAGCGAGCCAAACCGAGCCAAGTGGGGCTAGGGGCGTGAGCAGACACTCCCCTGTGCACTGATTGGTGAGGAGGAGTGTCCTCACACGCCCACACACGCCCCGCGAGCACGCTGGGATCTGTAAACACCGTAAACCCGGAAGAAGAAGAATTACAAATTACGAGAATTTCTGAAGCCTTATGCGCCTCGCCTCATCTGTACACTCTTGCCAGTATCTGTTGGCGTTGTCGGTGACAACAAGTCACAGCACCAAGACCAGCAACACTAACGACTCCATGTCCTCCATGTTTATTGTTTACTATCCGGGTCGTGAGACTACCGCTTAAAAGATCACTGATGTCACTGTTTGCGCCGCCTAACGACATCACGTGACGTCCACCCACTTTCGCTAACTCCACCCAATGTGGCCACCCACTTCCAGCCAGCACGGTTCAGCACGGTTGTAGTCGAAATGCAACTCCAACAGCCCCACTCAGCTCGACTCAGCCCAACTCAGCACGGCACGGCTCAGCCCAACTCAATTTAGAGCCACCAATTAGCCTAACCTGCATGTTTTCAGACTGTGGGGGAAACCGGAGCACCCAGAGGAAACCCACGCAGACACAGGGAGAACATACAAACTCCACACAGAAAGGCCCCCACCAGCTACTGGGCTTGAACCCAGAACCTTTTTGCTGTGAGGCGACAGTGCTAACCACTACACCACCGTGCCACCCTGTGGAAAACATCTGCCCATGAATTCAAAGAAAGAAAGAAAGCACAACTTTATTCATCACACACTTGTGAAATTCCTCTCTGCATTTAACCCATCTGAAGCAGTGAACACACACATGCACATACCCAGAGCAGTGGGCAGCCATACTAACAGTGCCCGGGGAGCAGTTGGGAGTCAGGTGCCTTGCTCAAGAGCATCTCAGCCCAAGGCCATCCCATATTAACCTAACCGCATGTCTTTGGACTGTGGGGGAAACCGGAGCACCCAGACATTGGGAGAACATGCAAACTCCACACAGAAAGGCCCCCACCAGCTACTGGGCTTGAACCCAGAACCTTCTTGCTGTGAGGTGACAGTGCTAACCACTACACCACCGTGCCACCCTGTGGAAAACATCTGCCCATGAATTCAAATAAAAAAAAATAAAGAAAGAAAGAATAACTTTATTCATCACACTTGTGAAATTCCTCTCTGCATTTAACCCATCTGAAGCAGTGAACACACACATGCACAGAGCAGTGGGCAGCCATACTAACAGTTCCCGGGGAGCAGTTGGGAGTTAGGTGCCTTGCTCAAGAGCATCTCAGCCCAAGGCCGTCCCATATTAACCTAACCACATGTCTTTAGACTGTGGGGGAAACCAGAGCACCCAGACACCGGGAGAACATGCAAACTCCACACAGAAAGGCCCCCACCAGCTACTGGGCTTGAACCCAGAACCTTTTTGCTGTGAGGCGACAGTGCTAACCACTACACCACCATGCCACCCTATGCAAAACATCTGCCCATGAATTCAAAGAAAGAAAGAAAGAAAGCACAACTTTATTCATCTCACACTTGTGAAATTCCTCTCTGCATTTAACCCATCTGAAGCAGTGAACACACACATGCACAGAGCAGTGGGCAGCCATACTAACAGTTCCCGGGGAGCAGTTGGGAGTTAGGTGCCTTGCTCAAGAGCATCTCAGCCCAAAGCCGTCCCATATTAACCTAACCGCATGTCTTTGGACTGTGGGGGAAACCGGAGCACCCAGACACCGGGAGAACATGCAAACTCCACACAGAAAGGCCCCCACCAGCTACTGGGCTTGAACCCAGAACCTTCTTGCTGTGAGGCAACAGTGCTAACCACTACACCACCGTGCCACCCTGTGGAAAACATCTGCCCATGAATTCAAATAAATAAATAATAACTTTATTCATCACACACTTGTGAAATTCCTCTCTGCATTTAACCCATCTGAAGCAGTGAACACACACATGCACAGAGCAGTGGGCAGCCATACTAACAGCGCCCGGGGAGCAGTTGGGAGTTAGGTGCCTTGCTCAAGAGCATCTCAGCCCAAGGCCGTCCCATATTAACCTAACCACATGTCTTTAGACTGTGGGGGAAACCAGAGCACCCAGACACCGGGAGAACATGCAAATTCCACACAGAAAGGCCCCCACCAGCTACTGGGCTTGAACCCAGAACCTTCTTGCTGTGAGGCGACAGTGCTAACCACTACACCACCGTGCCACCCTGTGGAAAACATCTGCCCATGAATTCAAAGAAAGAAAGAAAGAAAGAAAGCACAACTTTATTCATCACACACTTGTGAAATTCTCATCTCATCTCATTCTCATTATCTCTAGCCGCTTTATCCTTCTACAGGGTCGCAGGCAAGCTGGAGCCTATCCCAGCTGACTACGGGCGAAAGGCGGGGTACACCCTGGACAAGTCGCCAGGTCATCACAGGGCTGACACATAGACACAGACAACCATTCACACTCACATTCACACCTACGGTCAATTTAGAGTCACCAGTTAACCTAACCTGCATGTCTTTGGACTGTGGGGGAAACCGGAGCACCCGGAGGAAACCCACGCGGACACGGGGAGAACATGCAAACTCCGCACAGAAAGGCCCTCGCCGGCCACAGGGCTCGAACCCAGGACCTTCTTGCTGTGAGGCGACAGCGCTAACCACTACACCAACGTGCCGCCCCACTTGTGATATTCATCTCTGCATTTAACCCATCTGAAGCAGTGAACACACACATGCACATACCCAGAGCAGTGGGCAGCCATACTAACAGTTCCCGGGGAGCAGTTCGGAGTTAGGTGCCTTGCTCAAGAGCATCTCAGCCCAAGGCCGTCCCATATTAACCTAACCACATGTCTTTGGACTGTGGGGGAAACCGGAGCACATGCAAACTCCACATAGAAAGGCCCCCACTAGCCGTGAACCCAGAACCTTCTTGCTGTGAGGCGACACCACCATTAATGTGTAAACACACGTGAAACAAAAACACGTGTCTGAAAATCTTCTAACTTGTAAAAAAAAAAATCATAATAAATAAAATATAAAAGAAAAAACTTTTTTTAAATAACAGTTTTTAAAAAGCACTAGAGAAGTGACAGTCGTAAATCACGTGTATAAAAATTCACATGTGAAGAATAGTGAAGTATACCACATGGAATAATGAATAATGGATACCGGAAGTACAGGAATGTCTTTGGCACGTGAATTGCGGATTGTGTGTCGCTTTCTAGTGACACGCCCTTTTCAGGCTGTGGGCGGGGCTTATCCGAGCCTGCAGTGATCAGAGAGGCGTGCGGTGCGGTGCGGTGCAGTTGCTGACTGCATGTCGGGTTTGTGTGGAGCAGAATACAGCACGGCCTTAAAGTGAGGGATGAGTTTGTGCTTGGAGCGAATCCTGAGATAAAGATTTAGTGTGAAGAGCCAGATGTGCACTTGGTAAGTAAGTTGTCTGACTTTAGTGCGCTTCCTGCTCACTGATGTGTCTGAGCTTCTGTAGAGTCATGACTGCTTTCAAGGTTTCCAAATGTTGTTGTTTTGCCTTCATATACCAAATCCAAGAACTTTTACAACGACAACGAACTGCACAGAAAAGATACTAAACCTTTGTTCACTCTGTTCTTCATTATACCTTTAATCTGATGTGCTTTCCATATGAGTTAAGGAATGTAAACAAAGCATAATTTGTATTTTTAAATAAAAATAAAGTTTAAAAAAAAAATAAGCTACACATGAAAGATGCAAAACCTATTCTCTTAAGAGTGCTCCAAACCAATCAAAATAAGGTACACTGTTTCTGAGAGTCTAAATAGGACTTGTTCCAAATCTACTCAGTGTTTACAAATGTACAGTAAGCTGTGTGACTTGTCTTGACATTAAGATAATGCCTGTAATATATGAGTGATTCCACGCTTATGGGTACTGAAATGGGGACATGAACTTATTTTTAAAAATTCACCTAAAACCATTTCTTTTTTTACCATCAGGTCACAAAACATGTAATCTTTAATGAATGATATGTTAAAAGATAACTTTAATTTTCTGAGATGTAATAAAAACATATTTATATGCCAAAGTCAGAACATAACAGAAGTGTTGTGGACATATATATTCTCAATTTTAACAATGTAGAATTACTTTTTGAAACATCGGAAGGTGATGTTTTAGCAAATATAATTAATAAACATGTGTAGTAGAATAAACATACACATTCTTTCAATAAGATTAACATGGTATATAGCTAGATTGTAATTAATTTGTAACAGACGCGAGATGGACAATCGTAACAGAAGTAATGTAACAGACATCATTTTGGAACTCATAGGCTTGACTTTGGCATATAAATATGTTTTTATTACATCTCAGAAAATTAAAGTTATCTTTTAACATATCATTCATTAAAGATTACATGTTTTGTGACCTGATGGTAAAAAAAGAAATGGTTTTAGGTGAATAAGTTCATGTCCCCATTTGAGTACCCATAAGCATGGAATCACTCATATGAAAGTCTCCTCAACACTGATTTTACAGTGCTCATATATCATATCATGAATACTCCGTCAAAGTTTCAGTACATGTTCATTCTGGTTTGTGAAAAAGATGTGCACCAAGATTGTGCCATCTCTCTCTTTCACACACACGCCCTGTTCGATTGTATGAAAGCGAATATCAAAGATGATCTACAAATCCTGGTGCGATTCTTGTTTCTCCACTGTGTACTTATAGTATCGACTCTGCATGATGCAAAGTTCACTGCAGTTTGTCTTTGTTTTTTGTAGCTTTAAAAATACAAATAATCAAGACTTGTGATTTCACATCGCACATAATCACGCATGTGTCATCAGACCCTGTATCCAGACTCTAAAGAACATTTGAATAGTTTTGACAAGGCCAGACATCTCATCTCATTATCTCTAGCCGCTTTATCCTGTTCTACAGGGTCGCAGGCAAGCTGGAGCCTATCCCAGCTGACTACGGGCGAAAGGCGGGGTACACCCTGGACAAGTCACCAGGTCATCACAGGACTGACACATAGACACTGACAACCATTCACACTCACATTCACACCTACGGTCAATTTAGAGTCACCAGTTAACCTAACCTGCATGTCTTTGGACTGTGGGGGAAACCGGAGCACCCGGAGGAAACCCACGCGGACACGGGGAGAACATGCAAACTCTGCACAGAAAGGCCCTCGCCGGCCACGGGGCTTGAACCCGGACCTTCTTGCTGTGAGGCGACAGCGCTAACCACTACACCACCGTGCCACCGAAGGCCAGACGTGACAACTGATAATACCTGTTTACTTTTCTTTAAAAAAAAAAAGTTCCTGTTACTGCTGAACTTTGGTCTGGACCAGAGTTTGCATATATTGATTGTTGTATTTGATATAAAATATTCCTGTGCAAAAGTCTTAGGCAGTCATATATATATATATATATATATATATATATATATATATATATATATATATATATATATATATAAAATTTTATTTATTTTTTTTTGTTGTTCAAACTTTCTCTATTAGTTACAGAAAAATGTTTGTGTCCGTAAAGAGACACTTTTCAGGTTAAAGAAAACATAATAAAGGCTGCTGGGTTTTGCTGCAAAATGAAGAAGCGAGTGTGGCAATCAAAGTGTCCAGAAGAACTGTGGCTGGTTCTGCAAGATGCTCAGTAAAACCTACAGCTCATTTCCTTATCAAACTGTGATTTGACTTTTTTTTTTTTTTAAGCAAAGTGTCATCACACCAGATATTGATTTTGCTTCATTTATTACTGTTTACTGCTCTTTATAGTATTTAACATAGAAACACTTTCATTATTTTCGAAGGACTCTTTACAGGATTATTAAATTTTTTTTTTTTTTTTGTGCCATGTGCCTAAGACTTTTGCACGGTACCAGTATACATATTCTATCATCCATAGCTTATCTCCCCTTCACTTACTCCTCCGTATACACACAAACATACTGATTTTTTTTTCCCCCTCTGGGATTCCAGAGAGGGGTGTAGGATGAAGAACATAAGCTTTTTATAGCTTTATAGTGTTTTGAACTTGCATGAAGTTTAAGCGCATGTTTAATTAGCCCATTGGAGGGAATTCCTTTGGTGCAGTCATGATGTGGGATAAATGCCTCTGTTCATGGCCTTGAATTAATGTGGCAGGTCTGGCAGCCTTTTATTTACTTTAGACTTAGCAGTTACAACAATTATATACTCCTCCCTGTTCCTTGATCATAATAGAAATGTGTGGTGGTGTACTGAGGCTGGAGAAACTTTCTCCTGTTCTTCTGTTTCAGTTTCCCGTCCATGCACAAAGTAGCACATGCCTTTCTGCTTCATGGTTTTTAATGGAAGGACTTGACATTAACACAAATGGCCATAAAATGGAATAATTCTGCACAATGAGCTCCCGATGCTGTGCTTTGAAACGCACTATAGTCGAGTGACGCAGAGAGAGAGCTTACCTAACGGATTCGTTTGTTGTTTTAATGTTATGCTTATTATGTGTGGTGTTCTCTCTTCTCTTCTAGTTTTCACACAGAGGATGTGTAGATGTGCGAATTTGTGCGAGATGTTCTGGTAGAAACAAGTCTAATTGGACCCAGCTGTTTCAAAAAGACAGGCTCAGTGTTTTTTGCTTTGACCTTGTCTACCTTAAAATTCCCTGTGGATTCACAGTGCATGTCTGAAGTACTGTTACACTGCCAGAGTTGTGGTTGAAAATGGAGCAGCATAGAACACATGTTGGGAAGTCCAGGATCGAGAGCAGAATTTACCATGAAAGGAATTTGGTTCTCCTTTTGTGTCCACGTCCATGATAACACACTGCAGTTTTACCGTCCATAATAATAGACACTTCTGCTTGAATTTGGCCTCGGTCAGTATTTTGTCCTCCTTTTCATTCTGTGAAAAAGGCCTTAATTTAAAAACAATCAGTCTTAACCATAACGTTAAGCGATCTCCAAATTTTATTTTAATTTCTGGCTTTAAATATAGAACTCTCCCAGACTTTTCTTGAAAAAAAGCACAACTCCAGAAAGAGACTGAGATGCCTGTGGTATGCTGGAGTTCAGGGTCAGTTTCTTTTATTCGGATATTGCATGCATGAAGGGCCAACATTTTTGCAAGGTATATTTTAATAGACTTTCCAGCCTTAACTATGCTGGCAAGACCTAATGGTTCTGGGACGATTTTAAATGGTGCTGTGGGGTCTTAAGGCCTCTGCATGCTCTTGCGACAAGGCTTTCGCAGATAGCTTTTCGCAGACAGTTGTAATTTATTGTTGAGCGGGGAGTAATAGGCGTGCGCGATGTTATTCACCGGCACAACGCAAGGGGGCGCGAAGTCGCTAGGAGTAGTTGGTGGGTGTGGTTAGTGGAGTGTTTATCCTCCGGTTACTTATAATGACTAGAACTTTTTTTATTATTATTATTATTATTATTATAATGACTAGAACTGGAGTCGTATAGATGTACGTACTTCCTCAATCAACCGCTCTTCGTGCTGCTCCATCTTCGCTCGTGTTTTTAAAAATGGCGGTCGTGAAAACAAACCAAACCGGGAAAGTAGGGAAGCGGAAGTGCGTGTACAGCGGATGTAGAGTGGACCAATCGGAGCCCTCTTGTCTGCGGCGCTGTCTGCGAGGCTTCTGCGGTGGTCACAATTTTTGGGAGGTGTGCGCAGAGCGTCTGCGAAGGTGGGGGGGCTACGCAGACACTGTCTGCGACGCTATCTGCGAGGACTGGGTTGTCGGCATAAATTGGCCTTTAATCCGACACAGGAAATGATCGTTAACCCATGTGCACACTATCAGAAATAGGGGTACAGTAGGAGTCCATTTCTGTCCTCCAAGGTTACAGTCTATCTATATACTACTAAAGGAAGGCTGTGTGTCTCTCGGTCTGTTCACCTATGCAAATTGACACAGCTGGACGCACATACTCCATACTTTGCACGTGGATTAGTGATACCCCAGAGGGACCCAAGACAACATTTTCGTTTTTCTAAAACATGGGATTAGTGCTAATCCAACACACTTAATTTCCCATCGGCTCCATGCTCGTGCTAACACACTGTGCACAGCCTTGGCAGGGAATCCCCTCCCCGACTCACCTGAGAGTTTCGATTGTACAGGATCTCACAGTTGGTGCTCCTTGCTGGTGACTTCTGCTAGGGCTGGGACTACGTCACTGAGGAGATACGGGAAGCGATTTACATCATTTTGACAGAACGTGGTGAAAACATGCGTCCACTCAACCCAATTCCAAGCAGCTGTATGACCAACACAGCCCCTGTGAAGAGCACCATTCAGAGGAAGTCAGGTTCACAGGCAATCACTGCTAGTTTACACTAAAGTACCCCCTAGGGCTTGTTATTGGACCTCAAGGTAACTGTGTACCTTTTAAAGGTCAAAAAGGTACAGGTATGTTCCCAAGCAGTATATAAAGGGTATAAAGAAGTACCTTAGAGGGTCCTGTCCCAGTGACGAGCAGTTGTACCCTTAAAAATATAATAATGTAGTTTATTTTTTGAGAGTGTAGACATTGTGAGCTTTGTGGATTTTATTTATTTATTTAAGATGCCTTATGGTGCGATATTGAAAACGAGGCTCATTCTCTTGTTAAAAATGTGGAAAGTGCAAGCAGAATTCCTCCTCATGGTATTGCATGATCTGAAAATAAAAGTAAAATCGTAGGCGTTGTTCAAAACGAATAGACATGTCTGATTTGATTGTTCTGACTTGTATTTGTTCTTGCATGCTTCAGGCAGCGGGTTAATTGGGCTGTTGGGTTTGTGTAGAGCTGAAGACTGAGTGGAACTTGTGTGCTGTTAGAGCCGGAGTGGGTGTGTGAAAGTGTGTGGTTGGGAGTGAATGATGGCGGTTTTGTCACCACCCCCAGCCCGAGTTAGGACAGACAGCAAGCAGCTGATCTCTGTTGGAGTTAAACTGCCACAGGGAAAATGTGGGAAAATGGACACTCCTCTTGTATTGTGTTACTGCGTGGAGTGAAGAATTTTCTTTTAAAAAAAAAAAGGGTGGTGGTGGGGGGGGATGTCTGCAGTAAGAACAAGGTCATCCAGGACATGCGTGCACTACAGTGCTGAAATAATAAAACCTTGGCTTTAGTCAGGCCATCACTGGACACTGCTGTGAATTGTCAGGATGTACAGTGAAGATCTGGCTATGGTGCTTCTCTAGAGAGCTTTTATGATGTCACTCCGAGACCCATGGAGTACGCCACTGATCCCATGGGTCTACTTGGGATGTAGAGTTAAATGTGGCCGCTGAAGAAAGGAGTCGGTCGAAGAAACTATATTTTTAGTGCAGCTCGGAAGCTGGGTTTGTTTGGCTGTCGGATGTGTTTTAATCGAGGAAGTAATTGTCGCTCTCTTGCCTTGAGAGGCTTGTCTAGTGTTCCTGCGAGTGTGTTTAACCCTGAAGGAGACCATCTTCGGTTGCAGTAAGTATAGGTGACGGTTTGTGCATACAGTACTATCGTGTCCATCTTAAAATCAGTTCCAGTAATTCACTTGATTTTGATTCCTTTATGGTATTGTATCTTAAAACCCACTTCACCTGTTTATCAGGCGTACATTTTGTAATTCTCATGGACCTTCTTGAGCGACAACAAAATATTGCAGCAGATTCATCATGTTGGGTAACAGTCGTTCCTTTCTCAATATATTTCAGAGATTACTTTTTTTTCTTCTTCACCATATGTCTTATCTAAAACATTTCTTTGTAGATAAAAAGCTCCCTTGGGAGTCTTTCTTTTACAAATGCTCAGACTTGGGCAACAAAAGCATAGATTCTTAACATTCTTCTCCTGTTAGGCAGATAATTCGAATAGACTGTTTTGCAAAGCTCATTCTTGCTCTTTTGGGGAGATTTATTGCTCCAGGAACAGCATGTCACAAAGGTAGAAAGGTCTGTTTATTTCATATTTGGATCTTGCTGAATATTATTGTCCCACTGAAAGCTCTGACTTAACTCTGTGTCCTCTGAGCCAATATGTGAGAACAGCATCTGTTTCTGTGTAACATTGCTAAGAAGTTATAAAATCTTTTAACTGCCTGAAGCGTCATGTGCGGAAGACGGTCACTCCGTCTGTCTCTAATTAGCGAATGAGTCCTTGATATCCACTGGCTAAGTTGTGGTTTTTGGAGGAGTGGGGGGTGAGGTGGCAGTCGTTTCACAGGTCATGTAGTGGTTAGAGTGTTTTATCAGCTGGAGGAACAAATGCTTTCTAGTTGCAGTTGACTCAGTGCCAGCTGGGCAGTTACACATCTGGTGTGTGCTGTGGTGGTTTCTTAGGCTTGGCTTTTAATGGCAGCAAAAGGAGTGACAGAAAAACAGAACTAATACAAAGTAGTCCTGATGTATCTGCTGCTCCTTTTGTTGTTATTTTTAATGTTTTAACAAATAGTTAATATTTTGAGCTTTTTTTTTTATTTTATAACCCTTCTTTCAAGTGAGATGTGAGGCTTTGTTGAGGTTTGCAGGCATACGGTATATAGAACATTTCATCGTTTGGTTCAATCCTGAGCTCGGCTTACTGCATGGAGTTTTGCATGTTCACCTCATGTTCATGGGTTCATTCTGGTTCTCTGGGTTTATCCAACCTCCCAAAGCATGCTGGTAGAGGAATTGCTCCGAGTGTGGATGAGTGCTGTGTGATGGACTGGCATCCCATTCAGGGTGCATTCTTTAACATCATAGCCAGTGTTCCCACGATAGGCTCTGGATCCACCTCCACCCTGACCAGGGCAAAGTGATTTCTGAAGATGAATAGATGAATGAATATTGGACGTTATTTCATGTTTGATTTAAGAATAGTAAGTCCTAAGTTGTTGATGGTAACTTAAAAAAAAGAAAAAAGAGAGAGAAGCTTAAGTGGTTTTTTTTTTATTATTATTATTTTTTTTTTTTTAAATCCTCCTCATAAAAACTGCTCTTTGGAGTCGTGATAACACAACAACAGGGCTTTCCCTTTTTGTGCATGTTTCACAATAGCATAAATAGACTTGAACACATTGTGAACTGCCCCCTGCATATTTATGGAGGAGTTGCCCTTGGGTCATGCCATAAACACCATTTAAAGGGACTTCAGCTCCTTTTTGCACCATTTCAAACTATCTCCACTCTGGCAGCTATGCACAATGTGTTTGGGTTTGGTAAGGCAGTGTAGCGTGCACACGCAGAACTCCACTCAGCCACTGAGAGATAATTGCCAAACCTCTCGTGGCCGTTGGTTTTGGTGCAGCAGGTTGTCCGCTTGTAGCAGAGCTCAAAGATTACACTGAGGAACAATGCAGGACTTAATCCCTGAAGAATTCCTGCTGCTGTGATCTTTGATCTTGTTCCCATTCGAAAGGCAGAAGCTCACTGGGATAGCAGGAGGGGAGATCACGAGCCTGTTCTCCAGAATTAATTTAATTTAATTCAAGAATGGAGAACTAATCTGTGTTGTCAAGGGTTCGTTACTGATGTGGGAAGTGCAGCAGTCTTCCCCTTCTCAGCCCCATTAAAGAAACCTGTCCATGATCATGCTGCAGTGAATAAAAAGATGCATGCAGTTTGCACTCAAACCCACAGACGTTCTGCTCTTACACTCTGAGAAAACAAAGTACATCATTGTACCTTTAGGGGTACAATGGCTTGTCACTGGGGCAGGACCCTCTAAGGTACTCGTTTGTACCCTTTATATACTGATTGGGAACATGTATGTACCTTTTTGACCCTAAAAAGGTACACATGGCTACCCTGAAGTCCAGTAATAAACCTTAGGGGGTACATTAGTGTAGACTGTACCTTGGGGGACAGAAACGGGCTCCAACTGTAACCCTATTTCTGACAGTGTGTCCTACAGTGAAGTAGTAAACTTTCATTTTCTGCCTTTGACTTTGAGTTCCATTCTCCTTTAGCCACTTGTCCTTTGTTTTGGAGCTTTTCTTTTGGCTAAGAGTGATTAGATATGTAGAGTTGCCTTTACCTGTTTGCACAGTGTGATATTACGTAGTGTGAGTTAACATTTTGGAGCATGGATTTGAAATCCATATTTGGTCTGAACCAGGGGTTGCATGTCTGTCTGACTGATCCATAGCTTGTCTGAAATGTTTTGTCGAACCCCCCCCCCCCCCCCCCCCCCCTTTATTTTTTTTTTTAAGGGGAGTTTACTTAATTAATGCAGTCTTTTGGTATGTACATTTCTATCAATGGACTGTGTTCTCAATTCTGTGAATTGATCATTTTTTAAATCTAGGACTTATTATAAATAAATTTTTATATAAAGTCTAAATGGGGAAGCATTACTGTTCAGTTTTTGGTTTAAGTGTTTGCTTGACCTGCTCATGACCACAACTACATTCAGTCCAGATCTGGAAAGCTTCACCACTGCAGTTCTGCCAGCCCACTAGCTTTCTCTGCCCACTGGCAAATATTCATTGAGGTGGCAAGTGGCTGGCACAAGCTAATACAGAACACTGATTTACTCTGTGCACTGGAATGGCAGGAATTTCTCTCTCTCATGCCGATAACACTCCATAGCCATTTCCCTTAGAACGGAGGGCAAAGCAGGGGGCAGCTGGAATGCGTGGCTCTGAGCTAACTCCATGGATCTGAATACTTGGGCCCTGAAGAAAGGTCCATATAGAAGCACAAATATGTCAAAATATTTAAGTTGCATTAATAGTCTTGACTGGAGGGAGGAAAAAAGTTGACAGTGGTGGTGGTTGTTTATGTACTGTGGCTGCTAGAATGAGGACGCTATTTTGAAGATGCTGTGACTTCCTGGGACCATTGAATCAGATTGGAGAGGCTATTAAGTATAATCAGTGGATATTTCTAGAGAATTATTATATTGCTCGTTTCTAAAATTCATATTGTGTGTTTTTTTTGTTTGTTTGTTTGTTTGTTTGTTTGTTTTATATAAACAGTCATATTAGAAATTGAGAAGTAGGCACCAGATAACAGCTTTAAACATTAATGTGAGTCTGGAAAACACAAGTTTCATTTGTCCTCTGTTTCAGGTATGTTTTGCTTTTGCAGTGTCTGAAGCTTGAGTGACATGCCAGAGAAGTCTCATCACAGTCGTCGTCGTCGTCGTCATCATCATCGGGTCTCAATGGGTGAAGGTAAGTTCCTCAATTTCTAATGCATTTTTGTGTTTTTAGAGATCCAAACACCATTTATTTCTAACATCTCCATGAGCAGGCCGTATGGTGACGTGGAGGGAGTAGCACAGCACTGGGCCTCATAACATACAGCAACTCTCTATAGTTCTTATTAGCAGTGGTGGATTTAGGTATGAGTGACACAAACAACCGCCCAGGGCAGAACAGGGCACTTGCACAAACGAACAAATTTGAGCAGTGACATTTGCACAATTGGTTTTCTGTCCGTCATTTGCATGACACATCTGATGACGCTGTGTAGGTGAATTAATCTGTCTGAGTGAGCACCCTGATTGTAGTTTGTGAACTAGGCAGGATATTTCCTGGTCTCCCACTCAGAAATACAAGATGGGGAGGGTAGTGGGGATAGGTTGACCTATGACCTCAAGTCTACTCACCGGAAGCCCAAGGTAGATGGAGCAGGGGAATCTATCAAATGGCGCACTACTAACTTTGTACAGTACGAATGCAAGTAGGAAAATCGGAGGAGAAACGTGCAAAAGATAAAGGTATGCAGCTAGGTCATCTCTGAGTTGTTGTTGTTGTTGTTATTATTCATGTCATGAAATGTGCTAGTGTAATACTTATGTTTGTTAGCCTATGTTGCTATTTTGCTTGCTATGCTATTACACATAGGGGGGTGATATCCCATTTTCTGTGTAGCTAGTTTATATAACCTGGGATAAATGTACTTCTGTGCACTGAAGGAAAAAAAAAAGTTTTGAACACTGACCCAACAAGCTGTATGTAATCACTGGGTAGAAAAAAAAAAAAGTTCATAGCATAACATTTCAAACAAAACTCTTTCTTTTAAAAATGGTTGGATGAAAAAGAACTGGTACTTTTGGTCATTAAACATGGTAATTCAAACTGTCTCTGTGAAAACGGATAGTTCTCACCATGTTTACTGACCAAAAGGATCAGATATTTCACAAAAGCTAGAGGTCTAGCTAGATTTGCTAAACTAGGCTCTTATTAAACATTTGTGGTTTTGAATGGATTAAGTCTCCACATTCAACGTGCAGTACAGGAGCTTCAAAGTTTGGGAGAATAGCAGGGTACAAATAATTTACAGCAGGGTACAAAATGGTAAAATGTCTGCGTGCAGGTGTATGTATATATATGTGTGTGTATATATATATATATATATATATATATATATATAAGAGAGAGATATGCAAGTACGAATTTTTCATGGGGCGGGATGGTTTGGAACAGGCCATCTAAAATTGGGATAACATTTACCCGGGACGGGTATTTGAGGCGGGTCATCTAGCTTAAGCTTGATTAGCGTTGTTACGCATGCCAGTGTTTCCCACAGAAATTTTGGAGACTATGGGGGCAAGCCATGGGGGAGGCGCGGGGGTTGTTTAAAATCGAGTGATATGTTAAATATTAAGTTATTACTGAAAAACTATTGATAAAAAAAACAGACACTGAGAAATGGTCCTATAAACAACTTTACCAATATAAAAGATTACCAGGACTACAAAAATGCAGAAAAATGGGCTTTACTTATCCAAATGCACCTGTTGGTTCAAAAGTTAAAGTGCAGAGAACCTCACAGCACAACATGAAGTTACCTTCAAATATAATGTAAATGCCTCAGCTTTCATGTAAGAAAAAAAACTATTAATACTAGTACTGTGTGCAGGCAGTCTCTCCTGAAGACTAAATTAAACAATAATTATAAACTAATAAAATAAATGGCTCAGGCTTCATAGAAGAAAAAAAAACAATTTGAACAGAATCTCACAGTATGATGCTGAAGCTGCCTAAACAATGGAAAATAAAATACCATTTTGGCAAAAACGTTGGCATCCATTAATTTCTTGTATTAAGTAAAAAATATGTTGCCAGATACTGCTGACATTTTACAGCCCAAAATATGTTCAAAACCCGCCGAAATGCACTTAAAACCGCCCAAATTGGGCGGGAAACCACTCAATCTGGCAACACAGGTGGCAGTAATGGCTGCACTCGTGTCGAGGATGTAAACACAGTTGACGCGGCAACGGACATACATGACATAGTGGATGTAATTTACGTTCACAACTTATTTTGCTGTCAGAAATATTTAATATTAAATTTTGTGACTCGACTGACAATAGCCGGCGGCATAACAAGCCATAGCCGGCGATTTGCCGCCGGTGACCGGCTACTTTTGAGACTGCTGCAGCAATGTCTGAATACCAGGTCTACAGCCAGAGTGGATTTTATTTTATTTATTTATTTTTAAACTTGTAGGATATCATCCATCAATAGGTCTTTCTTCTAGCTGGCTGGCAAATGTGCTTGGCACTGATGTACCACTTGCTGAAGAATGCCAGCATGTCTCAGGCTCCATCTCTCCTCCTTCCTTTTTCATAATCAACAGGAGCCAAGAAAAGCCTGGGACTAGAGAGGGGAAAGTTCTACCTATTTTTACACAATAAATGCTTCATTCAGCACCATCTCTCAATTCACCAGGCTTTGTTCTAGGATTAATAAATGACAGGTTGAGATGGTAAAAGGGAATGTTGTGCTTCAGGAAAGAAGCTGAGGATAGAATGTGGATGGTTGCCTGTGGTTAAGATAAATAAAACAAAAAAATAGCGGAGTTTAGACTTGTTCCATAGTCTTGATCAGACTTGATTCGTTTTTTAGCAGTTATATTAAAAATGTTTGTCCAGGTGGCCATGTTTGGTCTGTATAGCATATAGACACACACACACACACACACACTCTCTTTCTCTCTCTCGTGTTCTTGTCTTTTTTTGGAAGTGAACATATTCTGAAAGCCTGATTCATTTTGAAACTCCAGACAGATGAGAGTTGTATCCATGCCTTTCGGCACTAGTAAACTTGACTCAATATCTAGATGATGTCTTTAACAGAACGATGATGATCCAAAGCCTTCATGACTCTCTCACCACATTCCTGCCCCAGGACAATCTGTAAGCGCAGGGTCTTTTCAAATCTCCTCTGTTTGGCTGCGACCAAAGAAGAATAGCATATGCCCCATGCATGAATGCAGCAGTTCAGCAAGGACAATTGATGAAAGCAGCCTTTGGACAGGAATTTACTGTCTTTTTATTGCACTAATGCACAGCGCACCCTTTTCTCTCATTATTTTCTCACATATTTTTCTGCATCACAATAGCTTGCATATCCAAAACCTTTACAGTGGATTAGTCTGATTTTTAGCTTTTGACTTTGTTGGTCCATTGCACTTTTTGTTAGGAGCTGCTAGTTTGTCCACAGCAAAAGAGCTATTGATAACGCTGGGGGTGGTTAGTGTGAGAGGGAAGGCACTTATTGTGAACATTAGCTTAATGAGGCATTCCATGTAGCCATGGAGATTTCCTTCGACTACCCCTTTTAAACTGAGAGAGACTGGCCTCAACCAAGTTGTGGAGAAGTGTCAAATGTTTTCATTTTAGCCTCACCCATCAACAGAACATGTTCGTTCAACTGGATTCCCACATCTCGCTTTGCACTGTGTCACCCAGACTGAGGATCTCCTGTGGATTTTCAGGCTCACTGGTAAAGTTTGCAATGAGCTTACACCTCGACATCCTCTCCACCTGACAGATGGTCTATGTTGTTGGAAGGAAATGGAGATTTGAATAGAGGTACTTCAGAAGGGGGCAAGAAGGTCTGTGTAATACCATTGGGGTTAATTGGCTCTATAGGCTCCTGCTGTTCTTATGGGAAAGTTGGGCTGATTTGTCCTGCAATGCTGCATTGAACCTTTCGAAGGAATCTACCATGTTTTTGGGGAAAAGGGTTTTTATTTTTTGAGGAATTACGCTATGGCAACCCATTTGATCTGTGGACTGTTTGATGGTCTAGTGTTGCGTGCATGTTAGAAAATTCCTTTCTCTAGTGGAATCTCTGCCTTGTATTCCAAGGTGATCATTAGCTGGATATCTCTGACGTAATTTGACACAACTGTCAGGAAAATGTAGATTTTAATTATTGTTCAGCTTAACCACAGTTCTGTGATGTTTTGAGAAGTTGAATATTCCTTGGCCTTTGATAATTTCCCCTCTGATGCTATCTGGGAATTTGGCCCTGTTCCTCCCTGAGCCCTGCAATCTTTTTTTCAAATTATAAGACAGAAGTGGAGACGCAAACACTAAGTGGTTTTAAATTGTGGGGTTTGCGTGAAGATAACGAGATATGATGTTTCAGTTCTGTGGTCTAATGTGGATGCTTGAACTGAATGCTATGTCAGAGTTGGAGCTCGTGCTGATGGCATGTGATGGTCTGTGAACTCTGTTTTAAAAGGAGTGAGGTGCACTTGTGGTCTTGAGGGACGTATGACAAGCACGTGAGATGGAATGTCCAAACTAGATTCCTTCACTTGTAAGCATGTGTTACAGGAGTCTGTGATGATTGCTCATTGATGGACAGATATCCTTATTATCTGGAATGTCTGCTGAATTTATGTGATTAGTCCCAGCTGTACTTAGTGCTATACATGCTGTATATGGTTTCTAAATTATGGCCTGGATGAATGACTATTTGGTAAAATCTGCCTTCATGATCTAATCGAACAAAATCGGCTGCTGTTTAGAAATGAGACTATAAGGCCAAGTTTACATTAGACCGTATCTGTCTCGTTTTCTTCATGGATGCACTGTCCGTTTACATTAAACCGCCTGGAAACGCCAGGAAACGGGAATCCGCCAGGGTCCACGTATTCAATCCAGATCGTGTCTGGTCCGGTGCTGTGTAAACATTGAGAATACGCGGATACGCTGTGCTGAGCTCTAGCTGGCGTCGTCATTGGACAACGTCACTGTGACATCCACCTTCCTGATTCGCTGGCGTTGGTCATGTGACGCGACTGCTGAAAAACGGCGCAGACTTCCGCCTTGTATCACCTTTCATTAAAGAGTATAAAAGTATGAAAATACTGCAAATACTAATGCAAATACTGCCCATTGTGTAGTTATGATGGTCTTTAGGCTTGCCATCCTTCCACTTGCAAGTGGTAAGTGACACGCATGCCCGACATGCACTGAGATCACACACACGGCGGCTCAGTCCCAAATCACTGCTCGTGCGCTCCACTCGCGCGCTCTGTGAGCTGCGCAGGGCCGGAGTGCGCACCCTCCAGAGGGCACTCGCTGTTCAGGGCGGAGTGATTTGGAGCGCAGGATGCCTGCGGAGCCGAGCGTATCCGTGTATTGGCGTTGCTGTGTGCACGCGAATCGTGTATTGGCGTTGCTGTGTGCACACTAATCGTTTTAAAAACGTTAATCTGATGATCCGCTGATATGGTCTAATGTAAACACCACTTAAGTAAGATGGAATTGAAGTGGAAGACGGTGACAATTTGCTTTGTCTCGCTCACCCTGAGCATCTCTCGGTGAATAACTGGATTTGCTTCCTGCTTCCAGTACCATGGTATTTTGCTGCCACCTGACGTGGGGCATTGTTTTCAAGGAACACCCGTCCTTTGTACCTTCTCATGTCAAGAACTTTGGAGTGTTCACAGTATTCCCTGTGTGTATTTCAGGGTGCTAGTTTTGTAGTCAGGATGTAAACAGAGATGTGATTTCAAGTGAAATTAAAATACAGTGGTGCTTGAAAGTTTGTGAACCTTTTAGAATTTTCTATATTTCTGCATAAATATGACCTAAAACATCAGATTTTCACACAAGTCCTAAAAGTAGATGAAGAGAACCTAGTTAAACAAATGAGACAAAAATATTATACTTGGTAATTTATTTATTGAGGAAAATGATCCAATATTACATATCTGTGAGTGCCAAAAGTATGTGAACCTCTAGGATTAGCAGTTAATTTGAAGGTGAAATTAGTCAGGTGTTTTCAATGGATGGGATGACAAACAGGTGTGAGTGGGCACCCTGTTTTATTTAAAGAACAGGGATCTATCGAAGTCTGATCTTCACAACACATGTTTCTGGAAGTGTATCATGGCATGAACAATGGAGATTTCTGAGGACCTCAGGTAAAGCGTTGTTGATGCTCATCAGGCTGGAAAAGGTTACAAAACCATCTCTAAGGCCCTGTCCACACGGCAACGGATTCAGGTGAATCTGATAAAATTGTTTATCGTTTCGGCCTGGCGTCCACACGGCACCGGTGTTTTGGGTGCCCCAAAACGCAATCTTTTGAGAACGGGTTCCAGAGTGGAAAGATCTGGCAACGGCACCGTTGCGAAGTCGTCTGGATGAGTAGAACGGATTTGTTTACGATGACGTCACAACCACATGTGCTTCACGCCAGGTAAAAGTGTAACGAACTCGATGCGAGTTGTCAACAAATCCTATAACTTGGTTCATGAAACGCGCTTACAAAATATTTTCACTGTGAATATTTATTGTGTAATGGTGCAAAGTGAGAGAGAGAGTCAATCCCGCCAGCAAAAATAGGGAAAAAAAGGAGCGATCTCACCTCTTCAGATGTTGGTTTAAGTCCTACAATACATTCCTCAAAAAGGGCGTAGAAGAACAAATTAATCCATCAATGTGTAGCATTCAATTTATTCCGGACCATTAAAGACGCCGTCTTCCGCGTAGAATCATGCGTCATCCTCGCCACCATATTGGATGGGTCAAAGCGGAAAATAAAGATGCCTCATTCATGTGCTGAGTTTAACTGTACCAACAGGTTTGCCGTCCAAACGAGATCACATGGGATTACCTTTCACAGGTTAGACTGGAAAAATACTTTTCATTGTATTTGGTCATTATAACGTAATTTTACGAACAGATTTTTCTGACTTTGTGGCTAATATGAAGTCTCGCGCATAATAGTTTATGCGCATGCGTCCTTACTTCTTCTATTGTTGTGGTGTCTCCGATGGGACCGTCTTACAGCGCACCTAGAGGTGTGGCATGTGTATTGCATCGTTTTCAGCAAGCGTTGCTTTGCCATATGTACCTGATATTTTACTGATCCGTTGCCCATGTGGATGCGAGATATATATATATATATATATATATATATATATATATATATATATATATATATATGTATATATATTTTATTTATTTATTTATTTATTTATTTATTTATTTTTTTAATCTCGTTGTCGTGTGGATGTAGCCTAAAGAGTTTGGACTCCACCGATCCACAGTCAGACAGATTGTGTACAAATGGAGGAAATTCAAGAACATTGTTACCCTCTCCAGGAGTGGTCAACCAACAAAGATCACTCCAAGAGCAAGGCGTGTAATAATCCGCGAGGTCACAAAGGACCCCAGGGTAACTGCTAAGCAACTGAAGGCCTCTCTCGCATTAGCTAATGTTCATGAGTCCACCATCAAGAGAACACTGAACAACAATGGTGTGCATGGCAGGGTTGCAAGGAGAAAGCCACTGCTCTCCAAAAAGAACATTGCTGCTTGTCTGCAGTTTGCTAAAGATCACGTGGACAAGCCGGAAGGCTATTGGAAAAATGTTTTGTGGACAGATGAGACCAAAATAGAACTTTTTGGTTTAAACGAGAAGCATTAATTTTGGAGAAAGGAAAACCCTGCATTCCAGCATAAGAACCTTATCCCATCTGTGAAACATGGTGGTGATGGTATCATGGTTTGGGCCCATTTTGCTGCATCTGGGCCAGGATGGCTTGCCATCATTGATGGAACAATGAATTCTGAATTATACCAGTGAATTCTAAAGGAAAATGTCAGGACATCTGTCCATGACCTGAATCTCAAGAGAAGGTGGGTCATGCAGCAAGACAACGACCCTAAGCACACAAGTTGTTCGACCAAAGAATGGTTAAAGAAGAATAAAGTTAATGTTTTGGAATGTCCAAGTCAAAGTCCTGACCTTAATCCAATCGAAATGTTGCGGAAGGATCTGAAGCAAGCAGTTCATGTGAGGAAACCCACCAACATCCCAGAGTTGAAGCTGTTCTGTATGGAGGAATGGGCTAAAATTCCTCCAAGCTGGTGTGCAGGACTGATCAACAGTTACCGGAAATGTTTAGTTGCAATTATTGCTGCACAAGGGGGGGTCACACCAGATACTGAAAGCAAAGGTTCACGTCCTTTTGCCACTCACAGATACAGTATGTAATATTGGATCATTTTCCTCAATAAATAAATGACCAAGTATATTTTTGTCTCCTTTGTTTAACTGGGTTCTCTTTTATCTACTTTTAGGACTTGTGTGAAATCTGGTGAGGTTTTATATCACATTTATGCAGAAATGTAGAAAATTCTAAAGGGTTCACAAACTTTCAAGCACCACCATAGGTGTTTCAGAGCTTTTTATACCAGACCTTTTATTTTTATGGATCCCAAGATGATGGTATATCTAGAAACAAATGTGCAAAAAAAATTTGATTTCATCTTGTACTAGTCTTGTGCTCATCCAGTTACATGTTCTCGAGAACATGTGTCCCTCCCCCTGGGGTGGGTAGGTTGTGCTCTACAGTATGAGCTCATTAGAAGCAAACATGCTGTGTGCATTTTTCTGTGTGTCTGCTCTGCCTATATACTAGCTAATTATTCCTTGGTTGAGGCAAAAATAGCTGTTTATTCACCAGCACGTTCTACCTCAGGCCAGTCAAAACCTGATTTGTCCAGCTACCTCAGACTGACGAAGAACACAATTTTGTCTTTATACACTGTTGGAGTTTCTCCATCAGTAAGTGATATTTGAGCTACCATTCAAGCGCCTCCCAGTGATGAAACCACAACTCTGTTATCGTCAGTGCCACTGATGGTACAGTGGCTTTTGTTTTTGTTTTTTAAATATAAAGTGCTGTCTGCGGTATCGCCTGTGCTGTGAGTGAAGACGAGAAGAAAAGGAGTCTTTCATTGAAAGTCTTTGCTGTTCTCCATATTTATCTAGTTTACTAAGCTGTTGTCATGTTTGCTTGAATTTGGCAAGGTATTGTGCATCTCGGATGCTCTTGGCTCTTGTGTAAATAGTTTACATGCTGCAACTCCCCTTTCACTTGGATTACCTGGAGATAGGTTGACATACGGAATCAAAGGTAGTTTCATGTGGCTTTTAGGTTTGTATCTAGGCTAATGAAGGTTTGTTTGCTGTCTGCTGGCATCTGTACAGTATAAAATTGAGACTCCAAGTACTATGACTGCTAAATTCCAATTTGTTTGACTCCCAGTGTGAATGAAATATATATAAAGTCTCCCTTTCAAGAGCAAATCCTGTATCAAAGGTTGAGGGGAATTTATTATTATCCTTTTGAAACTGCCTGAAAATGCATTTGTGTGTGTTTGCGTATAAGGAAAAGAGAGCACAACTTTTTATTCATCACACTTGTGAAATTTCCTCTCTGCATTTAACCCATCTGAAGCAGTGAACACACATGTGAGCAATGAGCGCGCACACGTACATACCCAGAGCAGTGGGCAGCCATGCTAACAGCGCCCGGGGAGCAGTTGCGAGTTAGATGCCTCGCTCAAGGGCACCTCAGCCCAAGGCCGTCCCATATTAACCTAACCTAACTGCATGTCTTTTTAAACTGTGGGGGGAAACCGGAGTAAACCCACACAAACACGGGGAGAACATGCAAACTCCGTACAGAAAGGCCCTCGCCTGCCGCTGAGTTCGAACCCAGAACCTTGTCGCTGTGAGGTGACCGTGCTAACCACTACACCACCGTGCCACCATAGATCACTGTTCTGCTCCATCTAATCAAAATGCTTCCATTTTTTGGACAATATTAAGCTCAGGATGTTTTTTGATGGAAGGATCTTATTTAAGTTTTGTGTTTATCCTGCATCTTTTCTGCTTTTTCCTTCTTGTATGAAAGGTGATGATGGAATTAGCAGACTTGTGGATACTTTGAGAACTGTGCTTACTGAAAGCGAATGATGCAAAAGATATCCTGGAGAATCCTGTGAGGGTACAGTTGGTTTTCATAGAGCCCTCACTCACCTCTGTATCGTCACTGTTTTCTACTCGGAAAAGATTTGCATGAGGCCAATGCTGTGGCCTCAAATTTCCCTGCAAGTGCATGTGAACACTGCCTATGTTTCCTGGTTCCTAAAGAAAAGCTCATGTGGAAGAACATGTATTTTCACATTTTGCATTTTCCACAAGCGGAGGCTGAGGAAATGCATTTCTGCTGCTACGCTATATTGCTATATTGAGTGGAGTTTCCAGCCTAATCGAAGGTAAGGTTAGTTAAGTTTAATGATTTATGGGGCATTTTGTTTAGGATGACGGTCTAAAGGTTTTATGAGGATGAATGATGTTAGAGAGGCTGTTTTAATGGTGTGCTAAAGGAGCGTCTTGATCGATTTAGACAATGCCACTCCCCAAGACTATCCGCTCAGGTTAGTCAGATTATAGCTCCTGCCCTGAAGTTTGGGAGTTGACTGGTAACTTTTCAAAGAGTTTTTGTTTTTTTAACTTGGCAGAAATGTTTTATTTATTGTGTGTCTGCAGTGAGACATTTTGGAATTTCTCACCTGTAATGGTTAATACCTGGGTTAATCAGACAGAGGTTTTCATTCACTTCACTCTCTAGGTATGTTAGTGTCTTTTACTTGTGTGCTACTCTATTGTGTGTGTGTGTGTGTGTGTGTGTGTGTGTGTGTGTGTGTGTGTGTTTATATTAAAAATGTGGTGCTGTTATTCAATAAGCAAAGTTTTATGTGCACGTTGTTGGGATAGTGTAACATTCAGACACTGTACATTATGGCAGGATCCTGAGAGGTGTTTTATTTGCTCTTTAGTCCAGCCTTATCGATTGCTCTGTTTTTGACCTCTGCTGACTATAGTTTCGTGTTCGTCCTCTGCGAAGGCTCCATGGTAACTGCTTTGACTGTGTGGAATATTTGGGTGAGACGAACAAAACCAGCCTTCATGTCTAGATGAAATTTGCATGGCGCGTTGTTACAGTAAGATTGAAGTATGTTCACAGCTAAATGGGCAGGATACATCCTGGAATTCAACATTTGAGTTGTGTTTTTTGTTCCGCATCAGATGTGTGATTTAGATGTAAACACAGTTTCTTTAAAGAAATGCTGCTTCTGTATAGTAAATAATTTTGCTTTATATTATGTGCAGAAGTCCAGAGAGCAGTGGTGAAGTTGGTCATTTTGTAGATTTATCTAATACCTGGCAACCAATCAAGAGATAAGGAGAGAGATGTCGTTAAACTGTGGATGATCATCTTGGGGTATGTGCGAGAGGTTCTGCAAGTGTCTTCAATTAATTCTTCTTAAATTCAGTTCATACTGAAATGGCAACCCTGCTGGTCGCAAACAAAAGCCTTTTATAGTCACTTTACAAGTGATGGCATGACTCCATGTTTTCTTTTCCAATACCAAAACTAAAACCTTGAGTATGGGCCAATACCGGTCTAACCTTTGTTAAGAACTAAATAAGCTTTTAAAATGAGGGATTGAGAGAAATTGAAGTGTTTTTTTTTTTTTTTTCATTTTTAAAAAATGACAGCGCATAGCCATCAACATGCCTTACACAAAATGGCAACCTTTTTAAATGTGTAATTGTGTGCAAAATGAGAGGTTGTAATAAACTGTAATTCCTGTATAATGCTGCTAAATAGCAAACTAATAGTTATTAGGGTAACTTGGGTGGCTACTCTGTCTCACATGACCTACTTTACGTAGCTTTACATTTCATTATGTTGTGCTGCACACAATGTTTTTCAGGCTAGATTTGTTTTCCTGTGATGTCAGGTCCAACATTTTCTGCTGATATGAAGTGTCTTGATACTGACATTGGATCAGTGTTTCTAGTAGTAACGTTTGAACCTAGTTAATAGAGTAGTCTCCGAAAATATCTTTTGAAGACTGCGTTGTTTTTAAAAAGTGGTTCGAAAAATAAGATGGGAATACGGTAATAAACCAGAATGTGGGTAGCCCTTTTTCATAGCATGAACATTTGAGTTGGTGGAAATAACTCCGAGGCATGTTTGTATTCTAGATCTTGGGTTAGATTAGATCTTTATATTAGCTCTTGGCTGTTCTATTAGATCTTATATTCTAGATGTTTTTATATATTCTAACAATGGACATTGTCCCAAAGAACACTTTTAAACTTTGAGAATACTACACTGGCCGTTAACTTGAGTTAATAATTAATGAGTTCTTGGGTTTTTCCCTTCCCTTAGATTGTTGTGATTAATCCCATTTCCTCTATGCTCCCTTAGGAAAGATGTGATAGTTGATTCATTATCACATGTTGCAGTGAAATGAGATTAAAACTAGATTAATGGTTTCACAATGATGGTGGAGATTAAAGGCTTAAATTCCTGAAACACACAGACCTTTCAAGGGCATATCAGGAAATCAGTATTCCTACTCTAGATGGTTCTAGGAATAGTGTTACACATACAGTTTGTTAAACTCCCTACATCCTAAATATGGTGTTTTACTGAACATGCCTCTTCTCCGTAAAAGTCAGTGTTTCCTGTAATCTGAACTCCTCTTTCTCAGCCATCAGTGGACACTGTGTAATTAAATGTATGCCTGTAGACTGAAATAAGTCAGTTTGAGTCACATCTATGACCTATATCTGTTTCCTGCTCATGGTAGTAAACGTCAGTTTTGCCGGTCTGTGCGTGTCCGTCTGATGTCTAGACAGAATTGCTCACTGTTCTCTGTTCCTGCTTTGACCTGCTGTTCCTTTTGCCCTTGTCTCAGCATTAAGTGATGTTCATGGGGGGGGGGACTGAAAAGTGTCCTTGCTGTGAAAGAATGTGTAAGTTTGGTCCTCTGTCAGGTGTGAGGAATTTTGTTGTTGGCCTCCGATGGAATGCGGCCACCTGCTAAGAAGGCCGTTTCAAAACACGTTGGCTAATGATTAGCTACTTCTCAGTAGTACTGGGGTGTGTGGGGGGTGGGTGGGGGTTTTTTGGATTTTTTTTTTTAAAACATAATTTCCAGGTTGGCTTAAATCTACTTTTTAATATATGTAGACAGCATGTGTCAATTTCACTTTTTATTTAGGTCAAGGTCAAAGCAGAATTTCCGTAGCAGGTTTGATGAATTCAGGGACTAACTGCAGAGCACTTCAGTAATTTATTGTAAATGAAGAGCCATATACAGCTCTATATACAGCATGTGTGTCTACATACATACACTGAGCCATAAAATGAAAAACGCTGACGGGTAAATTGAATTACTTTTGATTGTTACAATGGCCCCTGTCAAGGGGTGGGATATATTAGGCAGCAAGAGAACAGTCAGTTCTTGAAGTTGATTATATTAGAAGCAGGATAAATGGGCAAGCTTAAGGATCTGAGCAACTTTGACAAGGGCCAAATTGTGATGGCCAGATGACTGGGGCCAAGTTTACATTAGACCGTATCTGTCTCGTTTTCTTCGCGGATGCACTGTCCGTTTACATTAAAACGCCGGGAAACGGGAATCCGCCAGGGTCCACGTATTCAATCCAGATCGTGTCTGATCCGGTGCTGTGTAAACATTGAGAGTACGCGGATACGCTGTGCTGAGCTCTAGCTGGCGTCGTCATTGGACAACGTCACTGTGACATCCAACTTCCTGATTCGCTGGCGTTGGTCATGTGACGCGACTGCTGAAAAACGGCGCGGACTTCCACCTTGTATCACCTTTCATTAAAGAGTATAAAAGTATGAAAATACTGCAAATATTGATGCAAATACTGCCCATTGTGTAGTTATGATGGTCTTTAGGCTTGCCATCCTTCCACTTGCAAGTGATAAGTGACTTGCGCACAGCGGCTCAGTCCCGAATCACTGCTCGTGCACTACACTCGCACGCTCTGTGAGCTGCGCAGGGCCGGAGTGCGCACCCTCAAGAGGGCACTCGCTGTTCAGGGCGGAGTGATTTGGAGCGCAGCCGCTGAGGAGGAAGCGATGAGCCGCACTGACACATTTCAACTTACGTGCCGAATTAGTCATGTGATTAGCGTATCCGTGTATTGGCGTTGCTGTGTGCACGCGAATCGTGTATTGGCGTTGCTGTGTGCACGCTAATCGTTTTTAAAAATGTTAATCTGATGATCCGCTGATACGGTCTAATGTAAACCCCACCTGGGTCTGAGCATCTCAAATGGCATACCTTGTGAGGTATTCCTGGTATGCAGTGGTTAGTATGTGCCAAAAGTGGTCCTAGGAAGGACAACCAGTGAACTGGTGATGGGGTCAAGGATGTTGAAGGCTCACTGATTCGCATGGGGCACAAAGGCTAGCCCATATGGTCCAATCCCACAGAAGAGCTACTGTAGCACAAACTGCTGAAAAAAATTAATGCTGACACCTTTCTGTTTCAGCCAGCATTCACTTTTTCAGCAGGGTTTTTTTTCCTTCTTTTTAAAACTACAGATGCATTCAAACACTTTGAGCAGCATGACGGAACATTTCTGGATGTGGCAGGAGATCATGTTTCTGGTCTCCTGGTTCTGGATGATTTTAAAATCCCCCCCCCCCCCCCCCCCATATAAATGGAAAAGCATGCTGGCAAGGTCCTTTCTTTCATCTTTGCAATACGTTGACATTTGGTATTGAATTTATTTATTTTTAAATGATCAACTGTGCATTTACACTACAATTATCTGCCTTAGGCTCGTCGAGGTTATTATTCACCAATATTCACTGATTCACTTTGCCTTCAGTGAATAACTGTTAATGAATGTCTACTCTTGCTTTGAGCCATAGTTTTGGCTGTGAAGCCTTTTTTTGTTAAAAAGGATAAACCAATTTAAAGACCACAGAGATATGGGAGAAAAGCAAGCCATTTCGAAGCTTAGAAAAGCGGGAAATCGTTCAGAGCCGTTGGGCATAGCCGGTATAACAATTTTCAGAATGTCTTGAAAAATTTTACCCTCAAGATTAACCTCTACCAAAATGTGGAGAAAGAAAGGATCAGTTCATGATCCAAAACATGCAAGCTCATCAGCCAAGCACAGTGGAGGTAGTGTCAGGGCTTGGTCTTGCATGGCTGCTTCTGAAATGTGTTCACTAATCTTTGATTGTTACTCATCATGCTAGCAGCAGGATGAATTCAGAAGTCTACAGAAACGTTGTTTGCCAATTTACAGAGCAGTTCATCCAATCTTATTGGGAGGACCATCATGCAGAAATGCGATGACCCGAAACACACTGCCAACATAACAAAGGATTTCATCGGGGGGGGGGGAGTGAAAGGTTTTAGACTGGCCAAGTCAATCACCAGAGCAGTTGAGCATGCAGTTCACTTCTTGAAAAGGAGATTGAAGGGTGAAACCCCCCAAAATAATCAACTGAAAGAGGCTGTAGTATAAACCTGGAAAAGTATCACAAAAGGAGAATGCACCTGTTTTGGTGGTCAGTGGGTTGCTGACTTGATGCAGTTATCGTAAGCAAGGGGTATGCATGCATGCATACCACCAACCGGGAGGTCTGTATCATGAAATACCATGACCGATGTCTTGAAAGTACTGACCGAGGTCGGTATTCAAGGCTGAGGTCACGGTATTTCACGATACTGACCTCCCAGCTGGTAAATAACTTTTTTTTTTTTTTTTTTTTTCGCGGTCTGGTTTCCATCAAATCCTGTGCTCTGATTGGCTGGCGATCGGGTCCGTGTCCTACGATACAGACCCCAGTTACGGACCTCTGGCGACTCGCTTGTTCACAACAAACAACATAGTAGCAATTTTTGTCAACATTTATTTTTGCATTTCTCAGGAGAATAGCATTAATTTTACATTATGGATAGCGATAACGACAGTCTTTACAGCGAAAGTGAGTTTTACTACCTTGAGGTAAAAAAAACTGTTATTTACAGTGGTGCTTGAAAGTTTGTGAACCCTTTTGAATTTTCTATATTTCTGCATAAATACAACATAAAACATCAGATTTTCACACAAGTCCTAAAAGTAGATAGAGAACCCAGTTAAACAAACCCCTCCTAGAACTGCCACCTTATTGTGGTGGAGGGGTTTGTGTGCTTGAATGATCCTAGGAGCTATGTTGTTGGGGGCATTATGCCCTGTTAGGGTCTCCCAAGGCAGACAGATCCTAGGTGACAGGCCAGACCAAGAGCAGTTCACCAAAACCCTTATGGATAATAAAAGATCAAGGACCGTGACATCTCCTGGTATGGCGCAGCCGGGGCCCCACCCTGGAGCCAGGCCTGGGGTTGGGGCTCGTATGCAAGTGCTTGGTGGCCGGGCCTTTGCCCACGGGGCCCGGCCGAGCTCAGCCCGAAGCGGTGACGTGGGCCTGACCTTCTGTGGGTTCACCACCCACAGAGGTAGCCATAGGGGGCCAGTGCAGTGTGGATTGGGCGGCAGTCGAAGGCAGGGGCCTCGACGGCCTGATCCCCGAACACAGCGGTTAGCTGTTGGGACACGGAATGTCACTTCGCTGGGGGAGAAAGAGCCTGAGCTTGTGCAGGAGGTTGAGAGGTACCGGCTAGAGATAGTCGGGCTCACCTCCACGCACAGCTTGGGCTCTGGAACCCAGCTCCTCGAGAGGGACTGGACTCTCCACTTCTCTGGAGTCACCCATGGTAAGCGGTGGCGGGCTGGTGTGGGCTTGCTTATAGCTCCCCAGCTCAGCTGCCATGTGTTGGAGTTTACCCCAGTGAACGAGAGGGTCGCCTCTCTGCGCCTTCAGATCAGGGAAAGGGCTCTTGCTGCTGTTTGTGCCTACGGGCTGAATAGCAGTATAGAGTATCCGGCCTTCTTGGAGTCCCTGGGAGAGGTACTGAGAGGTGCTCAGACTGGGGACTCCATTGTTCTACTGGGGGACTTCAATGCTCACATGGGCGGCGACAGTGACACCTGGAGGGACATGATTGGGAGGAACGGCCTCCCCGATCTGAACCCGAGTGGTGTTTTGTTATTGGATTTCTGTGCTAGTCACGGTTTGTCCATAACGAACACCATGTTCGAGCATGGGTGTCCATAAATGCACGTGGCACCAGGACACCTTGGGTCGGAGGTCAATGATCGACTTTGTTGTCGTTTCATCGGATCTCCGGCCCTATGTCTTGGACACTCGGGTGAAGAGAGGGTCTGAGCCTGTCAACTGATCACCACCTGGTGGTGAGTTGGATCCGCTGGCGGAGGAGGAAGCCAGACAGACCTGGCAGGCCCAAACGTATGGTGAGGGTCTGCTGGGAACTTCTGGCCGAGCACTCTGTCGGGGAGGTCTTTAACACCCACCTCCGGGAGAGCTTCTCCCAGCTTCCAAGGGAGGCGGGGGACATCGAGTCTGAGTGGACCATGTTCTCTGCCTCCATTGTTGACGCGGCTGTTCGGAGCTGTGGCCGCAAGGTCTCTGGTGCCTGTCGTGGCGGCAATCCCCGAACCCGGTGGTGGATACCAGAAGTAAGGGATGCCATCAAGCTGAAGGAGTCCTTTCGGGCCATGTTGGTCTCCGGGACTCCTGAGGCAGCTGACTGGTATCGGCAGGCCAGGCATGCCACAGCTCAGACAGTTGCGGAGGCAAAAACTCGGAACTGGGAGGAGTTTGGTGAGGCCATGGAGAAGGACTATCAGTCGGCCTCGAAGAAATTCTGGCAAACCGTCCGGTGCCTCAGGAGGGGGAAGCAGTACTCTGCCAACGCTGTTTACAGTGCAGGTGGGGAGCTGTTGACCTCGACTGGGGACATTGTCAGGCGGTAGAAGGAATACTTCGAGGATCTCCTCAATCCCACAGTCACGTCTTCCATTGAGGAAGCGGAGGCTGACTCAGAGGTGGACTCGTCCATTGCCCAAGTCGAAGTCACTGAGGTGGTTTGCAAGCTCCTCGGTGGCAGGGCACCGGGGGTGGATGAGATCCGCCCTGAGTATCTCAAGTCTCTGGATGTTGTGGGGCTGTCTTGGCTGACACACCTCTGTAACATCGCGTGGCGGTCGGGGACAGTGCCACTGGGGTGGTGGTCCCTCTTTTTTAAGAAAGGGGACTGGAGAGTGTGTTATGGAGCAGGGTGTCGGGGGCCTTAGAAGTTAACACACAGATACGGCAGGAGGCAAAAGATGACGTTTTTGCCTTTTATTTTTTTGCACACCACAGATAAGATAATGAGCCAGAGGCCAATAACTAACTAAAATAAACCAAAACAAAAATATAGAAAAATATAACTATACAATATTTACAAACATACAGAAAATAAACAGGCTACGTGGAGCCAAAATAAACAAACAAAAGATAAACTAGCCTAAGGCTCAAGAAAGCACAATTCAAATCAATGTACTCACACAACTGAGTGTAGGACAGAGCAATATAAACACAGGTCTTGTCTCTACCTGGCTCTCTCAACAACTGAACACATCACCATTATAAATGATACCTGTCTCCTCCCTATAGTTGGCCAATACACTTGCCTAAACCAAAAAGCAGGGAGTTTTTAGTTAGGCACTCAATAATAACTAATTTAAACATTTTAAAATAGCGCTATAAAGAAATACATATTCTCAGGCCTTACAAAAAATAATACACAAATACATATAGGTACACAAATACCAACTATTCAGACATTTTACACGTTTAACCGTCACCGCAAGGGCGCGAGGACGCGCACACGTGAACGTGCCCCATAATAAAAACATCCTCAGCACCATCACGCAACCCTTTGTCACAACCAGGAAGCGCTGCCACCGGTAAGACATGGAGCTTTTTAAATGCCAAATGAACATTGATTGATGTTCTTAAACACTTAAAAACCACTCGTTTGTACTCATTAAGGCTAGATGTTATGACTAGGCACAATAAATAAAGAAAAAACATGTTGACAAAGCGTCGTTTCTGAGTTGTTTGTGTGTGCGTTGATATGTGTGGAATGTAATGTATTTTAATACCATGTGCGTGAATGGTTGTTACGCTAAACATGTGTCGACCCATGTTAACTAACAAAACCACAATGCACAATAAAAAGGGTTAAAACTCACGTACTGCGGTTTATAAAGTCCATGAACCATCATAACAATGCAAGAAAAGTTTGAATGGGAAAAATAACAGTACATACTTTCAATGGCGGCTGCCATAGCAGACGCCATGATGGTGCGCTCATGGGTCGCATCATCACAGTGTGCTCCAATTATAGGGGAATCACACTTCTTAGCCTCCCCAGGAAGGTTTACCCCAGGGTACTGGAGAGGAGAATTCAGCCAATAGTCGAACCTTGGCTCCAGGAGGAACAACGCGGTTTTCGTCCTGGTTGTGGAACACTGGACCAGCTCTATGCCCTTCATAGGGTGCTCGAGAGTTCATGGGAGTTTGCCCAACCAGTCCACATGTGCTTTGTGGATCTGGAGAAGGCAGTCGACCGTGTCCCTTGTGGTATTCTGTGGGGGGTGCTTCGGGAGTATGGGGTTTGGGGCGCTTTGCTAAGGGCTGTCCGGTCCCTGTACGAACGGAACAGGAGTCTGATTCGCATTGCCGGCAGTAGGTCAGACCTGTTCCCAGTGCATGTTGGACTCCGACAGGGCTGCCCTTTGTCACCGGTTCTGTTCCTAATTTTTATGGACAGAATTTCTAGGCGCAGCCAGGGGCCAGAAGGAATCCTGTTTGGGAACCACAGGATTTCATCTCTGCTTTTTGCGGATGATGTCCTGTTGGCTTCTTCAAACCAGGACCTTCAGCATGCACTGGAGCGGTTTCCAGTCGAGTGTGAAGCGGCTGGGATGAGAATCAGCACCTCAAAGTCCGAGGCCGTGGTTCTCGACCGGAAAAGGGTGGCTTGCCCTCTCCAGGTTGGTGGAGAAGTCCTGCCTCAAGTGGAGGAGTTTAAGTATCTCGGGATCTTGTTCACGAGTGAGGGAAGGATAGAGCGTGAGATCGACAGGCAGATCGGTGCAGCCTCCGCGGTGATGCAGTCGCTTTACCGGTCCGTCGTGGTGAAGGAGCTGAGCCAAAAGGCGAAGCTCTCAATTTACCGGTCGATCTGCATTCCGACTCTCACCTATGGTCATGAGCTTTGGGTAATGACCGACAGGACAAGATCGCGAATACAAGCAGCCGAGATGAGTTTCCTTCACAGGGTGGCTGGGTGCTCCCTTAGAGAGGGTGAGACGCACAGTCACTCGGGAGGAGCTCGGAGTAGAGCCGCTGCGCCTCCACATCGAGAGGAATCAGCTGACGTGGCTCGGGCATCTCTTTCGGATGCCTCCTGGATGCCTCCCTGGGGAGGTGTTCCAGGCATGTCCCCTGGGAGGAGGCCCCGGGGAAGACCCAGGACACGCTGGAGGGACTGTGTCTCTCGGCTGGCCTGGGAACGCCTCGGTGTTCTTCCCGAGGAGCTGGCTGAGGTATCTGGGGAAAGGGAAGTTTGGGCTTCCATGCTCAGACTGCTGCCTCCGCGACCCGGCCCCGGATAAGCGGATGAAGACGAGACGAGACAGTTAAACAAATGAGACAAAAATATTATACTTTGGTCATTTATTTATTGAGGAAAATGATCCAATATTACGTATCTGTGAGTGGCAAAAGTATGTGAACCTTTGCTTTCATTATCTGGTGTGACCCCCCTCGTGCAGCAATAACGGCAACTAAATGTTTCCGGTAACTGTTGATCAGTCCTGCACACCGGCTTGGAGGAATTTTAGCCCATTCCTCCATACAGAACAGCTTCAACTCTGGGATGTTGGTGGGTTTCCTCACATGAACTGCTTGCATCCGGTCCTTCCACAACATTTCGATTGGATTAAGGTCAGGACTTTGACTTGGCCATTCCAAAACATTAACTTTATTCTTCTTTAACCATTCTTTGGTAGAATTACTTGTGTGCTTAGGGTCGTTGTCTTGCTGCATGACCCACCTTCTCTTGAGCTTCAGTTCATGGACAGATGTCCTGACATTTTCCTTTAGAATTCGCTGGTATAATTCAGAATTTATTGTTCCATCAATGATTGCAAGCTGTCCTGGCCCAGATGCAGCAAAACGGGCCCAAACCATAATACTACTGCCACAATGTTTCACAGATGGGATAAGGTTCTTGTGCTGGAATGCAGGTTTTTCCTTTCTCCAAACATAACGCTTCTCATTTAAACAAAGTTGTATTTTGGTCTTATCTGTCTACAAAACTTTTTTTCCCAATAGCCTTCTGGCTTGTCCATATGATCTTCAGCAAACTGCAGATGAGCAGCACTGTTCTTTTTGGAGAGCAGTGGCTTTCTCCTTGCAACCCTGCCATGCACACATTTATTCAGTCTTCTCCTGATGGTGGACTCATGAACATTTGGCTAATGTGAGCGAGGCCTTCAGTTGCTTAGAAGTTACCCTGGGGTCCTTTTGTGACCCTCGCCAACTATTGCACGCCTTGCTCTTGGAGTGATCTGTGATGGTCGACCACTCCTGGGGAGGGTAACAGTGGTCTTGAATTTCCTCCATTTGTACACAATCTGTCTGACTGTGGATTGGTGGAGTCCAAACTCTTTACAGATGGTTTTGTAACCTTTTCCAGCCTGATGAGCGTCAACAACGTTTTTTCTGAGGTCCTCGGAAATCTCCTTTGTTTGTGCCATAATGCACTTCACAAATGTGTTGTGAAGATCAGACTTTGATAGATCCCTGTTCTTTAAATAAAACCGGGTGCCCACTCACACCTGATTGCCATCCCATTGATTGAATTCACCTGACCCTCTAATTTCACCTTCAAATTAGCCGTGAATCCTAGAGGTTCACATACTTTTGCCACTCACAGATATGTAATATTGGATCATTTTTCTTATTTGTTTAACTGGGTTCTCTTTATCTACTTCTAGGGCTTGTGTGAAAATCTGATGCTTTAGGTCGTATTTATGCAGAAATATAGAAAATTCTAAAGGGTTCACAAACTTTCAAGCACCACTGAATGTTAAGACTCTCTATTCCAATAATTTTGCTCAACTAAAGTTGGATGGTTTACCACCAAATGTGCCATGTTCTAAGTTGTTTAACACATCTAGATAATCTCAGTAAATAAAAGCTGAAATTCTGTTCCATCGTCTCATTCATCTTTTGATCTCAAACTTAAATGTCTTCAGTGTATAGCGCAAAAAAAAGCCTTCCTGTTCTACTACTTTTGGTGGGGGACTGTATATCATATTGTCTCTCAAAGGGGGAGATTCACACTACTAATACAGTAATTAGGATTAGATAGTTCAAAGTGTGTGTGTGTGTGTGTGTGTGTGTGTGTGTGTGTGTGTGTGTGTGTGTGTGTGTGAGTGAGAGAGAGAGCTTTTATTCTTTGAGCATTTATTTCTGCAAGTCTATCACTAAGTCTTTCCTTGTTTGATGATAACTTTTGGTTCTTGTTTTGTTACAACCCCCCCAATGAGTTATTGTTTAACTAGTGACTGTGTTGTGCTCCTAGGCAGCTTTATCTACACTGATGTGTTTGCTGGGTCAGACTACATGCCTCAGCTTCATTGTCCTGAATGTAGCAGATGAAACTGCACAGCTGTCTCGATTGGCGGAGGAGAGCGCAGCATGGTCAAAGTGAAACTGGTTAAAGTGTGTTTTGGGTCCTGATGATATGTATTTATGTTGTTGAGCAATACGTAGAGCAGAATTGAGTAAATTTGTTGACTAAAATGAGCCGTTTGTTTTCGTTATGTTGCTGCTGTTTTTAAAACTTCAGTATGGTTTTGTACAGTAGTTAACAGAAGCAGGGTTGTGGTTTTTCTTTTTTTTTTTTTTTTTTTTTTAATGAAGCGCAATAAGACTTGACATGTCAGAACTGTTTGGTAAGGCTTTACAGGAATACTTGTATTTCTTTACTTCTTACAGGGCCTGCCCAGACCCCACACCTCAATTCAGTTCTAACTATTCTAGCAGTGCAATATCGTACCACAGAAATGGTGAGTGTGAGTCAGCCTTTCTCACCAGTGTTAAGGAGTGTTCCTGCCTCACCCTAACCTACACTCTGAACATTGCTAAATTCAGGAAGGAAATGAAAAGTTGAACCTGTTTGCATCAAACAGAAAGCAGGATGGCTATTGTGCATTCTTTTTAATCGCGCCTAACGGCACTTTTGAAAATGCATGGTTTATTTGCGAGGGTTTGTTTGGGGCATTTCTATGTAGATTTGACTGTGGCAGCTTCCTGATACCTGAGTCATAGAGACTGAGGGTGGATGGCAGGTGTGATCGTGCAGAGGCTTGAGTCGGCCTGCTAACCTGTGCACTGGTAAACAGGCTGGCTGTACTATAACATCATACTTATGTCATCTCTGTGCAAGTCTGTACAGCACTGTTTGGGTGACTAGGAGTTAGATGGAAAGTGATGGGAATATTGAGTCAAATGTGTTTTCTTTGGTATTGAAAGTATTTCCATTCCCCATTATATTTGTCATGCCACACACTTTAGGCATGGTGGTGTAGTGGTTAGCACTGTCTCCTCACAGCAAGAAGGTTCTGGGTTCAAGCCCAGCGGCCGGCGAGGGCCTTTCTGTGTGGAGTTTGCATGTTCTCCCCGTCTCTGCGTGGGTTTCCTCCAGGTGCTCTGGTTTCCCCCACAGGTCAAAGACATGCAGTTAGGTTAACGTGGGGTGGCCTTGGGCTGAAGTGCCCTTGAGCAAGGTACTTAACCCCGACTGCTCCCTGGGCGCTGTAGTGTGGCTGCCCACGGCTCTGGGTGTGTTCACTGCTTCAGATCGGATAAATGCAGAGGATGAATCTCACTGTGCTTGAAGTGTGCATATGACAAAGGTTTCTTCTATTTTGACACGACACTAATTAATTCTGATTATACTTTCTTCCTCCACCCCCCCCCCCAAAAAAAAAATCTATGGTTCGGACCTGCCATGGGTCCAGTCTCAAGATCTCAACATGCTTCATTTGGAGCCTACATTTGACTGGCTTCCATGAATAATATTACACAATTGTGGCTCAAATGGACACTGCTTTATTTGCTGTACCATGCACATAGCAACTGGGTGAACTCCAAGGATGAATGCACTATAAAACCAAACCTGTCATTGGTGATTTATAAATGAGCCAAGCCAAAGCCAATTATTTTCAAGATAAATAACACTGAGAAGTAGCAGTCGTTTTCTTGTCATCATGAAATTTAATAGCATGTGTACACAATGGCCAATACAAAACCTCAGCAAGTATGAGCTTGTAAACTTTGCACAACCCTTGCAGACGTCATCTCCACATTAGCGTGTAATTTCACCACCAGTTCTGAGCCTAACTGCACATACTGCGTAACTTTTGAAAAATGGGGGAGCGGTTGAGGGTGGAGAAGTGGCATAAAGTCCTTTTGAATAGAGTCTCAATCAAGATGTAATTGAAACTGAGCAGTTTCATGGACTCCCACTCAAAGGCGGGAGGTGGGCTGCCCAACTCTGATTTGTGGGTGTACTCGTGTAATATATAATTATGCATTTTATTTATTTAATTTTTTTTTAATAATTAAAAATTCCATGATACAGAGGCTTACCAAACGGTCAACTCTCCATCAGCCTTGCAAGGTTCAGGATGATTTTAACCAGTAAATAAATTGAGCTATTTTCAGCCCATAAAATTGTGCGCGTGTGCATGGGTGTTTTTAAATGTTGTGTACAGTCTTGTCAATTAGCTGACAGCTCAAAACCACATTTAACTCTGCAGTACTACGTTAAGTCTGCTGAGGGCTTGAGGAAGGGTGAATGAAAAAAGAAATTAGGCAGGGATCATGTGATGTACATTTTCCATGCACGGTAACACCAAGTAGATGATCTCACTCTGTTTATTATGGACTTGAGCACTAGTTTACACTCTATACAAACATGACTCCGAAATCTCAACAATCCACTCTTTCCCAAGGTCTCTTCCTCCTTTTCCTCTCTCTTAGGTTCAACTGGCATCAGTCCATATGTGGGCAGGAAATGGAAATTAGGCCTGGTCAGTTATCGCTGAAAACCACTCCACTCTGAAGTGTCATGGGTTATTTGGCTAATGGGGTTAGTTACTGTAGGGAAAAATTGCTGGGGGAAAGTTTGGACATTACATACTACTTCCCAATGGGTTTTCTATACTGAATGAAAGCTTTCTTTGTTGGAGTAAAATCCGGTGTCATTCCTGTGACCTTTCAAAAGGTTATTAATATAGAATTGGAGTACTGAAAACTGTGTTTAAAGTGAGATGCACTTGGCAGTAAAAGTTTCATTCCATTACTAACAACTGTTTTTATTTCCAAAACTTGAACGTGCTTGTCAAAGTTCTCAAACTGTGTTATCATGGTTCAGTAATGTATAAGAGTTAGTGAAAGATATAGTAATGATAAAGTATAGAGGACTGTAATAATGAAATTTCAGATGGTATAAATGTATTAATTTCTGAATGAAATCGGAGCAAAAAAAAGTTTTAAAATGTAAAAGCTGTTGAATTGTTAATGATGTATTCATTTCAAATGTAATCATAGCAGAGAGCAGGGTTTTTGAAGTAATTTTTTTTTTTTTCTTTTGGAAATTTAACATTTTAAATTCACACACACACACACACACACACACACACAAAAAAAAAAAAAAAAAAACCTAATTGAGCCTGGAATTCAATAAACTGATATCTGGTCAACCAATCATTTTAGGCTTGTAACCTGGATACATAACTTTTTTTTTTTTTCTTCTTCTTCCTTTTCCCCTCCCCAAAGTGAATTTTGCAAATTTGATTGAATGTGAGCACCGAAATATATAAAAAAAATTAAATATTATTAGGGCCAATAAAACTACTTTTGAATTTTAGTCGGGTTGACTTCAAAACAAATAAATACAGATGTGTGGTTTGTGAAGTAATAGTTTGGTGCAATGAAAAATTTAAATTCAGGGGAATTTACATTTAATCATGAATTCAAAGGCTTTTAAAATTCAACCTATTTATTTCTCTTTTTTTTTTTATGTTTTTGAGTAACACTGTAGTACAGTGGGTAGCATTTGGCACCTCACAGCTCCAGTGTATCTGATTTGATCCTGCACTCGGGTCTGTCTGTGCAGTAACATGAGTTCCATATGTTCTCCCCATGTTCGTGTGGATTTTCCGCATGTTCTCTGATATTTTTCCTGCCAATGTCCAAAAACATTTCAGATGGATGAATTTACTGCGCCAAATTGACCCTAGGGGTGGGGTGGGGGGGCTGAGGCTAACCTCCCAGTTAGCCTCAGTTTTTGTTAAATTGTCAACTTTTGATTTTATTGTTGTGGCTTTAAGTCAGACTGTGTGTGTGTGTGTGTGTGTAATATATATATATAATGCTGTGCACATTTTGAGGGAGATTCAAATGCCAAAAAAAAAAAAGATTTTATTAAAAATGTATAAATGCTGTAGTAGATAAACCATGTACATGTTTTTGACTTAATGTCTCTCTTTCCCCACAACAGAATCTCCTCGCTTGTCCACAGACTCCTCCTTGAGCAGCCATGACACTGTCCTGGCTGACTACTGCTCGCTGTCCATCGAACACTCTGATAATGAGCGACCAGTGAGCACAGTGTCCACTGTCTCATCAGGCTCCTCCGGAGAGGGCCAGAGCAGCCTGTTCAGTGTGTCCCACTGTCCCCAGTCCATACCCTCCTTATCCACAGAAACTGATATCAGCCTGGAGCTCAGTCCTCCTGAGGAACCCAATGAACATCCACCCACTCTGATGCCTGCAAGCAAGAGACCAAGGCAGGACCCTGCTGCGGGCCAGCTTAACAACAACGCAAGCAATGGTGACACCATTACTCTGCCACCAAGCCTGGACAGACCTTCACCTGTCGCCACTGTAGTGATGGCACCTAACTCTCAACTAACATATGTGGACCGAGTGGTCATGGAGATTATTGAGACAGAAAGGATGTATGTAAGGGACTTGTGCAGTATTGTCGAGGTGAGTAAAAGCGTTCCTTGTATGACCAATAAATTTTTTTTCTATTAGTCACAGCTGTTTGTGCGACTTTAGTGTTTACGCAATCTGGTAGTTACAAGATGGTATGACACAGTTTGACTTGTGTGAGCTATCTGTTCTTAACTTTTAAAAAAATTAATGTAGGTGGTTCTTGGTGAGTGTCAATTTGGAAAGTCTTGTGCGTCTCGTTATTCTATATTTTTATATCGAGCTGTTTAAAGTCTTTGGCTGTGCATGAATGTCAGTTTTGTATTGCTCAGCTGAGCCTTTAGTGTGTTCATATAATGGAGAGGAGCAGGAGTACAGAGTCGATCATCTGATGTGTCAGGTGAAGTTCGTTGTTGTTGCTGAAACCAGTGTGGTTGTCTCTGCTTCGAGTGAAGAACATTATGGCAGTCTGAATTTATGAGCAATTTATTGCTTGTGGGATCTTGGGCTAAAATGTGGTTTAGACATGGAGCTGTTGCTTTTGGTGGTTTTATTTATGTAATTGTGCAAAACGATTTGAACCCTATGACCTTTTTGTTTGTTTGTACCAAGCTGCATTATAAAGGAGAAATTTTATTTGCTGAGTAGATGTATATTTCGATCGTTAATGAGCCAAGTCTTTTGAGATGACATGAGGACATGACTGACCAGACTCCTCATCTTTTGGGTGACACTGAATAGTGGGATTATAAATCCTTACTCCACTTGTATGCTCTTTAAAATCCAATACTACCAAGTATGTGAGATGGATGTTCGGCATGAGCAGTAGTTCTGAGGTACAAATCTGTAGTATTCAGGTGAGATTATCCACTGAAATAAGTGTGAGACTTGGGCATAAACTGTTTTTGGGAAGTCCAAATGTAGAGTATCCGTGTGGGACCCGTTCGTGGCAGCAGAAGGAGGGTCACAACTGTAGAAGCACTAAGCAGAAGCAGCATATCAGGATGAATCCAGCAGGAGTAGCTTGGGCTGCACAATATGAACAAAAATTTAGGTTTTCTAATTTTATTTGTTGACCAGAAATCTAAGAGAACCTAATTGGCCATACATTTTGAGTGGGAGGGATGGCATTCCTGTCTTTCCTATGAATGAGGAAAGACTTGGTCATGGAATTCTTTGACCTCGTGTATACAGAAAAGAACCACTGGCATCTCCTCAAAGCGTATTCACTTGTCCTGTTCTGTTGCATAGATGTGACTACTGGCGCAGCACATCTTGTCTCAATAATCTCAGAAGCACATCTTCGATTTGTTCTTCCCAGTTGATATCGGTCATGCAGTAGTGAAGAACTAGCTAGTAGACAGGAATGAGCAAAGCCACCAGGTGCCTAAAGCACCACGTTGTTTCGTTATACTTGATGCTACACTATACCAGTAATTTGTGGATTTGATACGGCTTTGTTAAAAAGCCCTGTGCTGCATGTTTTTGTTTTTTATAGTCCCCTTCTCTCACTACAGCTGGTTACAGAACTCTTACAAACTGTTCTACAAAGCTTGACCCGGAGTTAAGCTTTGTTTTTATCCACCACATTGCAGTTTTTATCCCACCCACAATAAGCAACTGCCTGTTTGGGTGAATCACATGTTATTGGTTGTCACCCACATTTCCCAGTCTTTCATGATTGTTTTTTTCCATTTATATAATTAGCTGTGATTAATGGCTATGCCAGCAGGAGCAGTTTGCTTCTGAAAATTGAGGTAGTTTTGGCCATACTTGGGTTTCCACACGTGCAGCAAACTGTTTGGGGGGGTGGCTACCTTTCCAGCTGTTCTATCTGCCTTAAATCATTATTTTTCACTTACAGCCTTGCATTGTCTCCTGTTTGGTCTGGACCACAGATGGGGAAGGTAATGATAGGCTGAACCTAAATCCTACATAATCATGGTAAATCTTGACTACTTTGTCCACCTGTCAGGATTTTACCCAGGTGCATATCGACAACAGAGCAACACATCTGGGGCTTGGCTGGAGCTCTGACTTTACTGAAACAATTTCTAAACCCAACTCACTAACAGAAGAAATTCATCCAGACCAAAACCATTTTCTGAACCATAGGTCATCAAAATCATCCCTAGAGTTGCTGTCCAAACTCTATTCTTTATGCTTCTAACTTGATTGGCATTTATTTAAAGTTCTCATGAACTTGCGTCGTCATTTGATTCCATATTTTGGCATATTTCCTTTTGAAACAGGAGGTCAGAGTAACACTGTTGTGCAAATCAATTAAGTGCATCAACCACGAATAGTGCTCAAGATGTCACGCCCCTGTTGAATCTAAATCAGCTTGATGGTTGCTAAGAAAACTAGTAAAATACAGAGAACAGCAAAGAGTTTGAGAGGCTGGGTTTTTTTTTTGTTTGTTTGTTAACTGAAGGATTTCATCCAAACCTGACAACTGTAGGAGTGTTCAGAGTTATGCCATACGTGTTTGAATGTCAGTGGTGCCGTGAAGTGAAGGAGCTGTAGGATGCATCGGCCACGTCTGAATGGTGGATAAAATGTTTGACTGTGAAGCCCAAACAGTGTCTAAAGAGGAAATCATGTTCCTGATCAGTCTGCGGCAGCACCACGCCCTGAAGTTCTCTGAAAAGTGCCTGTCTGATAACCCCAGACTTGCAGAGAGCATTTAATTGGATGTGCATGACAGTAGTACAGGTTGAGTCATCAAAAAGCTTTTTTGAAAGGTCTTCCTAGAAGGTAGCAAAACTATATAAAATTTAAAACCCAAACAATATTCTCATCTCATCTCGAGCCGCTTTATCCTATTCTACAGGGTCTCAGGCAAGCTGGAGCCTATCCCAGCTGACTATGGGCAAAAGGCGGGGTACACCCTGGACAAGTCGCCAGGTCATCACAGGGCTGACACATATAGACACAGACAACCATTCACATTCACACCTACGGTCAATTAAGGCCCTGTCCACACGGCAACGGATTTAGGTGAATCTGATAAAATTGTTTATTGTTTCGGCCTGGCGTCCACATGGCACTGGCGTTTTGGGTGCCCCAAAATGAAATCTTTTGAGAACGGGTTCCAGAGTGGAAAGATCTGGCAACGGTGCCGTTGCGAAGTCGTCCGGATGAGTAGAACGGATTTGTTTACGATGACGTCACAACCACATGACTGTCAGTGCTTCACGCCGGGTAGAAGTGTAATGAACTCGATGCGAGTTGTCAACAAATCCTATAACTTGGTTCATGAAACGCGCTTACAAAATATTTTCACTGTGAATATTTATTGTGTAATGGTGCAAAGTGAGAGAGAGAGAGAGAGAGAGAGAGAGAGAGTGAGAGTCAATCCTGCCAGCAAAAATGGGGGAAAAAAAGGAGCAATCTCACCTCTTCAGATGTTGGTTTAAGTCCTACAATACATTCCTCAAAAAGGGCGTAAAAGAACAAATTAATCCATCAACGTGTAGCATTCATTTTATTCTGGACCATTAAAGACGCCGCCTTCCACGTAGAATCATACGTCATCCTCGCCGCCATATTGGATGGGTCAAAGCGGAGAATAAAGATGCCTCATTCATGTGCTGCGTTTAACTGTACCAAGAGGTTTACCATCCAAACTAGATCACATGGGATTACTTTTCACAGGTGAGACTGGAAAAATACTTTTCATTGTATTTGGTCATTATAACTTTATGAACAGATTTTCCTGACTTTGTGGCTCATATGAAGTCTCGCACATAATAGTTTATGCGCATGCGTCCTTACTACTTCTATTGTCCTGGTGTCTCCGATGGGACCGTCTTACAGCGCACCTAGAGGTGTGGCATGTGTATTGCATCGTTTTCAGCAAGCGTTGCGTTGCCATATGTACCTGATATTTTACTGATCTGTTGCCCATGTGGACGCGATATTTTTTTTAATAACATCTCGTTGCCGTTGTCGTGTGGATGTAGCCTTAGAGTCACCAGTTAACCTAACCTGCATGTCTTTGGACTGTGGGGGAAACCAGAGCACCCGGAGGAAACCCACGCGGACACGGGGAGAACATGCAAACTCCACACAGAAAGGCCCTCGTCGGCCATGGGGCTTGAACCCGGACCTTCTTGCTGTGAGGCAACAGCGCTAACCACTACACCACCGTCTCATCTCATCTCATTATCTCTAGCCGCTTTATCCTTCCACAGGGTCGCAGGCAAGCTGGAGCCTATCCCAGCTGACTACGGGCGAAAGGCGGGGTACACCCTGGACAAGTCGCCAGGTCATCACAGGGCTGACACACATAGACACAGACAACCATTCACACCCACTACACCACCGTGCCACCCCAAAACAATATTTTAAAATGTTTTTTTTTTCAAAAGTCATTTGGTGGCTATAACACTATGGGACAAGTACAAAAATCCCTAAAACGCCTATTTTGACTTCAGGGATACATAACCACCCCTCCCCTTTTTTATTTATTTAATTATTTATTTTAAATCAAATCACCAACCTAGTAGTAACAAATTCCCAGTGTGCTTGGCCTCTCTATGTACTGATCATATGGATATCGCTAGATTGGGATGGTTGAGTATACACACTCCAGCCAAGTATTTTTCAGTTTACACCCATTTTGTGAATTTCACCATGCTTCAAAGAGAACGGTCACTTGACTTTAATCATGCAGTAGAGATGGGCCCCAGTTGTCTTTGCTGTGTTCATTGTTAGTGAGTAAATGTTTATTTCGCTGTAGATCTCCCCACAGTTCTGCGCGCTCATTGGATAAAGATGGTGTTAAGCTGTTCATGAGTCTGCCTGGTTTTGGTCTTGGCATTGGCTTCACTGCCATGAGAGACACAGTCCATTGCAAATTGCCCAAATATGGTGCTCTTTGATCTTCAGCATAGACACACCCTCGTGACATCACTCATAGTCTCTGTGTCTCACTCTTGTACACACACATGTATATTTTCACTTTCTCAAAAGAACCAGTGGAAAGTGGCTCTGAAATCCCTTATTCCCCTGTTCACTTATACGGTAGCAAGAACATGTACAAGTGGAGATTGTCACTACATCTTGCATTAAGAACACTTTTATTGCTTTTTGATATGGATAGTTTGAATTGGTGGCTTATACTTAACAAAACATTGTAATTGGAAATGGATTTGAAATATTTTAAGAACATATATTTTAATGCTATTTATGCCTTTTTGCCTGCTTACCTCCTGGTGTTTTCTACAATAAGTAGCAAGATTTCATTATAGGAAGGTTCTTTTCAAAAGAGCTGAAAGTATGCCTACTTCCTAATCCCTTTTTAATCATTTCATTATTTCAGAGGAACAACTGCTGGCTGACGTTCTTCATTGTTAAGGAAAAAAAATGAAATTCACTTTATTTCAGAGCATGTTCCGACACAAAAATGGCCTACCCTGCCCGTGGAGATGGTCTTTCCAAAGGATAAATTTTGTGATGATATTAACTGAGATATTGTGCAGCCCTATATGAGTGTTGCATTTTTGAGACATACATTTGTGACTTTATGAATTTTAAAATGGCCACATAATTAAAAGGCCTCCAGTGTTGGCTGTTCTGAAAAACAGTCCTATTTTACATCTAGTAGGCTGTATGCTAAATGCTTTACCTTATTTGAGCAGTAGACGATACTCACATGCGGCCCAGTCAGAGGCCTGACACGAGTGGAATTCCCCAGAACAGAAAGTAGCAGGTTTTTGTGTTTGTCTTGGTAGGTGAGAATGTCTGCAAGGGGAAAAATGCATACATGCACATATAGATGTTAAACTTTTGCTTGCACAGCTGATGAAGGACTTTGGTTTGACTTCTCCTATTTCTCCACAAAGCGCTTCCAAAGCTGTCAGAGTTGAAACCAGATGCATTTCAATAAGTTCCACCACACTATACAGTAAATGAAAATACTCATACAATTATGTGGCTGACTGGTGAGGAAATGTAATTTCATTAATCTGAAAAGGAAAAACAAAGCAAACCCAGACCATAAAAATAAAGGAGAACTCAAAACACACACTGGAGCTTGTGGTCTGTATCAGTTTCCTGATTATCAATGCCACGTTCTGTGTTTAGACATGTGATTAGTAACTGGTTGGTTTTGAATGGTAATAAGCAAGATGATGTAGAAGAGAACATGGGCTAGCAACAAAATGTACAGGTATACTGAAGTGACCAGAGGACCTTGCTGCTCAGTTGACTTCTCCATATTGTAGAGCTGTTACAGACTTGTCTAGAAGTATAATACTGCCCTCTGTTGACATGTTTTAGGAATTACATGTGTGTTCCTGCACACGCAAATATTTCTCTCTTTTTCATTTACTTAGTATTTACTTAATTTCTTCTTATCCTGGTCAGGGTTATGGAGAATCCGCATCATATCCAGGGAACACTGAAAACAAGAATACACCCTGGATGGCATGTCAGTCCATGCACCATTCACACATGTATTCACATCTGGGCCAATTTTGCATAGCCAGTCTGTCCACTGGCATGTTTTTGTGGAGCAAAGGGTGGGAGGAAACTAGAGAACCCAGAGGAAACCTATACAAGCACAAGGAGCACATGCAAAAATGTGCACAAACCATCCAAGCTCAGGATTGAACCGAGGATGCTATGAGGCAGCAATGTTAAATTTGACTTGCTTACTTTAATACTTTTGAAATTGTAGCATATTACTTTTCATGTATTTTATGGTAGCTTACTCCCTTGAATATTTCTTTCCATTATTTACATATTTGTAAATCGTCCTGTGTCTTGTATGTTACATGGCCTCACCAATACAGCAGATTTTATCTCCGATTCAGTAGCAGATAAATGTCATGCAGTGTGTTCTTTCTTTCCCAAAAGACCGCCGCTGTCTGAAATCACTTCCTCATTCACTTTATAGACTGTTTTTATACATGCAAACAGTGCGGTAGATAATTCCCACAGTGTAGCACGGCATGACATGTGACCGTGCTTTAGCCATGTGACATCTGTTACAGTGGTTAGTGTCAAAACATCACATTTTTAGCCTTATAAAAGGAATGTATTTTTAATTGTATTACTGTTTTGAAGTTCTTGAAACGGTTTATTGCATTAGTTTTTAAAGGAGCATGTTCAGTAACTGTAGAGATGCAGCTGTGCAGAGAACTATTGATATAGCATCACTTCCTGTGTACAATTTATTTTACTTAATGTTAAAAACATAATTTAGCAGAGGGTGCAGTGGTTAGCATTACCATCTCACTGCTCCATGGTCCCCAGTTCGATCCTGAGCTCAGGTTACGGTCTCTGTGATGTTTTTGCATGTTCTCCCTATGTTTGATTTTCCTTCCAGGTTCTACAGTTTCCTGATGCATCCTGCAAACTTGCTGGTACATTGACTTGGTTACTCTAAATTGCCCCTTGCTGTGAATGCGTGTATGTATGGTGTCCCATACAATGTGTATTCCCACCTCACACCATGGGTTCTGGATCCGCCAACAATCCAGACCAGAATGACTTTAACTTGATAGATTTCTATATTATACACACGTAAACTGAAAAAATGTGACCTAGTAAGCTAATCTTTGTGTGGTGTGGCTTTTATTTTATTTTATTTTTTCCTTTCTTCAGGACTATCTGGCTCACATTATAGACACCAGGAATTTACCCATTAAGCCTGAGCAAGTGTGTTCCCTGTTTGGCAACATTGAAGTAATCTATGAGTTCAACAGGTAAGAATCAACCTCGTATAATGTAAAAGTAGAACTGAGATGAACACTGGCCGCCTTCTTTCTGGAAGACGGCCCACAAAGTGGTAAAGCTTTAAAATAAAATTAGAAAATCTGTCAAGTCCTCCTGATTAAATCTGAACTCCTTGTGGATGTCATGAAGCTGAACTTGTACCTCTAATGCAAGTGCACTACTTCTCTTTGGTTTAAAATGCTTTAAAAGGGATTTGTCACGCAGGGTTGATTTGTGTGCGTGGTGAACGTTCAACATATTTGAGTTTGTATTGGTCAGCAGGATGTTGACGTGAGGCATCGGGCTTGATTCTGACATTTGCAGTCAGAGACGTTTACAGCCCCATGTGTTTAAACAGTTGCTTTTCAGCGGGGTGTTGGACAACATCTGATGTAACAGAGAGCCACATGGATAGAGAACAAATGTGTGTTTTGCATGCACATACCTCAACAATAAAACATTGTGGAAAGCTCCACTTTGAAATGCATTAAGCATGTTTATCCTGAAATATCTGTGATTTTGCGTAAAAGTTGGAAGCTAAAAGATTAAAACACTGCTCTCTTTAGGTAGAGATGATGTACGCACTAAATCCCGTTGCTGTTATCGACAGGTAGTCAGACGGCATTATGGGTAACATAGGAAAAGATGAATCAAAGTGATAATATACCAACATATTGGACGAAAGGGGTTTAAAAGGGGGGGGAAGTGAACTTGATGATAAAATTAAAGATCACGTACTGATTATAAATATTGATGTGCAAGTCATTCAAGGTGGATCCTTCAAATAAGGGCCTGCTTCAGCTTCACTGGTGTAACACTTTCAGGTTTCCTTACCACTAGAAAGAAGTGTGATTGATGGGGGGGCATCACCAGAACATCAGAAACCTCTGAGTCAGATGTCAAATAGTTTTAACTTCTAGGAGGCCACATCCATTGCATTAAATGCACTCTTGTGGGTTTTTTTTTTCCCCCGTCTGTAAATTTTGCATGTAATGTGACCATGTTATAGTTCACATGAGGAAAGTTGAGTAATTTATTGCTTAACCTTATGATTGATGTGAAAATCCATATTTGAGGTTCACAGATGCAGAAATTTGAATTTCTATTAAGCTATATATAAGGTTAAAATCAAGCTGTATAACACATGCAACTTAAATCTGTCTGTTCTCTCTCTCTCTCTCTCTCTCTCTCTCTCTCTCTCTCTCTCTGCAGCGAGTTACTACAGTCTCTAGAAATGTGTGACAGTGACCCAGTGGCTATTGCATGTTGCTTTGTGGATAAGGTATACAGTTAAACTCCATTCCATTTGATTTGGTGCGCCATCCATTACAACCAGGCTTCTCACATTTTTATATATATATATATTTTTTTCCTTCCATGTGCAGAGCGACTATTTTGACATCTACACTCAGTACTGCACAAACTATCCCAAGTAAGTGGGCAAGAAATTTTTTTTATTTTATTTATTTTTTTTTTCTCAAAGTGATTTGATATACAGTGCGAGTGGTTGTCATAGCAGTGATAACAGCAGAGCGGCCATCAGGGGCTGCATTTGTCCCACTTGTCTTCTACGTCTTTTTCAATCCACTAATTTTAGATTTGTTTGTGGCTGAAATGAAAATTGTCAGCTTTTTCAGGATATGAGATGAGATTTGTTTAAAAATCTGACAGTTATGGCCTTGGATCTGGCAGCACAATTGTTAGCATCACTGTTATGCTACTGGACTGTCCAGTGAGTTCACACTATTTTAAACTCCACAGACAGAAAATGAGTTATGTCATTACTTTGTTGTGTGTTCTTGCTTGGATATTAAGCCAGTAAATGACGATGCTTTTTATGTTGCATTACATTTGTCCAGGTATCTAAAACATTGTTTGTGAAAGTGCCCTTCTTGTACGCCTGTTAGTCCATTTGCAGGTCTGAATCAGTGAAAAATGATATTTTTGGCTTGTTTTGGTTTCACACAGCACAAGAATTAAAAATCACAAAAATGATCTGAGCACAAAGAATGTGTTTTTTATAATTGTAAAAATGAATAAATTGGGTTTCACATCTAGCATTTATTTCCTCATTTCATTTGTTGGTCCAAATATCTAGAACACCTCGCGTTTCTGCAGCGCTACAGTTCAATCCTCTGGCTCAGTTTCTGCCTTGAGGGTCAGTTTAACAGCTCACGTCTACAGAAAGTGCTGCCCGAAACCCATAATACATGCCAGGTTTGGTTCATTTCCTGCAGTTGTTTTGCTTCAAGGTTGAGGAGTTTTCTCACTGCATGTGAACCATGTTAATTTGCTAGAACTTGACTGAGACCACCTTGCCCAGACAATATTGGACGGGTTGTTTTGGTCTGCAACCAAGTGTGACTACTGTGTTCTCACCTGCCCAAACAAATCACACCAAGGGAGAAAACACACCAGGGTTCAATTCAGACTAAACACTGCGAACACACAAGGCATTGCTATTGGTGGATGCAAGATTTCTTTTGTCTGGGGACTTTGTGCATTTCATTTCCCTTTGCCAATCTTTGTCTTCATCGTTACTTCCTTTTCAGCTCAGTAGCTACACTTACAGAGTGCATGAGGAACAAGACACTGGCGAAGTTCTTCCGGGATCGTCAGGCCACTCTCCAGCATTCCCTCCCTTTAGGTGCCTATCTGCTGAAGCCTGTGCAGAGGATTTTGAAATATCACCTCCTGTTACAGGCACGTACCCCTTTATGCCTGACAGTCATTTATTGCATACACAGCAGTGCTCAAATGAGTTTGACGTACAGTTAAAGCCAAAAATTTGCATACACTGATGGTGATGATACACGGGGCAACTTTTTGGGCAATGTTGCCGAGCAATGTTGCTGGCAACGGGCAACTAGGTGAGACACAGGGCAACTTTTCAGGGCAACTAACAATGGGCAACAACAGTTAGCAACGGCAGTTTACAGTTAGCTAAAAAAAATCGATGTCTTAATTTTTGCTGTGACCATTTAATCAAGCTGTCTGTTGTTTTTTAGAGCTTTGGTGAGGTAAATTCCTCCATATAGAATACCGGCGTAAAAACAGATGAGGAGTCTCTCCATCTCTTCACTCCACTGACACTGAGCGGCCGCCATATTTGTTTGAAATTTCTGATCCGAACCTCACCGGAGGTCACATGACTCGATACTCACATTCTGATTGGCTTATCTCAAAAAGTTGCCAGAGATTATCAAAACCATTCAGAAAGAAACAATGTTGCCCAATCTCAACAGAAAAGAGTCAAAACGCAATTGCCCAGCAACATTGCTCGGCAACATTGCCCAAAAAGTTGCCCTGTGTATCATCACCATTAGGCTAAAAATATTTAAAGAAGTCATTCAGAATAATAATTAAGGGACTTATTTCATTTCATTTCATTTTACATGTCAAAAGTACTTGATTTGGTGGCACTGCCTTTTAATTACATAACCGGAGTCAAAAATTGGGGTGGTCTTCCATAAGATCCTCAACAGTGCTTCAGGTTTGTGGGCCTTGTGCCTCAGACATGCTCTTTCAATTCGGTCAACAAATTTTCAGTCAGGACTTTTGATGGCAACTCTAATCCTTTCATTTTGTTACAACTTTGGAAGCATTGACTTGCTGGCATTTGCCCCATTTCCAACCAAGTTTTAACTTTCTGACTGATATCTTGAGGTGTTATATCGGTATTTCTGGATAATCCTCGTTCCTCACAATGACGTCTATTTTCTGAAGTGCACTTGTCCCATTTCCAGCAAAACACCCTGACAACATGATGCCACTCCATGCTTCACATTTGGAAGGGTGTTATTCCGATTAAAAGCCTTACCCCCCCCCCCCTTTTTTTTTTTTAAATGTTTGTCTTAGAGTAGGGGATTCTTCCTTTACACAGCAGCCATTCAGACTACAGATATGTAGGACTCCTCCTAATGGTAGACATACATGCATACTTTTGGAACCAGGTGCCTCAAACTCTCATTAGTTCCTTTTGTTCTCTTGGGGTTCAGTTGGACGGTTTGATCAAAGTTTGCTCCCTGGGAGTTCATTTGTGCATCCTTCCTGAATGATGCAGTGTCTCTATGGTCCCAAGATTTTTATATTTGCTGTTTTTTATAAATTGTAAAATGCAAGTGGTACCTTTTCAGTATTTTGGAAATTGCTCCTAACGAAGAATTAGATTTGTGGAGGACCACAGGTTAGTTGGTTTGTTTGTTTCCTTCCCCCGAGGTCTTGGCGGAGTTGCTTGGATTTTCCCATTGCAACAAGGATTTAAAAAAAAAAAAAGACGTTCTTAAGATAGACTCTTAAGTACAGCAACAGGTGTGTTCCCATTAAGTCCTAATTATGACACTTGGCCAATCAGGAGCTTCTAAAATTCATTACATCAATTTCTGGACCTTCCCAGACTGTCAACTTTTGACCTATTGGTATTCTGATGTATAGTGAATTAAACCTGAAATAATTTGTCTACAAATCAGTTGTTTTCTGATGTTCACAAAGTAGATGTAATGCAACAAAAATGTATGGTAACGTGAAATGTGTGGGCTTGTGAAAAACTAAGATTGAATATCTTTGGCCTAGGTGTATGTAAACTTTTTTTGGCCTCAACTGTGTCAGTTTAGCCATACAGTCAACACTGACAGAGGGAAGCAAATGGATTTTACTGTCTGTTTAAATTAAGAAAGCATTGGCACCTCTCTGGACACCATATCACACTACACCGGTCTGTTAAATCTGCATGACACTGTGATCAGACATAAAACCCTAATTAAATAGTCCTAAAATAAAAATGTGACTTGAGTTAGATTTATCAAACCTTGCTGTTTATACTTCAGTTAAATACTTTGTCTAATAAGCTTACTGTGAATTTATATCAAGGGTTATGGCACACAAAGGTAGAATCTTTGTCTGGCATGTTATTTCTGGACCTTCCCCTTTTTTCATGTCATTTCAACGTATGCATGCGTCAATCATCCATCCCTTCCTTACACATCTCTGATTGCTTGTGTAGCCAATCTGACAGAGCTTTGTTTACTGACTATATTTATGCTACTTTGCTGTTTTAGGAAATCGCCAAACATTTTGACCCTGAGGAAGGAGGCTATGATGTAGTGGAAGAGGCCATAGTCACCATGACAGGAGTGGCCTGGTACATCAACGACATGAAGAGGAAACACGAGCATGCTGTGAGACTGCAGGTGATCAACAGTCTGCCTTTACATTTATCACAGCACTTCAGTGAACATGCTGGAATTGCTGATTGATTAGAGATGCACTAAAGGAAATTGTTTCTGGGTTCAGCGTTTTGATGCTGGTTGTTTTATTAGACTATCTTCTAATTGCCTTTTAATAAGATTTTGTTTGTTTGTTTATTTGTTTGGCGAAGCTTTTTTTTTTTCTGGAGGCATCTTTGAATTGGATTTAGATTTATTTTTTTAAAGATTTAATTAGCTTTTGCTGTTCTGATGGTCAGAGTTGAATTAATAATACCTGAAAGCACCAGAGGCTACTCTAAATTACCCATAGGTTTAATGTGAGCGTAAATGTCTGTCTGTCTGTGTTAACCACGTAATAGATTGGTGACCTTTCCAGGGTGTACCCTGCCTCTCGCCCAAAGTCAGCTGGGATTGGCTCCAGCTCAACCACGACCTGCAATGGATAAGCGGTGTAGAACATGAATGAAAGAGAACACCAGGCAATTTAAAAATCAAGCCCAGCAGAACCCATTTTAAATCTGCACAAAGTGATTTGAAACAATAAATCACTACTGCAGTCATGAAGCTATGTATATGTTTTTAATAAAAATAAATACATAAACGGTGAGCCAATTAAGGCTACTACATTTCCTCGTCCACATGAACTGCTGTAAAAATTAGGCTGGCAGTTCAGTGAACAATAATGCTGAAAATTACAAAATCCCAGTCCGTCCACCTGTGTAGAAAGTACTGGAATTTATGGCACCAGAAACTGGAATTGTGCTTGTTTGGTACATCAGAAAGAGGTTTGAATGGGGCAGAGTGTGGCAGTTTGTAAAAGTCACTCCCTAAACCCAAAGCATCCAAACTGCCTCTCCACAGTGATTTAGAAGGAAACCATTGGGAGCTCTGACTGTATCGAATACAATCTCCTCCTCAAACACAGTTTTATCACACAGTTGTGCATTATAATGAATTTGTTGATTTTAACAGAATTGTCCATAGTATGGTGGAAGATATTAAAATATCGACTTTTATTATACAAGTAGCAGAGACGAACGCTTCACTTCATTGTGTTTTTTTTTCATTTGGGGACAAGTTTGAGAAGTCATACCATGTAGAACATTCAGAAGTCCTGAATCGTACTCTGTGTTTCTCATTAGACTGTGGGGATCTGTATAACCTTCCTCAGATGGTCCAGGAGCTCATTTCATGTTAGCAACATCCTCATCTCAGTCAAAGTGACACTATTTCATTATAATTAAACATGTGCTTATCTACTTGCCCCTTTGTTGATGAACTGTTATGTAAGGCCACAAATGCTCAGGGGCTTTCTAAAATTTGTTTTTGAAACACTTTTCAGGAGCAGGTGATAAACAAAGTTTAAGGCTCCAGTTGTTGTGTTCTTGGTTTGGCACCAACAGGCCCCAACTGGACTTGGGGTGGGGTTGAAGCTCCTGTTCATTAGTGATTCATTACACATAATTACAAACAGAATGAGGAAATGCGGGCAGTAATTTGATCTGTAAGTGGATTAACCAAATGGCTGATTAGACAAAGAAACAAACTTGATCTAAGCACGTCCACCATGTTGAACTTATTGGCGTAAACACAATGCACGCACTGATTATTCTGCGCAGAACAGATGTTCTATTTGCGCTTTTTTAAAAGACCGTTCCAGATGAATCTCTGATTGAAAAGGGACTGACATTAGAAACTAAAATTTTATTGCCTCCAGCTGGCATCATACCCCTAATAATTTCACAAGTTAGTAGCATGCTATGTTTACAGAGAAGCTTTCACTTCAGTTGATGGACTGATGCCTGGAGTAGCAATGCATTCTGAAGGGGAACTTGTTTCTCGTTTTCTTCAGGAGATTCAGTCCCTCCTCATCAACTGGAAAGGGCCTGACCTCACTACCTATGGTGAGCTTGTCCTTGAAGGAACCTTCCACGTCCACCGTGCAAAGAACGAGAGAACGCTGTTCCTCTTTGACAAAATGCTCCTCATCACCAAGAAGAGAGGAGAGCATTACGTCTACAAGACCCATATAATGGTACTGAGCAGTCTATAATTGGGTGTGGTCATGTGTTCTTTTAATTCGTGCAATGTTTTTGCCAGGGTATCTGTTTTTTTTTGTTTTGTTTTTTTTTTTAGTTAGACCAAATCCTAGTGCAGTAGGGTTCTCCTCTACAGAAAAGGTAAACTAAACTAATTTTAGAAAGGAGACTATGGAAAACTCATTATAAGCAAGCATGATGTTGCTGTCATATCTATTTGGTAGCGTATTGCTAATTGAAATGTTACAAAGGCTTTTCCTGCCTCCCAAATGGAGATCATATCGGTTTGTTTCTCCACAGTTTAATTATGATTAAGTAGTTTCCTCTCATTTCCTATGAACATCCTCACTTTCTGATTCACTGCAATAATATCTATATCAGGTTTCTTTTCTGATCCTAAGGCTTATAGAAAGCCTAAGATAGAAGATTCAGGGCTAAGAGCTGTCCAGTAAAATGAAAGGTGTTCGCTATTCTCACGACCTCGTTTCTCATGTTTTATGTATTGTTTAGTGTTCCACTTTAATGCTGATTGAAAGTGCCAAGGACTGTCTTCGCTTCAGTGTGACGCACTACAAGCATCCTAAACAACCTCATACAGTACAGGTGTGTGGGACTCTGATTGTAATAAACTGTACATCAAGGAATAAGCAGAATTCTTAGTGTTACTGCTCTGATTTGGTTTGTATAACTTCTCGTTTGCCTTTTTGCAGGCCAAAACTGTAGAGGAGAAAAAACTGTGGGCTCATCACATAAAGCGGCTGATTCTGGAGAACCATCATGCCATCATACCGCAGAAAGTAGGTAACGTGAACAATATAAATGTATTATGATTCACTACATATGATCTGTAAAATGTAATTTGCACTCTTGATACTTTTAGGCCAAAGATGCCATTCTGGACATGAGATCTGCCTGTGAGTTGTTGAGATTTTTTTTTTATTTTATTTATTTATTTATTTATAAATCTGATGTAGGACTCAAACATGCAGTTTTGCACAGTGTATGCATGAAATGTAAAGCAAGTTTTTATTTCTTTGTCTATTTGCCTGGTGCTTTAGGCCCAGTGAAGTATCGCTATAGTCCCGAAAGGCAAAATAAGGGTGAGGACCATCTAATGCTAGGACTGAAAGAAAGAAGGCGGTCAGGTAAGCCTTTGACTTTTGCACTATTATTCTTGCATGAATTTGTTTGTCCAGCAGGTTTATTAAGATATATTTAGTTGGTTTGTCAGGGCGGTACGGTGGTGTAGTGGTTAGCACTGTCGCCTCACAGTAAGAAGGTCCTGGGTTTGAGCCCAGCGGCCGGCGAGGGCCTTTTTGTGTGGAGTTTGTGTGCTCTCCCCGTGTCCGCGTGGGTTTCCTCCGGGTGCTCCGGTTTCCCCCACAGTCCAAAGACATGCAGGTTAGGTTAACTGGTGGCTCTAAATTGACCGTAGGTGTGAATGTGAGTGTGAATGGTTGTTTGTCTCTGTCTCAGCCCTGCAATGACCTGGCGACTTGTCCAGGGTGTACCCCACCTCTCGCCCATAGTCAGCTGGGATAGGCTCCAGCTTGCCCGCGACCCTGTAGAACAGGATAAAGTGGCCACAGATGATGGATGGATAGTTGGTTTGTCCTGATTGGTCTCTGCGCTATGATTTTAACCCTCTCAGCATGTGCTTGTTCTGAGTTTTCAGTGTGCTTTTGTTATTGTTTAGGTTTGCTCCATTTACTCCTCCCCTGTTAGCAGACTGAACTACTAAAAATGATGAGCTATCTATGGAGCCCTGCTCATGATAGAAAAAGAATGTTTTGTATATATCGTGGACACATTTTACGAATTTGTTCCCTCAATTTAGCTAATTTGTGGTCATGTTTTAATAATTTATGGCCACATTTTACTAAATAGCCTGCTCTTTATTAATACATCACTCTCATTTAGGCCACTGAAAACATCTGCATCTGATGGTGGGGACAATAGGGAGCCTGTGTGGTCACAATTTAATTAGAACGAGGGAATGAGTACAAGGTGGTCACCAATTAGTAAAATACTCCTTAGATATCAGTATCACCTTGTGTCTTGTTAGTAATTAATTGTGCCATGTATGTATTTTCAGTTTGCATGTTCTTGTTTGTCATTTCTGGGGGGGGGGGTTGGATAGTCTAGTTATTTTGCAGCAGTTTCCTCCTTTTAAGTTGTGTATTATTTCACTTTCATTCATTTGCATCCTGTTGCATACTGCCGTGGTTTGAGTCTGCACATTAGTATGCTCTGTTTCGTTTATTATACATGCAGTGGTGTATTGTGGGGAAGTTCTGAACATGTACACTGGCAGTCAAAAGTTTGGAGACACTTGGTCATTAATAGTAATAAGTGTGTCCAAACTTTTGGCTGGTACAATACTGTAAATGTTTCAAATTGGCAAGATAATTATATAATTGGTTTTAATTGAATACATACTAACTGTTCATTTTCTGTTTTCTTCTTTAATAGAGCCATTTAACAGAGTTAAACAGAACGTGAGACCTACAAAAGGTAATTTGCCCTATTTAAGATGGTGTCTTTTCATATTTTAGATTTTTAGGAGCCATCACTATAAATATCAGAAATCAACCTGTTGACAGTGGTGATACCAGGTTTTGTTTTAATTTTTTTTTTTCAATTGGCTAATCATTAGCAAACAAAAAATGTCAAAAACAGAAGTGCGCCATTCTTCTCATTAGCTCAAAAAAAGCCTGCAGAGCCTCCATACTTGCCTGTTGTCATCAGGAGATGCATGCTTGTCTCGTCCCCTTGTCTACTTGGCTTCAAAGGTTTACAGTATCCAAGTGGTCTCTCCAGTAGATCAAAGACCGCAGCCCCCATCCTCAGCCTCACACATAATGATGTTAATTATGGAGACCATAAGCAAGGGCCTTTGTCATGCGTAGGCTCTGGCTCCTTTCAGTCTGTGGGCTTGTTTTGGCCTCTGATCATCACTGGTTCCCCTATTACGCATTCTAATTTGTGGATAATGGAAAAAAAAGCCAAATATATGTTAGCCATTTTTTTCTTCTCCCTCCATAGGTTGGTTGGGCGCTCGCTCGCTCGCTCGCTCGCTCTCACTCACTCACTCACTCACTCACTCACTCACTCACTCATGTAATTTGATTTTATGACTAACTTAAAAATGAACGTGTTGAGTTCCTACATGTCTGTCTCTGTACTTTTGTTCAGAAAAACACTCTCTTAAGCAACCATGAATGCCTGAAATGGGGCTTTTCCCCAATGTAAAACTGATTTAATTATATCTATTTGGAACTAACAAAACCGGTGCTATTTTAACAATGCCTTCATGCTCAAAATATAAATGCCAGGCCAAAAAAAAAAAAAAAGTATTGCCGAGTTGTCAGAAATGACCACTGGAAAAGCTACCATTTATTGCGTTGTTTGTTTGATCAATTTTTCCTTTCTTTCTTTTTCATTACCCTGTTATCTTCATTCTTCATGTCATCCTGTAGAAACTCTTAAGGTAAGCCTGCATACAGTTTTAATTTTATATAATTTTTTCTCCTTCCAAATCTAGTACCTTTTGTTGAAAAGGGGCCGGTGTCCTTGAGAATGGATAAGCTTAATATGAGGAGGGGTGGGTTTTTGTTGTTTTTTTTTTTTTTTGGGGGGGGGCAATTAATGAGCCACATGAGGTTTGAAATTGTATAGCTAGGGCCACCAAAAATGGATTTTACCTGTAGTACTTGCTTTCAACATTAGCTCAAATCCCCAAAACATGCAGCGGCAGCCTTTGTGCACCCCTATAACTGTGTCTTTACACTCCAGCATGCTGACAGCATGGGTACTTTGCTGTCAGACAGCAGCCGGGATTCTCTGCAAGCTGCAGCTAGCGCCTCCACCTTGAGTTCCGGCGTGGATGAAGCAGAGACTGAGAGGCCCATCACTGAGGAGAGCACAAGCGAATGGCTCTCCCTGGACTGGCTAGAACCACCATTCCATAGAGAGAAAGAGGAGAAGGAGGGAGCATTGGAGAAAGTACAGAGACGGACTGAAGATGAAGAGATTGTAGTTAAAGATGAGCAGGTAGCTGACTTTGCCAGCTCAGTGTTGGCCGCCATCTCCTGCTGGCGCTATAAGGCCAGGGCTTTGCTTTTCACACGAGTCGCAACGGTGAGGCTCACTGTCACTATCTGCTTTTGCCTCCCCCCCAGCCATATCACTTCACTGCTTTGTGCTAAACAGCCATGCTAGCCAAATTCCTCTCTGTTGCATGCTGCATCTGATGTCAGCTATTGGAAGGTGCTCAGCTTCGCACTTGCATGACTCAGTGCATGTTTTACATCTCTCAAGGATTTAGAACACATCTCCTTATGCATGATCGTTTTTCATGGGAACCTACTTGCTGCTTGTTGTATCTCAGCATTTAAAAAAAAAAAGCAGTTTGTATCCCAGCAATTCAGTTGCCTAATTTTTCGGTTGTGGTTGCCATATTGGTAAAGATGGCCAAAAAAATTACTACAATTTATTCGGATGAGAATAAACGGTACTTTAGCAGAGCCAGTAAATAGACTGATTCAGATGATTCCTTTAAGAGCATAGAAGCTTACTAGCACTTCACGTCTGCCTGAAGAAAGGATCCCAACCTCAACCCCCATTTAAGAGCAATAAAAACTGTTATTAAAGGCAAAATAATTTTTTTTTTTTTTAAGATTTTTTTTGGGCTTTTTTTACCTTTATTGGATAGGACAGTGTAGAGACAGGACAGGAAATGAGTGGGAGAGAGAGATGGGGAGGGATCGGGAAATGACCTTGGGTCGGAATCGAACCTGGGTCCCCGGATTTATGGTATGGCGCCTTATCCACCTGAGCCACGACGCCCCCAAGGCAAAATAATTTTACATGAGCTGAATGTTGCCAATACACTCTACTGAGATAATGTAATGTTCTCTTCGCTGCACTGCTGCTTGCTGAAGATGTGTGTAGTGAAGTACAACCCCGATTCCAAAAAAGTTGGGACAAAGTACAAATTGTAAATAAAAACGGAATGCAATAATTTACAAATCTCAAAAACTGATATTGTATTCACAATAGAACATAGACAACATATCAAATGTCGAAAGTGAGACATTTTGAAATTTCATGCCAAATATTGGCTCATTTGAAATTTCATGACAGCAACACATCTCAAAAAAGTTGGGACGGGGCAATAAGAGGCTGGAAAAGTTAAAGGTACAAAAAAGAAACAGCTGGAGGACCAAATTGCAACTCATTAGGTCAATTGGCAATAGGTCATTAACATGACTGGGTATAAAAAGAGCATCTTGGAGTGGCAGCGGCTCTCAGAAGTAAAGATGGGAAGAGGATCACCAATCCCCCTAATTCTGCGCCGACAAATAGTGCAGCAATATCAGAAAGGAGTTCGACAGTGTAAAATTGCAAATAGTTTGAACATATCATCATCTACAGTGCATAATATCATCAAAAGATTCAGAGAATCTGGAAGAATCTCTGTGCGTGAGGGTCAAGGCCGGAAAACCATACTGGGTGCCCGTGATCTTCGGGCCCTTAGACGGCACTGCATCACATACAGGCATGCTTCTGTATTGGAAATCACAAAATGGGCTCAGGAATATTTCCAGAGAACATTATCTGTGAACACAATTCACCGTGCCATCCGCCGTTGCCAGCTAAAACTCCATAGTTCAAAGAAGAAGCCGTATCTAAACATGATCCAGAAGCGCAGACGTCTTCTCTGGGCCAAGGCTCATTTAAAATGGACTGTGGCAAAGTGGAAAACTGTTCTGTGGTCAGACGAATCAAAATTTGAAGTTCTTTATGGAAATCAGGGACGCCGTGTCATTCGGACTAAAGAGGAGAAGGACGATCCTAGTTGTTATCAGCACTCAGTTCAGAAGCCTGCATCTCTGATGGTATGGGGTTGCATTAGTGCGTGTGGCATGGGCAGCTTACACATCTGGAAAGACACCATCAATGCTGAAAGGTATATCCAGGTTCTAGAGCAACATATGCTCCCATCCAGACGACGTCTCTTTCAGGGAAGACCTTGCATTTTCCAACATGACAATGCCAAACCACATACTGCATCAATTACAGCATCATGGCTGCGTAGAAGAAGGGTCCGGGTACTGAACTGGCCAGCCTGCAGTCCAGATCTTTCACCCATAGAAAACATTTGGCGCATCATAAAACGGAAGATACGACAAAAAAGACCTAAGACAGTTGAGCAACTAGAATCCTACACTAGACAAGAATGGGTTAACATTCCTCTCCCTAAACTTGAGCAACTTGTCTCCTCAGTCCCCAGACGTTTACAGACTGTTGTAAAGAGAAAAGGGGATGTCTCACAGTGGTAAACATGGCCTTGTCCCAACTTTTCTGAGATGAGTTGTTACGGTATGAAATTTTAAAATCACCTAATTTTTCTCTTTAAATGATACATTTTTCTCAGTTTAAACATTTGATATGTCATCTATGTTCTTTTTTTGAATAAAATATGGAATTTTGAAACTTCCACATCATTGCATTCCATTTTTATTTACAATTTGTACTTTGTCCCAACTTTTTTGGAATCGGGGTTGTATGTTACACACAATAACATTGATGCAGACGGTCAGTCTTCAGTCCTTGCAGTGTGATGTCACATGAAACACAAAGGGGTGTGTGTGTAAGCAGTGTGATTCACTCAGCTGGTAATGTTTTGGTTGTTTACACAGCTCCTGGAACAGCATTATGATAACGATCTGTTCTAATGATTAAATATATGCTCCGTTATGAATGCGCATAGCTTTTTGTCAAGCGATTTGTTGCTTTAGGTTGTTTATGGCTCTTGCTGATTTAAATAAAATGTATTAAAGTAAATGTAAGTAAGGAAAATATTCAGACAGACTGGTGTGATGTGGCCCATTGTGAGGCACTGCAAAGGGAGGGGATTTCCCGTAACAGCATGTGCTAAATGTTTTATTCCTCATTTACCGCAGTGATGTTTAAAAAAAATATATGTTTACAGTTACATATGTCTAGCTGGTTCATGTTGTCACTTACATTATAACAGTTACAAGCTGTAGTTGCCTCACTAGCCTCAACATTGACTGTTAAAAGTGCTAACACCTGAGACTCCTTCCATACATGTTCAATTCCTTTCAGAAAATATAACTATAAGATCTCAAGTATGTTTTTTTTTCCTTTGTTAAATAAATTTATTCAGTTTATTATTTGACTTGGTTTATATAGCATGTCCAGCATCAAGTTCCTGTGACTGAGTTGTTACTGTAGAAAAGATAATGTATATTAAAATTTGTCATTTGAAGGCAGAACTAGTGTCAGAGCTGCTGTTAAATAAAATTAATCCTCTTTCTGACCAGTCGATCAGATTAGAGAATTCAACAGCACCATTGTAATTACATTTATTATAATAACTTGAGCAATATTACAGGAGGTCATGTCCTCCTGTTTTGAAGACTATGCCCATTCTGAATTGTTAATTGCACTTTGAGTACATATGAATTAGATTCTGTGATTGAAGTTTGACTTCAAAGGAAAATTTCACTGTCAAATTTTTGGAGGTGGGAGTTGGGGGACAGATGGGCTGTATTCAGACTAGCTCTGTGCTTCCCATAATCAATTTCACCAAACCTTTCTGTTGTGTTTTTGATTGTAGCCCATCACACAAGCAGTTTGTAAAGGTCAGAAAAGCACTGAAGCTTTCATTTGAAATGCAGCCGTTTATCATGGATAAAATGGAGCTCGGAGAGTGTTCACTCCAGATCAGATGGGACCGACCATGCCTCCATGAAATCTCATTCAAATTGGATTTGTAGCATAATATTATGTTCTATTTTTTGCTTGTTTTATATTTAAGAACAGAGATGGGGAACAAGCTATGGAGGAGAATGAATTGGTGAAACCTAAGAGAAGCCAGTCTCCCTCTGAAGAAGACCAGGGAGACAATTCCACTGTGTATCAACAGGTGAGACAGATGATGTAAATGTGTTTTATATTTAATTGCATGGCATTGCCTCACTAAATGCGTTATGAGAAGTGAAATATTAATCGTTGGTTTTGTCATTGTATTATTATTATTTATTATTATGCTGCACACAAGACTTACTGAAAAGCAGCCTGCAATCCCTGAAAAATGTCCAAAAAAACACTATTATTGCATTACTGTCTCACAGCTCTAGGGTTTCCCCTTCAAACCTGAGCCAAGGTTATAGTTTGTGTGGCATGTTGTATGTCCTTCCTGTGTCTGATTCCCCCGCCCACCAAAAAAAAAAATGCTGGTAGGTGAATTGGCAACTCTAGATTCCCTATAGGTATGAATGAGCTTGTAACACGCTGCAGTAGACTGGCTTCTCATTCAGGGTGTATTCTTGCCTTGCTCCAAATGTTCCTGGGATAGGATCTAGGCCCACTGCAACCCTAACCAGGATAAAGTGGTTACTGATGACAAATGAATGAACTACCATGGTACAAATGACTTTTATCTTGTGGCTTTGTCAAGTTAATTGCAAAGGATGAATATTGACAATGTACAGTATGTTCATATCTTTTTGTCATAATTCAATGAGCCCCCTCCTGAAACGGTAATTGATATTCCCCCCCCCTTCTGCCCACTAGAACTCTTCTGAGGATCATTGTTCACAGGCCATTTCTCTGCCTGGAGAAGAAGATACAGAAGAAGCAAGTCCACAGCAGTCACAAATTAACCTTCAGGATGAAGCCAGAGAAGGCGATGGGATAGATGGTGGTAGTATGGAGTCACTGTCCTCAGTCCACAGTGAGCTCCAACTAGAGGACGAGAGCATTCAATCCGGAACAAACTTTTCGGAGGACCTGGGGGAGGAGGAAGATGATGAAGTTTCATCAGAAACTGAACCTAGGAGTATCTTGCCAACATCTGTGCTAGACAAAGCCAGTGTTATTGCTGAACACTTCGCCAGCAGTCACTCTCGGCAAAGCAGTCTGACAGCTGATGACGCATTCTCTTTAGGTTGCCCTTCATCTCAGACAGGTAGTCGGAGAAGTAGTGTGTTTAGCCTCAATGTTGAGCTGTTGGTTAAAGAGGAGACTCAAGAGATGAACTGTTCCTCCCCTGAGCCAGTTATGTTAAAACTTGGACCTGAATCTTTAGCCAAAGCCAGTCTTGGAGACAGACTGGTCACACCAGACCAAAGACCACAAACAAAACCAGATACACTCTCCAAAAAGGACAGAATGCTTATCCATAAGATCAAACAATACTATGAACATGCTGAGCAACAGGATGCCAATTTCAGCATCAAACGCAGGGAAAGCCTTTCTTATATTCCTGCAGGGCTAGTCCGCAATCTTAGCCAACAGCTCAATGGCCTTCCCACTGAAGAAGCTGTGGTAAGCCACAAGAAGGCCTCAAAAATTACCAGGCCAACTTCTTGGGCAGTTTTTGATCTTTCAGGCCTGGAGAAAGAGAAGAACTCCAATGAAGTCATGGACACAGAGATTCTGACTATTATAGACAGAAAAGAAGCTATGGACAGGTCTCAGCAAGGTGTCCAGGTTCTTGGTAAAGATGAGGATTTCCAAGCCTCCTCTGAGGTGATAAGGATTTGGCAAGACACGGAGGTTGAAATAAGTGGAGCTTCTAAGGAGGCTCAAGATGCTTCTAAAGATAACATGAACGGCACAGTTGCCAACTCTTCCCAGGATCAAAAGGGACAGGAGAGTTCTTGTACTGACCTTGGGGAACCCCTGCTAATATTGGAAGAATTTGATAACAGCATAGCTGGACAAGGGACATCAACACCTGTACCACTTAGCAAGTTCCAAGGCAAAGAGCATGACCTGGGGAGCAGCTTATACACTGATCAGAAGCTCCAAGAGACACAGAAGATCAGACATGCTCCTCTACCAAAGATTGTCTCCCTGAGGTCAGACTCTGAAGAAGACCTAATGCTACGTGATATGGAGAAAATGAATAACAAAGTCTTCCAGCTAGCTAGGCAGTACAGCCAACGTATTAAGGACAACAGGCCTGTAGTGAGACCGAGAGCAAAGGTGTCAGAGAACAACTTTAGACACAAAAAGCTGTCTGTTGTGGAAGACAAAACTCCAGAGAATGAGATGGGTAAGTATTTTCACATTTGGTTTAAAGCAAGGCCTGTGTTGCATGGATTTATTCTTTCCTTCGATGTTCCTTGCAAAAACATTTATAATATAACTAGGTAATAAAGTGATTATAAAAAGAATAGTGACCTGTCCAAATATTCATGAAGTCCTGGAGTTTTCTATTTTTATGCCATGGTTATTTGCTTATTTTATTAATTGACAAAGTACATTCTTTACCAATTTTTCGTCGAAGGTGAATATTGGTGAATAATAACAAAGGTAAAGTTGAGATTATTATTTACTGCGCCTGAGGCAGGTAATTTTTATTTATTTATTTTTAAAGTATAAATACAGGTGTGGGTTTTGTTTTGTTTTTTTCTCCAAAAGTGGCATGCAACTCTAACGGCATGCATAGACTTGTCACTTATCTCTGCTGAGTCACATAAAATACTTTGTTTTGAAATGGATAAAATAAATCACAATTCCACCTTACCTTGGAATAGTTTTAGACCAAACTTCATAGCATCTTTTAGTGCTTTTAGAAACAGCATTTTCTTTCATTTGTAATTCTTCCTCACTTACCTTGACGAAGCGATTGGCCGCCATTTTGCTGAGTCGCTCGAGGTGATTTGAGAAATAGAATTTTTCGGCCAGTCACACATGCAATTTTCTACAATTGCGTGTGTATTTATACGAATGATAGTTATAGCTGTTATGTAACTTAACACTTTGTTTAAATATCTATAGGTATGCAGAGCCTGGCACTATCACTTGGTTCATGTGATCGCACAGACTCCAGTTCATCGCTGAGCCCCTCTTCCCTGGGGAGTCCTCAACTGCAGTCCACGATCAGACCACCTGCTCTGGATCCACAAAGTCCTGTCTTCACTGAGACCTTTAATTGGCCAGATGTAAAAGAGCTGCGTTCTAAATACTCCCGCCCAAATTCTCAGTCAGTCACAATTAATCGCAGTGTCTCTGTACCAGAGCGAATACTTGAGGTTGGACGAAATAATCCCACAGCCCGACGAAGCTGCTCCTGTTCCAGCCAAAATTGTGACCGTATGGACCTCCACACAACACCAACTAAAGTCACTACCACTATGCAATCCATGAACAAGGGACCTGCAGGACAGGGTGTAGGTAAACTGTCCAAAAGCAGTTCTTTGGAACACATGATGGGATCTCTTCATTTAAAAGAGCAAATGAACCTTACAAACATCCCAAGGAACTACTACATATCTGGCCAGGCCACCATGCCCAATGAAAACAAGATCATTGTAGTGGAAAGGATTATTAAGACAGAAAATAATGGTCTGACAGCAGGCAAAGAGGAGCTTCATGAGGACCAGCCAAAGTGTCTGGACAGTGATGAAACATGTACATTGAGGTCGTGTGAAAAAACAGAGAACAGCCAACACAATTTAGTCAAAAACCTGCGAGAGAAGTTCCAAAACCTTAGTTCATGCACATAAATGTTCTTGTAAGCTGCTTTCAGACTTTATACTATTGTACATTTCCTGTACATAGAGGCCCAGTGTCTTTTCTACAGAGATATCTAAGCATAGCCTTGTGGGGTTGTGGCAATATGCCACTCATTTGTTCATTATGTAGATTGTATGTTAAGAATGGAGTGCTCAGGCCTTTAAAGGAGTCCATTTATATAATTATGCTGTATTGATTAATTGATTTCAGTTAAGTGGTAAAAGGACATTTATAAACACAGACCTCACCAGACATATTTATGAAATTGATATTTTGTTGTGTAATTTAGTGTATATTAGCATTTTTGGAAGTTTATATATGTACAAAAGCTTTTGAGGACTGCCTACATAACATGACACTGTTAAGCTTACTCAGGATAAATTTACCTCTATGCTATTTCAAGATCTGTATCATTTATCGTTTTCTTTTTTTTGTACTCCCTGTATCTCTTTAGAGAAAAGTGTCCAGTAGGTACACTACAGCAATAATCAAGTATATAACTGGGGCTGTGAACAATATGGCCTGTGTGTATGAATGATGGCTTGTAATATTGGGCATTTGCAGTAGAATTCAACTTGTGTATATTTTTGTAAAGCTGTCCCTTCCCAGTAACATTAAGTTACCAACAGGGTGGTTCTAATTAAATATGAGTGGACAGAAGTGGGGATGGATTAACTTTGATCCCAGGTCCACATTTGTTTGTTTCTGTCCAAAACATTTCTGTGATAAAAATCTACTGTAATTTTGTGTATAATCTTTATAATTTATTTAAAATTGCATACTAGGAGTAGACAGTTTTTGTTTTATATCAATTTTACTTACTCATTTTCAGGGGCACAAAATTACATTACATTCAATGTTGCTTTAGAAAATGCATTATACTATCATCAGACTCATCTTGCAAATAGATGCAATATTACATGAATGAACATTATATATTTTAAAAAAATGTATGTAAGAAAGTGATACATAAGATATTTAAGTATTACTCATTTTGCTGGTACTGGCTAAACTCCTGGTTACCATAGAATCAGCCAGACATCCATCTCTCTGAGTCAGGGCATCTTCCAGTGCCATCTTCAAATAATCGGGGGGGGGGGGGAAGCAATAGAACAAAGTTGCGTTAATAGCAGGGCTCCCCGTGCATGAAGTTCCATACTTAAGAGAATACAGGAAAGCATTGATCTGATTTTTGATAGCTTTTGTGACCGTATGTGTGTACAAATGACGTACCACCACAAAGTACCTGATTGCAAATGCAAGGCAGCATATCTCATAAACACTCGACCATAAGACAATGAAATTTGTATCTTTTATTTACATAAGATAGATGGGTTTTTATCTAGTGCTTATTTTTAATTTGCCTTTTAAAAAAAGCTTTATTTTTTTTTTAGACATTAGACTAAATATTTTGATTTTAATAATCAAATCCAAGGCTAGCCTACACCAACTGAAGGCGTCGGCTGTAATGTGCCAATGAAGTGGACCCATCATATGGTCCAACAGTGCCAAGGGTTTTTTGTTGTTTATACATGCAGATAAGTGATACCTGAGGAGAAGCTGGTGGGGGATTAGGATGAGTACAGTGACTATCCACAAGGGGAGCCATAACCTCAATGAAAATTTTAAACTACTGGTTAAATATAAATGCATCCATGTCAAGTCTGGGTGTACATGTTGAAGTTTCATCTCATCTCATCTCATTATCTCTAGCTGCTTTATCCTGTTCTACAGGGTCACAGGCAAGCTGGAGCCTATCCCAGATAACTACGGGCAAAAGGCGGGGTACACCCTGGACAAGTTGCCAGGTCATCACAGGGCTGACACAGAGACACAGACAACCATTCACACTCACATTCACACCTACGGTCAACTTAGAGTCACCAGTTAACCTAACCTGCATGTCTTTGGACTGTGGGGGAAACCGGAGCACCCGGAGGAAACCCACGCAGACACAGAGAGAACAGTTGAAGCTTCATATTGGGGTTAATTAGAACATTTATCTGAAATTGCAGTAATTAGTATTCTATAATGGATGCAGATTAATTAAGATGGTGGGGCAGAATGCATAAGAATTGTTACTGATGGATTGATGGATCAATTGATAGATGGTTAATGTGCTTTATTCATCTCTGAGGGAAATTCGTCTATTACAAAGTCACAGGGAATCAGAAGTATACTAAAAGTAACTTTACATTATAAGTTAAAATAAGTTTGTGTGGGTGGCATGGTGGTGTAGTGGTTAGCGCTGTCGCCTCACAGCAAGAAGGTCCGGGTTCGAGCCCCGTGGCCGGCGGGGGCCTTTCTGTGCGGAGTTTGCATGTTCTCCCCGTGTCCGCGCGGGTTTCTCCCACAGTCCAAAGACATGCAGGTTAGGTTAACTGGTGACTCTAAATTGACCGTAGGTGTGAATGTGAGTGTGAATGGTTGTCTGTGTCTATGTGTCAGCCCTGTGATGACCTGGCGACTTGTCCAGGGTGTACCCTGCCTTTCGCCCGTAGTCAGCTGGGATAGGCTCCAGCTTGCCTGTGACCCTGTAGAACAGGATAAAGCGGCTACAGATAATGAGATAAATTTGTGTGTATGAAAGAATATTGTGTAAGAATGCAATGTGGTAGGGCAGTTCAAAGACATGCAAATTAGGTAAAAATACCCAGCCACTGGGGTTGTACAAGCCAGTGCATACTTGGTGCCAGTCCCAAACCCAGAAATCTTGGGGAGGGTTGCATCAGGAAGGGCATCCAGTGTGTTTAAAAAAAAAAATCTCTGCCAGATCAAAGGGGGTTTTGCCTTGTATTCCTCCCGTCACAAACTATGTGAACTACGTGACAAATCAAATAAACTAGAAACTTTAAACAATGGGGTGTAAACATTGTAGATATAAGCAGCACACTTGAGTGGAATTAAAGTGGCAATGCAAACACTGTCAAGAGTGATCAAATGAACAGGTATATACAGTATTGTCTGCAGTGTTTCTCAACCACTGGGCCACGGCCCATTAGTGAACCGCAAAGCGCCAGCTAGTGGGCTCTGAATTTTTTTTCCAAGTTTGAAGCCAAATACTAAATAGTTCAGGATGTCATAGTGTCCCAAATCCGGTAGCTGGTTCGCCGAACACTTTTCAAGTGGAATAAATACATTTGTGGGTAAATTAAGATGAATAAGCCTTTATTTTGTCACATTCCTCCTCTACATTTAACTGCACGTGCGTGAGTACACACACGTGCACACAGAGAGAGAGAGAGAGAGCTATAAATAAATAAATTTGTGGGTAAATTCTATGGATCTGTGATGCCTGCTGGAAGAGAAGAGCAGGGAGAACTGGGAAGCAAGTGGCTGTTGTTTGTTTACACCCAATACTAAAACTTGTAGCATCCTACCAACTATCGCAAAGACGTGGACCAAAAGCCCAGAAACTCCTATTTACACGGACAAAAATGCTACAGGATTTATCTTTTAGTGTCCTGATCACCAGACCTTATCCCAGCCACATATTAAAAAGTTGTACTCCTCCATGCTCTTCCAGGTTTTCATGTGTGTCCCCGTGTAGAATGATGTCTGCAGCACCAGGTAGTTTTAGATGTTGGGGAACTCAACAGATGAATAATTTTCCAACTCGTTATGAATGAATGAATGAATAACTTCTATTTGATTGATTGGTTTTTATTTAGTAAAATGATGCACAAAATACATATAGTGTACATTAAGATATACAGATAACACAAATTCTATAATACATTTCCATTGTGGTCTGGCAAGAATCAAATGGCAAAATAGGGGTAAATAGTAAATACATAATATTATGTAAACAATAGTATACTAAAATAATATTAGAATTTTTAAATGTAAACATAAGTTGATCAGCAGAGCTGGTGGGGTTGTGCATGTACAGATACAAATAATTACAAATATAAAAGACTAAAAATATACACAATCTTTAAAAAGAACCTTAAAATCTATTGATTATCTGTTATCTTCACATTAAGTTAATAGTATGCATAACTATTGTCTTTGTATTTAGTTACGGCTACAATAAGATCAATATTTATGCTACTAATGTCAAATATAGCTTGTAAATTTTTCTTTCATTGGAAAAATCCTTTGTTAGTGTGTAAGGATCTAATCCCATTGAGTGGTTTCTATATCCACTTCTTTTGAGTCTTGGTTTTAATAACCTTCTTGTTTGTTATACACAAACATGACAATAAGTTTTTGTGTTAATGGACCAGACTCCACTTTTGGATCATTAATCCCTTTTGACTGAGAATGTCCTGCATGCAGCGTTTGGCTTCTGGAACATCCATACAGTTTTAAATACAAAACCTACAATCTAAAAATTTTTTTATTGCATTTATTTAATTCCCATCTGTAACAAGGAGTGATGTTGCATCCCATTAATACACTTTACAGTAGATTATTAGATTCTAATAGAATAGATGAGCCAAAATAATTGGGGATCTTTTTTAATGGGCCCCGACAAGTATGAATAGGTGAGCCTCGAAGCAGAAAAGGTTGAGAACCCCTGGTCTAAAGTGAATATGAGAAAAGGAAAGAAAATGGGGGGAAATTAATAGTAGTAAAGTGACTGTGCATAAGTGATGGTAAAGTTCAACAATTGTCCAATGAGCTTATCCAAAGGCTAGCTCAGTGCAAAATAGTGTCCCAGCACAGTGATTAGCTGTTGGTACAAAGCATGTCCTGTTACTGCTCCTTTCTACAGCAATATTGAATGAGTCTTCTTATAAAGGAGCTTTGTTGTTTAACCAGTAGGTCATGGAGGGGATGCTGTTTATTGTCCAGAATGGCTGTGAGTTTATGGAGTGTCCTTTTTTCCACCACCACCTCAAAATCATCTAGACAGCAGCCCAAGACCAAGCAAGCCTTCTTGATGAGTTTGTTGAGGTTTCTTGCATCTGTGCAAAAGACTGCACTGGCTACCTGCAAACATTAAAGGACCTGAGCTTCCACAGAAAGTAGTGTGTTCATATCTTTCCTTAAATGTGAAAACTAAAGCCATGGTTGTTCATGATGGCCAAGGAAAGACATGTAGACTATGAAACGGAGTAGACTAAGAACAGAGCCCTGTGGGACACCTTGAATCACAGAAGCAGAAGAAGTGGATTTGTCTCATCTCATTATCTCTAGCCGCTTTATCCTGTTCTACAGGGTCGCAGGCAAGCTGGAGCCTATCCCAGTTGACTACGGGCGAAAGGTGGGGTCCACCCTGGACAAGTCGCCAGGTCATCACAGGGCCGACACATAGACACAGACAACCATTCACACTCACATTCACACCTACGGTCAATTTAGAGTCACCAGTTAACCTAACCTGCATGTCTTTGGACTGTGGGGGAAACTGGAGCACCCGGAGGAAACCCACGTAGACACGGGGAGAACATGCAAACTCCGCACAGAAAGGCCCTCACCAGCCATGGGGCTCGAACCCGGACCTTCTTGCTGTGAGGCGACAGCACTAACCACTACACCACCGTGCCGCCGAGGTGGATTTGTGTTTTGCTTATTTTAATGAAACATTTCCTGTCAGAAAAATGGCATACCAGGCAAGAGCTAAAAGAATGGTGGTAATAAAGTTTGCAATAAACAATATCCAATTCAGGACTCAGTTGAATAAGCAAAAAATGCTAAGCATCTCTGCCAATTGGATAAGGTCACTAACATTTATAAGGGCGTCATGATACTATGGTAACTCTAAATCTAGATTGGAAAGGATCATACAAAATTTTAGGGATAAATATACCTGATTATGCCCCTTTGCCATAAGAGATTGAATTTTTAGCCTTCAGTTTGTTAGCTCTGTAGACTGAGGCTGTTTTTGATGTGTGTTTTTGGAGGTATTATTAGACTGAAGAAGTAGATCAGATCAGACATCTCTGCTCCCAGCAACCAATTAATTTTCTTTCAGGTCCTATTTCCCCATTTGTGAATCGCACACTAAAATGTAACTTGACCACTCTTGCACTGTTTTTGTTATGCAGATACAACCTCACCATTTCCAATCTTTTCCTGATATTACTATTCATTCATTCATTCATTCATTCATTCTTTCTTTCATTCACCTTCACCTATCCTCCTTGTGTCGAATGGTGTATAGGGTTTCCATGTCTGCTGTCCAACTGTCTCACTGGGATGTCCAACCAAATTCAGTTCTCTCTTTCTCCACCATTCTCTTCCATGTAGTTTTTGGTTGACCTCCCTTTCTTTTCCCTTCTGGTTTCCACTCCATGTTGTTGCTCACTTCCATGTTCTATTGACTCTTGAGGTCAGGTTCTTGTAGGGCTGTGAGATCATGTCTCTTGAATTTCTCTCTCTTTTTTTTTTACAGTCCTCTTTAGTTTCAGTTTAGTCACCCAATGGTCGCTTGTTACATCAGCTCCTTGCCTCACTCTTGTGTCCATGATGGGTGATCTGAATGTCCTCCTGATCAAGACATGGTCTATCTGGTTCTTTGTTCTCCCATCAGGCAAGGTCCACATGAGTTTGTGGATGTCTTTTGTGCGGAAAGCAAGTGCCAGTGATCACCATTCTGTTGTTCTGGCAGAACTTGCCCAACAGGTTGCCATTGTCATCCCTCATTCCAGTTCCATGTGTTCCCATGACATCCTCAAAGATGTTGTTGCTAGTGTGCACCTTGGCATTCATATTGCTGGTGATGATGGAGGTCGTGCTTCTTTACCTTGTTCACAGTTTCTTGTAATTGCTCATAGAAGTCATCTTTGACTTCCTCTTCTGCTTCATTTTGTTGGTGCATACACATGGATCATCGATAGCTTGATATGTCTTGAGACTGAACCTGGCAACAATGATTCGGTCACTCACTGGATTCCACTGCAGCAGCATCTTTGCCACCCCTTTAGCCATCATGACTGCCACACCAAACTGGTGGTCTTCGTTATCATCTCTGCCACTGTAGAGAATTGTCTCTCCTGGGTTCGTCTTCAAGTGCCCTGATCCAGTCCATCAACATTTGCTGATTCCCAAAGTCTTGAGGTTGTTTTGCCGTAGTTCCCGTGTGATCTGTGCAGTTTTTCTGGTAGTATACATCGTCTGCACGTTACAGTTCCTGATCTGGATCATGTCCTTTGGCTTGAGCAGCGACTCCAGCGGCCTGCAGACTTCCTCTCGGCTTTCATCTGAAGGTGTCATACATGTGGCATCGGGGACCATGGTCACACTCACCAGCATGATCAGATGTCTCATCTCATCTCATTATCTCTAGCCGCTTTATCCTGTTCTACAGGGTCGCAGGCAAGCTGGAGCCTATCCCAGCTGACTACGGGCGAAAGGCGGGGTACACCCTGGACAAGTCGCCAGGTCATCACAGGGCCGACACATAGACACAGACAACCATTCACACTCACATTCACACCTACGGTCAATTTAGAGTCACCAGTTAACCTAACCTGCATGTCTTTGGACTGTGGGGGAAACCGGAGCACCCGGAGGAAACCCACGCGGACACAGGGAGAACATGCAAACTCCACACAGAAAGGCCCTCGCCGGCCACGGGGCTCGAACCCGGACCTTCTTGTTGTGAGGCGACAGCGCTAACCACTACACCACCGTGCCGCCCCATGATCAGATGTGTTGCAAACATTTCTGGTTTCTGTACCTGTGTAGGTTTTTACGAGGTAGGGTAGTTAACTGTATACCCAATCCCCAACCTGGAGGACCAGGAGGCCTATTTCTGTCTGACTACTCGCTTTGAACCTGTCCAGCATGGTTGGATCTGCTGGAGGCATGACTTCTCCACTGGCATAGCTTCAGGGGTCTTTGTGGCGTGCAAGCTACCACACCACATCAAGGTATGGGCATCATAGTGGCTCATTCACCTTCAGTAACCACTTTATCCTGGTCAGGGTTGCAATGGATCTATAGAATGAAATACAGCTTATGTTTAGCTCTGGTGGTTATAGTTAAGTCAGGATACTGCAGATAGAAATGCCAATTTTGGTCACATCAATCATTTTCACATTTTTATATAAATTGCATTTGTAACGTATTCTTTTATTCTGATATCAAAACTCAACAGAACAGTCTGTTCCCAAGATACACTTACTGGCCATTTTAATAGGAGCACCTGTGCACCTGCTTATTCATGCAACTATCCAATCAGCAGCAGTGCAATGCATATAATGGGGTTAATACAGGTCCAGATCTTCTGTTAAAGTTTACACCAAATATCAGAATTGTGGGGGGGGGGAGTAATCTCAGTGCCTTTGACTTTTTTAACATCCAGTTTTACAGACAGAAATACCTTGATGTTGAGAGAGGCCAGAGGAGAATGGACAAGCTGATTTAAGCTGACCGGAAGGCTACAATAACTTAATCATGCTTTATAATCATGGTGAGCAGAAAAGGCTCTCAGAATTCAAAATACACTGAACCTTGAGGTGGCTGGGCTACAGCAGTAGAAGTCCATATCAAGTTCTAATCATGTCAACCAAGAACAAGAATCTGAGGTTCTCATAACTTCACTCTGTGGAGGATGGCCTCATATGGACAGTCTAAACATGCACTTAAAAGATGGCTCTAGACACTTACAGTTTTGCTGGAAGTGGCTTAGGGCTACAATTACCATGATAAATTGTCATGAACATTTTTTTGCACTTAAGTCACCATTAATGAACAGCTGATAACGTCAACAAAAATAGACTTCGTGTTGAAACTATACTGAATTTCCCGGTTATACAGTTGCACTTTTTGACCACATAGGACACAGTTATAGAAGCGAGTTATTCATAATTACAAGATCTGTTATCACCCAAATGAGGATGGGTTTCCTTTTGAGTGTGATTCCTCTCAAAGTTTTTTCCTCATATCATCTCAGGGAGTTTTTCCTTGCCGCTGTCACCTCAGGCTTACTCATTAGAGATATATAAAATTATTTGGGATAAACTTATATATTTAAAATCTTTAATTTTCTGTAAAGCTGCTTTACGACAATGTCGATTGTTAAAAGCACTATACAAATAAATTGACTTGACTTGAGGTTATACTGGATACAGGATCACTAAAACTGGACAGCTGAAGACTGGTAAAAGACCAGATAATGGTTTTATAATCTCTTCTTATGTTCATAGCTCTCTCTAATTAAAATAATATTAAAGGAATTTCTCAAAACCATTGATTATTGTTGGATGTAGGCTATGTTAGATTTTTATACTGAAAATGGCATAATACCATTGCATGATATTTTCTTGATGAAACATTATGGTTCAACAAGGGCAGCACAGTGATGCAGTGGTTAGTACTGTTGCCTCACAGCACGAAGGTTCTGAGTTTGAACCTCGTGGCCAACAGTGGCCTTTCTGTGCTTGCATGGGTTCCTCTGGGTGCTCCAGTTTCCTCCATCAATCCAAAGATGTGAATCAGGTCAAATGGCTATTCTAACTTGCTCATAAGTGTGAGTGTGAAAGGTGGTGTACCCCACCTATTGCCTGAAGTTAGCTGGGATTGGCTCCAGCTTTCCCCAAAACCCTGATAGATAAGCGGTATAGATAATAATAAATGGATGTTCCAACAAACCATTCTGTAAAAGTCTCTTTTCGAGAATATCTTCAAAGTGAAATGCAGTACTAGTCAAATGCTTGGACACACCTACTCACTGATAGGTTTTTCTGTATTTTGACTATTTTCTAGATTGTAGAACAATACTGCAGACATCAAAACTATGAAATAACATGTGGAACATGTATGGAATTATGTGGTAAACAAAAGTGTGTTAAAAATAAACAATGTTTCATATTTTAGATTCTTCAAAGTATCCAGCATTTACCTTGATGAAGTGCTTACACACTATTGGCATTATCTTAACCAGCTTCATGAGGTAGTCACCTAGGATGCTTTTCAATTAACAGGTGTGCCTCGCCAAAAGTTCATCTCATCTCATCTCATTATCTCTAGCCGCTTTATCCTTCTACAGGGTCGCAGGCAAGCTGGAGCCTATCCCAGCTGACTACGGGCGAAAGGCGGGGTACACCCTGGACAAGTCGCCAGGTCATCACAGGGCTGACACACAGACACAGACAACCATTCACACTCACATTCACACCTACGGTCAATTTAGAGTCACCAGTTAACCTAACCTGCATGTCTTTGGACTGTGGGGGAAACCGGAGCACCCGGAGGAAACCCACGCGGACACGGGGAGAACATGCAAACTCCGCACAGAAAGGCCCTCGCCGGCCATGGGGCTCGAACCCAGGACCTTCTTGCTGTGAGGCGACAGCGCTAACCACTACACCACCGTGCCGCTCGCCAAAAGTTAATAAGTGCAATTTCTTGCCGCCTTAATGCATTTGAGATCAAATAGTCAATAATAAAAATACAGTAAATAGCCCTACTCTGGTGGTGTAGTGGTGTTGCCTCATAGCAGGAAGGTTCTGGGTTCAAGCCCAGTGGCTGACGGAGGCCTTTCTGTGTGGAGTTTGCATGTTCTCCCTGCGTCTGCGTGGGTTTCCTCCGGGTGCTCCGGTTTCCCCCACAATCCAAAGACATGCAGGTTAGGCTAACATGGGGTAGCCATGGTCTGAAGGTTGGGCTGAAGTGCTCTTGAGCAAGGCATCTAACCCCCAACTGCTCCCTGGGCACTCTAGCATAGCTGCCCACTGTTCTGTGTGTGTGTGTTCACTGCTTCAGATGGGTAAAATGCAGAGGAGGAATTTCACTGTGCTGAAGTCTGTGCTTGAGTGTATGTGTGATAAATAAAGGCGTTTTGTTCTTGTCTTGTCCAGTAATCCATATTATGTCAAGAGCCACTCAACTAAGTAAAGAGTAGCAACATCCATCATTATTTTAAGACATGCAGTGTCTTTTAATTAATAAAAATAAAGAAAAACAACTGACTTAGAAGGCAGCACAGTGGTGTAGTGGTTAGCACTGTTGCCTCACAGCAAGAAGGTCCTGGGTTCAAGGCCAGCGAGGGCCTTTCTGTGCAGAGTTTGCATGTTCTCCCCGTGTCTGCGTGCAGGTGCTCTGGTTTCCCCCAAAGACATGCAGGTTAGGTTAATTAATGGCTTTAAATTGACTGTAGGTGTGAATGGTTGTTTGTCTCTGTGTCAGCTCTGTGATGATCTGGCGACTTGTCCAGGGTGTATCCTGCTTCTCGCCCATAGTCAGCTGGGATAGGCTCCAGCTTGCCTGCGACCCTGTAGAACAGGATAAGCGGCTACAGATAATGGATGGATGGAACTGAATTAGAAGGTGTGTCCAAACTTTTGACTGGTACTGTAGATATTTTAGTTCTAACATCAGACAACTAGATTTTTTTAAAGAAGGCAAATGTATAAATAGCCAATAGACAATAACCTGTTCATCCAACCAATATCTGTAGCCGCTTATCCTGTTCTACAGGGTCACAGGCAAGTTGGAGTCTATCCCAGCTGACTCTGGGCGAGACATGGGGTACACCCTGGACAAGTCGCCAGGTCATCACAGGGCTGACATGGAGACAAACAACCATTCACACTCACATTCACACCTACGGCCAATTTAGAGCCACCAATTAGCCTAACCTGCATGTCTTTGGGGGAAACTGGCGCACCAGGAGGAAACCCACGCAGACACGAGGAGAACATGCAAACTCCACACAGAAAGGCCCTCATCGGTCACTGGGCTCAAACCCAGGATCTTCTTGCTGTGAGGCGACTGTGCTAACCACTACACCACCATGCTGCCCCATTACCTGTTCAGTCATTGTCAATTAATAAAATGACATGTGGTATTAATAAAGGTCATGTATATTATGAAGGACGTGTGGTAACTTTACCCAGGTCATAAGTTAAGGAAATTCGGTCCTTTTTGTGTATTTTTGTTGAAGGATTAGTCTCATCTCATCTCATTATCTCTAGCCGCTTTATCCTTCTACAGGGTCGCAGGCAAGCTGGAGCCTATCCCAGCTGACTACGGGTGAAAGGCAGGGTACACCCTGGACAAGTCGCCAGGTCATCACAGGGCTGACACATAGACACAGACAACCATTCACACTCACATTCACACCTACGGTCAATTTAGAGTCACCAGTTAACCTAACCTGCATGTCTTTGGACTGTGGGGGAAACCAGAGCACCCGGAGGAAACCCACACGGACACGGGGAGAACATGCAAACTCCGCACAGAAAGGCCCTCGCCGGCCCCGGGGCCCGAACCCAGGACCTTCTTGCTGTGAGGCGACAGCGCTAACCACTACACCACCGTGCCGCCCTGAAGGATTAGTGCATGGTTGAATTCATTATTTGGGAAACATTAGTGTTATGATGGGTGGCACAGCACTGTTGCCTCACAGCAAGGAGGTCCTGGGTTCGAGCCCGGCAGCCGGCGAGGGCCTTTCTGTGTGGAGTTTGCATGCTGTCCGCTTGGGTTTCCTCTGGGTGCTCCGGTTTCCCTCACAGTCCAAAGACATGCAGGTTAGGTTAACTGGTGGCTCTAAATTGACCGTAGGTGTGAACGTGAGTGTGAATGGTTGTCTATGTGTCAGCCCTGTGATGACCTGGCAACTTGTCCAGGGTGTACCCCGCCTTTCGCCCGTAGTCAGCTGGGATAGGCTCCAGCTTGCCTGCGACCCTGTAGAACAGGATAAGCGGCTGCAGATAATGGATGGATGGATGGATGGTGTTATGACTTTGTGGACCTTGCAGTAATGTGTTGGCAGGAAAACAGAAGTTAAGTATGTCTGGGCAGTACTTGATGATGGTGTGTGCTTGGTGTCAGACTCCTCCCATGCTAATGATGGGTGGTGTAGTGAAGTACAGGCTGCTCTGTTCCTCAGAGGTCCGTCAGTGCGCGTTTGGAGAGGAGATGAAGATGATGATGGCTGACCAGGAAGTGCGCCTGCTAGTTCATGGACAGTAAATTACAACACATACACACAGGTTTGTCGTGTAAATTCAACGGAGCAGTAGCCATAGTGCCTTCCCTCGCATCTCTTGACGGTGTTGTTGAGTTTCAGTGCTTGTTTAGGATGGGGTGTGCTGTCTCAGGGCTCGGGTTAGCCTCCAAGAAATCAGCAGAAGCCGCGAGTAAAGAACAAGAAGAAGCAGAAGAAGCGCCGCATCTCAGCAGTGAGCACATCCATATGATTAAAGAGTCGTGGAAAGTTATTCAGGAGGATATTGCCAAAGTCGGGATAATCGTATTTGTCAGGTGAGAAGGTACAGTTTCCTCTGAAAATGCTCATTTTTACATATCATACAAAGCATTCAGAATAAAATCTATAAATCCACACAGTTTATGTGTGTGTGTATATTTATTTATTTATTTATTTTTTTTTTTTACTTATTTAAATTTACTATTCATCTTTGCACTATGCACCATATTGCACCAAAAGGGAAATCCTTTCTGTGATGAACAGCTAAAATCCAGATTCATATATGAGTGATTCCACGCTTATGGGTACTGAAATGGGGACATGAACTTATTTTTAAAAATTCACCTAAAACCATTTCTTTTTTTACCATCAGGTCACAAAACATGTAATCTTTAATGAATGATATGTTAAAAGATAACTTTAATTTTCTGAGATGTAATAAAAACATATTTATATGCCAAAGTCAAGCCTATGAGTTCCAAAATGATGTCTGTTACATTACTTCTGTTACGATTGTCCATCTCGCGTCTGTTACAAATTAATTACAATCTAGCTATATACCATGTTGATCTTATTGAAAGAATGTGTATGTTTATTCTACTACACATGTTTATTAATTATATTTGCTAAAACATCACCTTCCTAGGTTTCAAAAAGTAATTCTACATTGTTAAAATTGAGAATCTATATGTCCACAACACTTCTGTTACGTTCTGACTTTGGCATATAAATATGTTTTTATTACATCTCAGAAAATTAAAGTTATCTTTTAACATATCATTCATATCATTCATCATAAAAAAGAAATGGTTTTAGGTGAATTTTTAAAAATAAGTTCATGTCCCCATTTCAGTACCCATAAGCGTGGAATCACTCATATCAGTAATATCACTTGTAAAATATCTGAACACTTATACCGTCATTCTGTGCACACTGTATACTTTATATTTATTTAACTATTCCATACTTGACTTACCTGGATTACTTTGCACTATGCACCTATTTTTGTTGTTGTTGTTGTTGTTGTTGTTTGCTTGTTTGTTTTTGTGTTTACGCTTTTTTATCTGTTTTTGTACTATGAGAGCTAAGTGAACCGGAGTCAAATTCCTCGTGTGTGTCCACACACCTGGCAATAAAAGTGTTTCTATTCTATTCTATTCTATTCTATTCTATTCTATTCTATTCTATTCAGTTTATTGTAGGCTGAGACACAAACATCCAGCTGTTCTGTTTTCTGCTTGACAGTAAATGACCTTATTAGTGTTGTTTAGTTTGTCACAGTTGCAAGATATTACAAACCAAAAAGATTATCTATATACACTAGCAAAAATCAAACAGAAAAAAATATTATGAAACAAACAAAAAAAATTTTTTTTAAATAAATTTTTGTGACTGGAAAAGGGGCGGCACGGTGGTGTAGTGGTTAGCGCTGTCGCCTCACAGCAAGAAGGTTCTGGGTTCGAGCCCCGTGGCCGGCGAGGGCCTTTCTGTGTGGAGTTTGCATGTTCTCCCTGTGTCTGCGTGGGTTTCTTCCGGGTGCTCTGGTTTCCCCCACAGTCCAAAAACATGCAGGTTAGGTTAACTGGTGTGAATGTGAGTGTGAATGGTTGTTTGTCTCTATGTGTCAGCCCTGCGATGACCTGGCAACTTGTCCAGGGTGTACCCCGCCTCTCGCCTATAGTCAGCTGGGATAGGCTCCAGCTTGCCTGCGACCCTGTAGAACAGGATAAGCGGCTAGAGATAACAGATGGATGTTCTCATGTCAATTGCACCTGGTGTTATTATAAAAGACATTACTATTGGTCATGAAGATTTCACCCAACTAGTAGCAGTCATGGTGAAGATGAAGAAACTGTTAGGTTAGGCTAATTGGTGGCTCTAAACTGACCATAGGTGTGAATGGTTGTTTGTCTCCATGTGGCAGCCCTGTGATGCCCTGGCGTCTTGTCCAGGGTGTACCCCGCCTCTCGCCTATAGTCAGCTGGGATAGGCTCCAGCTTGCCTGTGGGACAGACAAGCGGCTACAGATAATGGATGGATGGATGGACTGGAAAAGGAAACAGGACTCTCGTCCCAATTGACAACCCTTCCCACAAAGGAAAAAAATGTATATATACACTAATTTAAAGGAATATAAAATTTGTACTTTAAAAGGAGTTCATTTAGGCTAAAAAAGTCAATCTTAATTTGGGTGTCTAACTAAATAATAATGCAGAGGCGTAGCTAGGGTGGGGTCCTGGGGTGTCTGTGACACCCACCCCCCACCCCCAGACCATACATTTTTTCAATAGCCACATAAGAATATTAGAAAAGCAGCCACTGTAATTTTTCTAACATATATATATTGTCACCTCAGCTTCATTAGGGTTTCTATAACCTTGTATGGACTTCCTGTGGTTTGGGCGCGAAAACCCAGTTCTGCGCAAGTGCAACATGATCGCACTAGAAAGCATGGTCAAGCTGCCAGTGTAGCTGCAGTCTTTTTAGTTGTGAATTACGAGTATTTCCTCTTGTGTTAATAATTCGCCATGTCAAAACAAGCGAAACTTTCCTCCTTTCAACGTGAAGAGAGGTAAGCAATTTATTATATATTTTTTTCCATCAAAGTTGCATTCTGTGGCTTCGAAGCTAAGTTTTACTGTGTCGTTTCTAGAACACAACATTAAGAAAACGTGGAAGAATACACTATGGCAGAGCGATCGACATTGACAAGATCGTTGACATCTTTGCCATTCTTCATCCACGACGCCTTTTACTTAGAAACATTTTGGCCAATGAGCAGTAAGACACCAAGAATAGAGAGATCTGCATCGGTTGACTAGGGTAAGATGTCAAGCCGCTATCTGCCGGATAAAGCTGATTTGGTTTAATCATTGTCCGTCATCTCAACAGCTCGCAACATGAGATGAAAGAATGATGCAAAGACCGCGTTATTTTCTCAAAATGTATTCAGTGTATTTTTTCATTTACAAACCTGCAGGTATGTACTCAGGCTGCCAGTCATTGTGTGACACCCCCCCCCCCCCCCCCTTTGAAAAATCCTAGCTATGCCCCTGTAATGAGATATATAAAATGTCTAAACAACTTACATATACAGTTTATGGAGCTTGATAAAATGCTTGTTTCGTGTAGTAGAAAGAGTTTATGCAGGTTTTGAATTTGTACAAAGACTGTTGACATTTTCATTTTGCTTGGGAGGCTGTTCCACAGATCAATCGATCGATCGATCGTGGAAAGAATGAAGACCTGTAGTAATTCTGCTTGAACTTCACCATTGGAACAAGATTGTTCTTGTCAAAGTTTCTTGTTTGGTATCTTGTTTCATTAGGAACCAGGAGATAATTTCCTTCTTCCGTGATAGCTTGTACATTCTTAAACTTGTATAGTTGGACCAAGTCAAATATCTGATGTCTGTTTTCCAGTGGTTGGAGTTCCAGTATGAATAGCCTTTTATTGTATGTCAAGTCCTTGGAATAGTTAAGGACGAACTTGGTGGCTCGTTGCTGTACATTCTCAATGAGTCACTGAGGTTTGACAGTGTATGGTGACCAAACACAGGACAGTGTCACCCAGGAAATACCTCAGACATTGTTTAATGGCAAAACATTTTCTTGATTATTAATTCTTTGAGCATTTCAAAATATGTCAATGTCACTTCAAACCACTTTATAACTTTTTAATGGCTGTTAAAGGGGACATGCTGTGAAAACCAGTCAAAAGTTTGGACACACCTTCTAATTCAATGTTTGTTTGTTTTTTTCTTTTTTATTAATTAAAAGACACTTCATGTCTTAAAGTAATGATGGATGTCGTTTCTCTTTACTTACCTGAGTGGTTCTTGGCATAATATGGATGACTACAGTTGTGGAATAGGGCTGTTTACTGTTTATTATTATTATTATTATTATTATTATCATCCATCCATCCATCCATCCATAAATCCATCCATCCATTATCTGTAGCCGCTTGTCCTGTTCTACAGGGTCATGGGCGAGCTGGAGCCTATCCCAGCTGACTATGGGCAAGAGGCAGGGTACACCCTGGACAAGTCGCCAGGTCATTGCAGAGCTGTATTATTATTATTATTATCATTGCACTGTCACAGAGTACGAAATTGTGGTTACATTAGTGTACTGGAGATTTCAGCTATCTGTCAAGTCGGAACAAGGACCTCAGACAGACCGCACCTTTCACAATATGTGGGCAGTTCTGAGCAGAACTGACGTTTGTAGGGTCATAATGTCATACTTCACATCCAAAATGTCTAAGTATGTTTTTAATGTCCTTGGAATTGAATCCAAGGCACCAATAACAACTGGAACGACCTTGAGCTTTGATTCTGGCAGGTCCCACATTTTTGAGATCTTGACTTTCAGTAGTGCGCACTTGGTACTCTTATCTGCCTTGACTACTGTCTTGACTACAGTTGTGGAATAGGGCTGTTTACTGTATTATTATTATTATTATTATTATTATTATTGCATTGTCGCAGAGTATGAATTGTGGTTACATTAGTGTACTGGAGATTTCAGCTATCCATCAAGTTGGAACAAGGACCTCAGACAGACCGCACCTTTCGCAGTATGTGGGCAGTTCCGAGCAGAACTGACTTTTGCAGGGTCATAATGTAATACTTCACATCCAAAATGTCTAAGTACGTTTTTAACGTCCTTGGAATTGAACCCAAGGCACCAATAACAACTGGAACGATCTTGATCTTTGATTCTGGCAGGTCCCACATTTTTGGGATCTTGACTTTCAGTAGTGTGTACTTGGTAATCTTATTTGCCTGTTTGGTGACAATATTATGGTCACCTGGTATTGCCACATCAATTATCAGGCATTCCTTCTGCTCCTTCTTAAAGACCACCAAGTCAGGTTTTCAAGCTTCGATTACATGGGCAGTTTGGAACTCAAAGTCCCAAAGGATCTTGGGCTTCCCGTCCTCATCTAGCACTTTCCCAGGTGTATGTTGGTACCACTTGTCTTCCATGGCATAGCCATACTTTCTGCACAAAAGCCAGTGGAGATTCAAGCAGACCTTATGCCGACGCTTGTATTCTTTTTGTGCTATTATTATTATTATTATTATTATTATTTACTATTTGATCTTAAACACATTAAGAAGGCAAGGAATTGCATTAATTAACTTTTGAAAAGACACAGTGATGCTCATGAAGCTGGTTAAGATAATGCCAGTAGTGTGCAAAGCATCATCAAGGTAAACAGTGGCTACTTTGAAGAATCTAAAATATGAAACACATTTTTTTTTTTTTTGTTTACCACATAATTCCATTTATGTTCCATATGTTAGTCCATAGTGTTGATGTCTTCAGTATTGGTCTACAATGTAGAAAATAGTCAAAATACAGAAAAGCCTATGAATGAGTAGGTGTGTCCAAACTTTTGACTGGTACTGTATGTTGATGTGACTTCAGGACGTACTGGGTTTTTCAAAGTGAACTGTTCCCTTCCCAGTCTTTAATGGCCATAGAAAAAAAATGGATGGTGAGAACAGGTCAGTTACGAAAGTGCATGCTTCTTACATTTTATTTTATTTTATTTTATTTTTTTATGGTACCGTTCCTCATTAACATATGCCCACCCATAGTGATCTGAATCTAGAAGACTGAGATATCTACTTATTTATTCAGCAAATGAGACCTGGAAGGAACAAGTGGAAATGTCAGAGAGAAAGTGCAAGTGGGCTGTTCCAGGATGCACAAAAGAAAGTCTAGTTTCTCTCCTGTTATTTTGGAAAAATGATATAAAGAATATTAACAATGTCACTAAAATGTATGGTTTAAAATTATCATTCTGAAATAGCCATCTGTAGTCTTGGTCGTGGCACTGGTTCAGTATCCCCTCCTTCATTTTCTTCTTCTGACCTGGGTTCATACATGTAAGGCTGTAATCCTGGTACAGAAGCCATTACTTACGTCTTAACTCATTTAAAGATGTTAGCCAATCAGAGCGAAGCTAATTACATATTTAATATTTAAAAGCACAGCCGCAAAATCAGCCTGTCGGGTTTTCATACCATACTCACAGCTTGAGGGGCAAAAAAGAACCAAGGTGTAGGTTTGTTTTTTTCAATTAAAAAAAAAAACTTTCCAAACTTTACAAAAGCATCTCAGAGGGTAAATATATATTATTTACCAGCTGGGAGGTCCGTATCATGAAATACTGTGACCGAGGTCTTGAAAATACTGACCGAGGCCTCTGGGCCGATGTTTTAAACGGGACATGCCATACAGACCTCGGCCCAGAGGCCTCGGGCAGTATTTTCAAGGCCGAAGTCACGGTATTTCATGATACGGACCGACCTTAAGCTGGTAAATATATTTAGTTTTTTCTTAACCAGATTCTTACAGAAAATGAGAGCGCTCGAAAGGGAAACCATGTTTAGAACAAACCTACTACAAGCTCGTCAAAAACTTGTTTGACAAGCTACGTCAGCTCGGAATTTTCCAAAAATAAAAAACTTGATCTATACTGAGAAATGCGAAAATAAATATTGACAAAAAATTGCTACTATGTTTGTTGTTGTTGTGAATGAGCGAGTCGCCAAACATTCGTAACCGGGGTCCGGATCGTAGGATTCCGGACCGCTCGCGAGCCAGTCAGAGCACACGATTTGATGGAAACTGGACTGCGAAAAAAATAATATAAAATAATTGAAAACTGTATGGCATGTCCCGTTTAAAACATCTTTTACCCATGTAAGCATTACTATTCACATATGTCCCCTAGTTAGCTATAACAATGGACTTGTATAGACCCTTCCCACGTGACGTCACGACAAACGCGGCCGCCATTTTGGACATGAACTACCAGTAGTCTACCACAGCCAACAACGAGGAACGACGGCGAAGCATCAAAAGGAATATACCGTAAAATACCAAATAATAGCCCGGGCGATTATTTGTCTCAATCACGTAAGAGACCCGGCGCGTATTAGAGACTAGGCGGCTATTTGGAACAGGCGATTAATTCCTTCTTCACAAATACCTTCCCCAAAATCTACCTCAAAACGGGGAAAAAAATCATTCTCAGATAGGCCTACTTTTAACCAGTATAACTTACAGTTTGTTTAGAGTTAGATTACAGATAGCACGGTGCCGACTTCGGGGAATTTTGAAGACGCAGAATGCATCTTCGCATGGCACAGTCGGGGTGGATAAAGGATAAATCACACACCTTTTCCTGTTAATGACTAGTTAAGCGCATGCTTTACAAAATAATCAAGAAACCACACCATTGTCTGTGCGCAGCACTGTGATTTAATTACTCTGCAAAGTTATGGTCACTTGCTATCACCCTCACCCATGCAGCCTCCCTCCACCCTTTGCGCTTCGCGATGTCTGTCAATCTGAAATTGCATGGAGGGCGCGACGTTGAAGCAACATAATTAGGGTGCGAAGTGTCAAACCAAAGGGTTTTTTCTTATGCTGAAAAATAAGTGACCTGCAGTGGCTACATACTGTCATCTTGCATCACGTTTCTCTCCAAGACGTCTCCCTGTTTGGCCGATATGAGCCTATTCCCCGAGTGAGTTGGTACGGTGGCTCGACCCCGTAGAAAACTTAAAGTTCGGATGAAAGTTAGTTGAATAGGTTACTGACTTGTAGGCCTACATGTTGCCTGCCTGACGCGTGCTTCTGCCCAACTTGCACGACAGATTACTTGTTGAAAAGGCCCCTTGGATTAGATTGGCCGCGAGCAGACTGAAATGCATGTTAGAACGCTCTCACCTTTTTTGTAAAGCGTCTTCCAGATCCGAATGGGTAAGGGCAAGTGAAATGGTATAAGGTCTTTAATAAAACTCAGTGTGTGCTTTGACGCATACATTCGGCAATTTAGGTCGTTTAACAGAAGCAGCAGTCCAACCTTGGAAACCCGCAGTCCTTAATGTCACCACACACGCTGGCTTTCGTTGGGTATACCCAAAGGGGTGGCTAAGACATCTGTCAAAAGTTACGGAGTTGCATTCCTCAAGAAATATTACGGTAGACCAAGATTATAACATTGAAATGGCATGTTTATTATCACGTAACAAAATGTTGTAAACAGTATTATAGAAATAATTTCATTCATTCATTCATTCATTCATTCATTCATTCATATTGTTTCGGTAGAAAACTATGCAATGCAAAATCGTTTAAACACCAGAAAACCAGAAAAGTGCTGGGCCTCAAGATTCTAGATAGAACGTTCGGACGCTTTTTTTTTTTTTAGACCCCGGCGAGTATTCGGAACCGGCCTTTATTTGTCACAACACACGCGTACACCCGGCCGTTAAAGGGAACTCGGCGGTTAATTGGAACTCGGCTATTATTTGGTATTTTACGGTAGCCATCAAAGAAAGTTTTTACTTTCAGCAAGACTTCCATCATGCCATTATATTGTTGTGCACCTGGCTGTAGTAACCATCAACACACAAGGCAAGATTTATCATTTTATCGGATCCCGACAGATGCTGACCGACGGAGAAGATGGATGATCTCTAAAATATTGGCAAAATGATGTTTATTGGCATAGCAATCGTGTGTAACGGGAAGCATTTGCATATCCGAAGTGTTGTGTTTACATCAAAGATAAAATAAACCGATATGACAACGACTGCTGCTGCCAGGTTGGGGACACAAACTAGTAGAAAGGAAGTGTGCCAGCAGTGCCAACACACTTCCTTTGTGGTCGATTCTGCTTTAAGGTAAGATGCATTTAATTATTCGTCTGCTGTGGGTTTGGAATCGGTAGCCTGACCGATTCGTTCATGTTTGTGGTGCCATTTGTTTGTTGACGCGTGTTGAAATGGAAGATTGGTTGTTGACATGATTTCCAGTGATGCTTTGGTGCTGCTGTGGATCAGATGTGTTGAGTAGCCTGACTGTTTTTTTTTCTTGCGTGTGGTATCATTGTTGATGCGAGGCTGTTTTTTGAACATGCCAATGCGGGCACGATTTCCCCTGATGAGTTATGACTTCAGACGCGATGTGTGTGTGGAGTCCGTGTGATATGTGCGTAAGAGAGGCTTCTCATGTGTTTGGAGATCCGCGCTCTGAGACAAGCGCAAGCACCCCCCCCCAAGGGAAAAAAAGGGACCCCCCGAAAATATCAGCATAGTTCGAACACTGGGTTGGAGAAAGTAATGGCAAATAGTGAGTGCACAAACCATAGAAGGTAAACTGTACACAGCGCCAGGGCAGTGTGATGGTATGTCTACTTTTAGATTGTGTTAGCTCATCAATGAACACACTCGTCACTCGACGAGTTTCACGTCTTTACGACGGATACTTAAATGTGTGTTAGGTATTATTGTTGCAGTCTAAGCAGTCATTGTAGCAGCTAGATGAGCGAGAACTGAAAGGGTCTGTGCCATAAACCGTTATTTCTTCATGTCCAAAATGGCAGTCGCGTTTACGAAGGTCACGTGAGTGAAAAGGGTCTATAGATCAATTCATGTGTCTGTTTCATGTTTACACTGCCAAGGGGAATAAGCTGAAAATGACCCCACTGAATGATCACTCATCTCATCATCTCTAGCCACTTTATCCTGTCCTACAGGGTCGCAGGCAAGCTGGAGCCTATCCCAGCTGACTACGGGCGAAAGGCGGGGTACACCCTGGACAAGTCGCCAGGTCATCACAGGCCTGACACATAGACACAGACAACCACTCACACTCACATTCACACCTACGGTCAATTTAGAGTCACCAGTTAACCTAACCTGCATGTCTTTGGACTGTGGGGGAAACCGGAGCACCCGGAGGAAACCCACGCGGACACGGGGAGAACATGCAAACTCCGCACAGAAAGGCCCTCGCCAGCCACGGAGCTCGAACCCGGACCTTCTTGCTGTGAGGCGACAGCGCTAACCACTACACCACCGTGCCGCCCCTGAATGCTCACCGAAATCTTAAAATAAACTTTCTGACTTATTGACACGGACCCAATATGGACTTGTATTAAATCATGCTCTAATCCACTGCTTAAGTCATCTCTGTTTCACAAAGATACCACGGTAGTCATGTTATGATTTACCATGATATTCTCTGGTGAATTATATTCAATTAATTTGCGTTCTGAACTCCCATCATATTTAGATTGCAAAACGATCAAACTGAAGTTTGAATTGTTGGCTCACCATGTCCCTATGGGTCCTTTAGGTTTAACATTAAAATGTAAATCCTTATGTAGTCCTGATTAGATAATCAGTGCTTACTTCTTATGCATATACTGTATGTTTTCAACAAAGCCACATTCAGAATCTAGATATCTTTAAAACAGTAATACAAATTCTTAGTGGCCTTTCTAAATTCATAAACAAATTAACATCAAGACATAAAATAAATGGGACATGTATCTCATTTATAAACTCTGGATATGAACCTTTTATTTTGCACAGTAAGATGAGGGTCAGTGACAAAAAAGATGTTGCGGGAGTAGGGTTGTTACAGTGTCATGATTTTATGGCTTTTAGTCCCAGTGTGTGATTGGGCGGAGCACTGCACACTGCTTTGTTCGGGGATATATTTTTTTAAATGCCCCCATTTTTTTTTATAGTCACTTTCTGTCAGCTATTAACATCAACAACGTCATGGTAAATACTGACAGTTTCAGAGAGTTTATAGAAAAGCTGTTCTGAAAGAAAGAAAAAAAATATATATATATATATATTTCTAAGAGAGAAATGGATTTTATTTGTTGTTTCCAAACCTAGGCGGACAGCTTGACAAAATATCTTGTTCACTACAGTGGTAAATAATATGGGTTTTATTTCCAAGTAATGGCTAAAGGGTCATTGGAACAAGGTGATAAATCAAATTGGGAATAATCACCAGGAGGGGAAGTCTCTCTCTCTCTCTCTCTCTCTCTCTCTCTCTGCCAGATGAGTGACTGTCTATCTGTATCATCATATTTTGGAGATTAACACAAACCAGGTTCTACAAGATTTTAAAAAAAAAAAAGTATGTACAGGATGGAAAATCTATTCTCCTTTGTAATCATGATCAAATAGTCATTATTCATTTTAGTAAAGGAATCATTTCTCAGGAAGGAGAAACCTCTTATGAGTATGATTGCTTATGACTGCCTAAAGGAGGGGGATGAGACATATCGCGCAAACCCAACATAACTCTGGTGGATGGTGACGCTACTGTAAGTTACCCAGGGCTCCACACCTGTGTACCCTGAAATAAATCAGATGAATGTCTTATGTCCATATTGAAATGGTGATTCAGTGAAATCACAACTCAGGGGGTGGCAGCATGATCCTAACCTCACTAAGAAACATGACTGTTCCAGGGGTCTCCTTTTCAACCATGTATACGTTTTGTGCGTAAGCTAGTGGTAGAAAAGTGTAATCTCTATTAAAATGATCATGAGGAGCTCCTGTCCCACTGATTGTCATTCATAATTAACAGTAATCGCTGACCTTTGGCACTCACAAGGTAAAATTGTATTTTAAAAGATTGTGTAAATTGATGCCTTGTGTGATGATTTGGCGCACACAGCTTTCTTCAGGGAACATGTTTTGAAGAACCAAAGGAATTGCTTTACTAAGTGCTGAGTAGCTCATCAGTCAAATGCATTTCCCCAGTGCAGTTTTAGTTGCTTTCTCATTTAGAGTTTTTTAAGCCATGGGAATATTTCAACAAGAAATTAGTCTGTAGTATGAGCTGAATAATGACATGTCTTACATGCGAATATATGACATATCTTTCCAAATACAGCAGCAGAAAGCACAATAATGAAAGATTTTCATGCAAACAGAGATTTTCTGTACAGTGCAAAAAATTGAAAACTGAATTTGAGGAGAAAATTACTTAATACTAGTGAAATGATCTTGCTGCATGGACAGATATTTTTACTTGATAAGACATCTTAGAAAAAGTTGGTTGTAATCTAGAACTAGGTTTAATAATCTCAGAATTGGTGTCTTGTATTCTTCTAATAGGAAATGCTAGATCGTTTCAACTATTTTCAAGATATTTTCACTTGCTAAGATATCATTTTTTGCAGTGTAGATTGCCCACATGTACCCCTAAAAAAAAATAAATTAGACAAAACATTTATTGGACAAGTGACAAAAAACAATTTTTATTTCCCTATACTAAGTTATTGTCAGTGAAGTTAATCATCTTTTACCTTTTGTCTGAACATACAACCCAATTCAAAAGCAAAACCTCAAAATGCAACCCTGCCAGAATAACAGATACCAACCCAAAGAGACCAGTGTTGCAAAAGGACTACAGGGAACTAAACATTAGAAAGCTCATCTGATCTCATCTCGTCTCATCTCATCTCATCTCATTATCTCTAGCCGCTTTATCCTGTTCTACAGTGTTGCAGGCAAGCTGGAGCCTATCCCAGCTGACTATGGGCGAGAGGCGGGGTACACCCTGGACAAGTCGCCAGGTCATCACAGGGCTGACACATAGACACAGACAACCATTCACACTCACATTCACACCTACGGTCAATCCAGAGTCACCAGTTAACCTAACCTGCATGTCTTTGGACTGTGGGGGAAACCGGAGCACCCAGAGGAAACCCACGCGGACACGGGGAGAACATGCAAAGTCCGCACAGAAAGGCCCTCGCCGGCCACTGGGCTCGAACCTGGACCTTCTTGCTGTGAGGCGACAGCGCTAACCACTACACCACCGTGCCGCCCATTAAAAAGCTAACTGGGGAAATAGCATAGCACCTAGTAAGTTAGGGGTTTAAACTTTAAGCTGCATAAGAGCTCAAAAGCTGGAAATAACATTGATCGAATGGTGGAAGTACTGGGTGGACACTTACACTTTCATAGACTAAACAGATCACCTCTATAAACCTCTTACAGAAAGATTTAAAAGAGAACATAACATAACATAATTGGGCGGCACGGTGGTGTAGTGGTTAGCATGGTCGCCTCACAGCAAGAAGGTTCCGGGTTTGAGGCCGGCGAGGGCCTTTCTGTGTGGAGTTTGCATGTTCTCCCCGTGTCTGCGTGGGTTTCCTCCGGGTGCTCCGGTTTCCCCCACAGTCCAAAGACATGCAGTTAGGTTAACGTGAGGCGGCCTTGGGCTGAGGTGCCTTTGAGCAAGGTACCTGACCCCTGACTGCTCCCCGGGTGCTTTGGTGTGGCTGCCCACTGCTCTGAGTGTGTGCGTGTGTTCACAGCTTCAGATGGGTTAAATGCAGAGGATGAATTTCACTGTGCTTGAAGTGTGCATGTGACGAATAAAGATTTTTTCTTCTTCTTCTAACTGATCATATTTTTTCCAATTACCTGAAGCCCAGTCTTCAGCGAGTTCATTTTCCGATACCTCAAGAAGGTCAGTGAGGTTCAGCCCACCCCATCTAAAAATGACCCACAAATTCCACAGAGATGCCACTTGTGCTTTTGTGTAGAATACAGTGGTGCTTGAAAGTTTGTGAACCCTTTAGAATTTTCTATATTTCTGCATAAATATGACCTAAAACATCATCAGATTTTCACACAAGTCCTAAAAGTAGATAAAGAGAACCCAGCTAAACAATTGAGACAAAAATATTATACTTGGTCATTTATTTATTGAGGAAAATGATCCAATATTACATATCTGTGAGTGGCAAAAGTATGTGAACCTCTAGGATTAGCAGTTAATTTGAAGGTGAAATTAGAGTCAGGTGTTTTCAATGAATGGGATGACAATCAGGTGTGAGTGGGCACCCTGTTTTATTTAAAGAACAGGGATCTATCAAAGTCTGATCTTCACAACACGTTTGTGGAAGTGTATCATGGCACGAACAAAGGAGATTTCTGAGGACCTCAGAAAAAGCGTTGTTGATGCTCATCAGGCTAGAAAAGGTTACAAAACCATCTCTAAAGAGTTTGGATTCCACCAATCCACAGTCAGACAGATTGTGTACAAATGGAGGAAATTCAAGACCATTGTTACCCTCCCCAGGAGTGGTCAACCAACAAAGATCACCCCAAGAGCAAGGCATGTAATAGTCGGCGAGGTCACAAAGGACCCCAGGGTAACTTCTAAGCAACTGAAGGCCTCTCTCACATTGGCTAATGTTCATGAGTCCACCTATCAAGAGAACACTGAACAACAATGGTGTGCATGGCAGGGTTGCAAGGAAAGAGCCACTGTTCTCCAAAAAGAACATTGCTGCTAGTTTGCAGTTTGCTAAAGATCATGTGGACAAGCCAGAAGGCTATTGGAAAAATGTTTTGTGGACGGATGAGACCAAACTAGAACTTTTTGGTTTAAATGAGAAGTGTTATGTGTGGAGAAAGGAAAACGCTGCATTCCAGCATAAGAACCTTATCCCATCTGTGAAACATGGTGGTGGTAGTATCGTGTTTTGGGCCTGTTTTACTCCATCTGGGCCAGGACGGCTTGCCATCATTGATGGAGCAATGAATTCTAAATTATACCAGCGAATTCTCAAGGAAAATGTCAGGACATCTATCCATGAACTGAATCTCAAGAGAAGGTGGGTCATGCAGCAAGACAACGACCCTAAGCGCACAAGTCGTTCTACCAAAGAATGGTTAAAGAAGAATAAAGTTAATGTTTTGGAATGGCCAAGTCAATGTCCTGACCTTAATCCAATCGAAATGTTGTGGAAGGACCTGAAGTGAGCAGTTCATGTGGGGAAACCCACCAACATCCCAGAGTTGAAGCTGTTCTGTACGGAGGAATGGGCTAAAATTCCTTCAAGCCGGTGTGCAGGACTGATCAACAGTTACCGGAAACGTTTAGTTGCAGTTATTGCTGCACAAGGGGGTCACACCAGATACTGAAAGCAAAGGTTCACATACTTTTGCCACTCACAGATATGTAATATTGGATCATTTTCCTCAATAAATAAATGAGCAAGTATAATATTTTTGTCTCATTTGTTTAACTGGGTTTTCTTTATCTACTTTTAGGACTTGTGTGAAAATCTGATGATGTTTCAGGTCATATTTATGTAGAAATATAGAAAATTCTAAAGGGTTCACAAACTTTCAAGCACCATTGTAAGATTTGTTATCTTATAGTGTGCCCTGGAGAGACCTTTCTTCAAGCATGTCAGGAAGAAATAGCCATGAAATGCACCTTAAATACACCAAAGTAACTTGTATGACTGTAGATTGTCCTACTGGTCACCCTTAAGTTTCAGTAACTTCCACATGGAGATTTAATAATGAAGATACCAGTTCACTGATTATGGGTGGCACAGTAATAAAGCAACTTGAGCTTGAACATGGAGGTAGGTGGATTAGCCACACTCAAGTGTGTGTGTGTGTGTGTGTGTGCATGTGTGCGCGCATTAGACGTAGTAATGAACTGTTGTCCCATCCAGGGTGGAATCACACTTTGTGCCCAACTTTCCCAGGATATGCTCGGAATCCACAGGGTAAAGCAGTTATTGAAGATAAAAATAATAATTGAATGAATATTATCAGGGGATGTTATTGTTAAGGATTGCTCAACAGCATCAGATCAAGGCACCAACAACCCATCATAAAAAGGGAAGTAACAAGAAGTCACGCCACATCTCTAGCACTCACAGAAAAGTATATAGAACCAGCTTCAGCCAACATGCAGGAGCATCGTGTGTTTTGTTTCCCATTCAGAGCATGCTGTCTGTGCCTTTGCTGATGCCACTCAACAGAGAAGATCCTGCCAGAAGAACATTAATGTTTGTATTTGTTTTGTGATTTTTGTCTTTGCTGCTTTTCAGACTTTGTCAGACTTTTTTTAGTCTTTTAAGTTTGATTTTATTGTTCAGGCTTGAGCTGAGGAGTTTTCTAGTTTTGGTGTTCCATGCATTTTACTGATGGTGAGGAAGTCTACTTTGTTCTGCTTCCTCATGCTGTTTGATACCATTTGTCTGCATTGTCTCAGGGCTGCTAGACCTTCTGTGTTGTGATGGGCTTGTGCTCGATATGTCTGGCATTTTATGCAGCTCTGCAGCATCACTGATCCATGGCAGGCTGATTGCAACAATTGTGTCTGGTGCCATTCGAGCTATTTGAGCTGGTCATGGCACAGACAAAGTTCACCATTATTGAGAGGCCAATAAGGTCACTGCAGTTTGATTTATATATAATTTTTTAAGGACTTTGCTCAACAGTTTGTTTTTTGTTTGTATATTCACTAGGCATGTAACGATATAGTGTGCAACAATAAATTGCAATACAATTTTTTTGACGATTTGAATTGATGAAATAAAAAAATTGAATCACAATTTATCATCAGGCTGTGTAATCTTAGTTTTTCCTATCTGTAATTGCATTGTTTAGACAGCAAATGGTGTACAATAGGGCACAATAGCGGGCATGCATGTGACTTCACCCTAGGCAGAAGTAATGCAGCTCTAATGCCATGAAAACGCACAAAAAAAATCAGATCTAAAAATGAGAAAGATCTGTTGTGATTTGTACAAATAGATTTAACAAACGTGAGCTGTCTGTTTACAGAATGCCAAAAGCTAAAGAAAAGAGAAGAAAATGGTGGTAGAGATAAATGTTCATAAGTTTATGAAAAGGCCTATTTGTTATTAATGTTTTACATTTTTAAATAAAAGGAATATTTTAGTTAATAGGCTATTATGTTATGCCAAACTTTACAAATGTGGGTCAATAATTATTGTTGGTTATTAAGAAAATTAAACAATTTTTTTAAATTTAACAAAAGGTATATTTAAGTTGATAAAGAATAGGAAAATAAATGTTGCATGGTAATAACATTTGGTCATAACATTTTCTTAATTTAATTTTATTTTTTAAAAATATCATGGGAAAAATCAAACATTGACCCCAATATCCTGAATCGAATCATGAATTGGGTGAATTGTTACATGCCTAACATTTACCACACATTTTTGTTTTTAATTTTGTTTTTTTTCCCCCTAAACTGTAATGCCAACTTTGAGAAAGGTGCCAAAATGCACATGACATGGCTTGCTTGTTGTTGGCCAAAAGGTGTGTAGGGGACTCCCAAGCCCTGACAGACAAGATTCTAAGGTATGACTGGACCTCATATCTTAAATGTCACTTGTTGCATCTGAAGGAAACCAGACATCTGGCTATCTCCTTTTCTAATATGATGGTGAAGCATGGTGCTGGCCTATCAGGATAGGAAAAAAAGATGCAAGGTTCAATGTATAGAGATACGCCTAATTGGAGCAATGGTTCAGTTTTCAACACAGCAATGACCTGAATCACAAACAAAACAATGCAGGAGTGGCTTCAGGGCAAGTCTGGGAATGTCCTTAATGCTCCAGCCAGAGCCCAGCTGATTGAACACATCTGGAGTGTTCAAGAGTTCTGCAAAGAGGAATGGTTGGAGAGCCACCAATCCATGTGTCCCAAGCTTGTAGCATGATACCAAATAAGCTTTAAGGCTGTAATTGCTGGCAAGGTGTTTCAGCAAAGTATTGAATAAATAATTTTCTGAGTTGATGTGCAAATATCTCATCTCATCTCATTATCTCTAGCCGCTTTATCCTTCTACAGGGTCGCAGGCAAGCTGGAGCCTATCCCAGCTGACTACGGGCAAAAAGCGGGGTACACCCTGGACAAGTCGCCAGGTGATGTGCAAATATGATATTTATAACTGCATAGTTCGGGACATTGCATGCTTTAAAAAATGAGCTGCGGCAGGGGGTTAAAAAAAAACTTCAGAGATTAAAAAGTCAGAAATTCAACAATTATGAAGTCACAAATTTGAGGAAAGAAATTCTTATGCTTCCTGTCTTCCTGGCTGCTGTGCATTCTAGGAAATGTAGGAGAAATCTCTTAGCGTTTTTTGTTTTGTTTTGTTTTTTTAAATATTGCACAATTGAAGAGGAAAGACTGCATTTCCTATAACTCTCTGCTTAGCCATACAAAAATAACAAAGATTTGGGCAAATGTGGAAATTTCACGCACTGAAATAACAGAAAAGTACTCTTGCACAATAATAATACATTTTTAAACAGCCAAGACAAAAAAGGACACTGACGAGCAAAGATGTGCCCTTTATACATTCATCTCTGGCTGCATCCAGGAAGTGCAACAATCAATCATATGCTTCCCAGCTGCAGTGCATTCTGGGAAATACAGTTGAAAATCTCTCCGTGCTTTATTCTTATATATTGCCCGATTGAGGAGGAAAGACTGCATTACCTATAACTCACGGCTCAGCCGTGGCATCTGTAGTGTGATGACAATTGATCCAACCTTGCAAAGTGACGCGATCTAGTTTCTTAAAATAAAAAAAGCACTATTTTTCCAATGGATTTTAATTTTTAATACATTTACAAACCTTTGTGACCCAACTTTTCATTATGTGGTTAATAAGAGGTCCAAACACTTTCTGAATGCACTGAACCAGTTCTGTTTCAACATTATAAATATATGTGACATCTGAATAGTTCATAAAGAAATATACACAGGTATGCCTTATTTTATATTATAATAAGGTAGACTGAAATACAGAAATTCTTTATCCAGTCACTGCTTTCCATGGCTATTAAACAGTAATTTGCTGCAGTCACGTATGCCTCCCTCTCCATGGAAAGGTTTCACTTGACACCACCCTGCTGCGGCTTACACATGCTTGTCAAAGAAGGGTCATTATAACATAACGGGGAAGAGAGATAATGAGAATAGAAGATGGAGGGCTAGAGATTGGAAAAGGAAATGAGATTGGGAAGAAAACAAAAAGAAGGATGCTCTTTCGGTGTGCTGTTTGACGCTCCGTGTCCTACTAGCGAGAATTCTTAGAGCTCATATATAAACAAATTTTCATTCCCATTGATGGATATTTAACAGTTATTCCACAAAATCAGGTTGTACATGAGCTGATAGCCGATGAAGCACATAGAGCCGAATTGGCCATAAACCATGTACAATGAGATCGAGTGGAATAACTGTTTTATTCTATCCACATTCCCTGGATTTTGAGAAACTGGGCCTTTTTTTGCAAGATCAATATATAAAACGCCTGATAAAATCATTTCCGCTTAGAATGTAAACAAACCAGCGAAATGACAGTAGCAATTTGTGAAAAATGACATCATAATTCTTGAAAAATAAAAAAGATACGTTCTTACCATCGAATACTTTCATTCCATATTTTTTTGTATTTTTTGGGGTTTTGTTTTCGAGTCGTTTTTTTTATTTCGTCCTCGGTTGGTCCAGCAACACGCTCTGCCATTTTGTTTTTCTCTACTCATAGTATATGAGCTGATAGCCTAGTAGTAGAATAGCCAATCAGAGCGCAATTGCTCATATCCAGTGCATGTGGATAGAATAAAGCAGGTTAGCTGTTGGGTCTTGAAACCACGCCTTGATTTCTTAAGGCCTCTGCATGCTCTTGCGACAAGGCTTTCGCAGATAGCTTTTCGCAGACAGTTGTAGTTTATCGTTGAGCGGGGAGTAATAGGCGTGCGCGATGTTATTCACCGTCACAACGCAAGGGGGCGCGAAGTCGCGAAACTGCTAGGAGTAGTTGGTGGGTGTGGTTAGTGGAGTGTTTATCCTCCGGTTACTTATAATGACTAGAAGTGGAGTCGTATAGATGTACGTACTTCCTCACTTCCTCGATCAACCGCTCTTCGTGCTGCTCCATCTTTGCTCGTGTTTTTAAAAATGGCTGGCGGTCGTGAAAACAAAACAAACCGGGAAAGTAGGGAAGCGGAAGTGCGTGTACAGCGGATGCAGAGTGGACCAATCAGAGCCCTCTTGTCTGCGAGGCTGTCTGCGGTGGTCACAATTTTTGGGAGGTGCGCACAGAGCGTCTGCGAAGCCCCCCCCTTCTGCGACGCCATCTGCGAGGACTGGGTTGTCAGCATAAATTGGCCTTTAGCCCTTTAAGCCCCATCCTAGGTTTTCCATGCCTCCCTAAAGTATGGATTGCTATAAAGATTCCCTGTTAAAGTCTATAACCATAAAATTCCACTCGACTTTTGCATCATGGTAATTTTTATTCTCCATTTGCAAAACTTCTCAGCCAAATTGTTGTCCACCCTGGTTAAGGCATCCATCCTAGCTGTTTATCTTTCCCACTTTTCTGACCATGTCATTGTCTGATACCAGACACTCTCACGCTCACTTTTAGTCTCACTTTAGCTTCTTGCTGTTTTTCCATATTTCTGACAAATGTTACTTTTAGTTTTGGCTTCTCTCTTCTGTTACCACTTGAACAAACATTGTTTCTTCAAGAAAAACCAAGCTGTTTGTTGATTTCAGTGGTTTCTACAGAGGCCCTCAGCCTGACAAACATGCTCACTGTGAGCCATTCGCTCTCATCATAGCTGTACTTTGGAATCAATCTATCCATTGTAATGAGCAGAAATATAAGTTCTTCAGTCTCTATGCCTTCTGCCATTTCTTTGTAATCTTGGTTGGTATTCAGTACAGGATCCTCTGAGTCTTGTATATTCCAGGTAGCGTTAATGCACAGTTGTGCCCAACACCAGGTTCTCCCACTAAGCACTTAGATTTACTTAGCATTCTCCTTAATGGCAAAGGATTTTGGATCACAGCACCCAAAATCTCAGACTCTTCTCAAGCACAACACCACAGCATGCAGGTGAAATTCAAGACCTTGAGGTGGGGTTTACATTAGACCGTATCAGCGGATCATCAGATTAACGTTTTTAAAAACGATTAGCGTGCACACAGCAACGCCAATACACGATTCGCGTGCACACAGCAACGCCAATACACGGATACGCTAATCACATGACTAATTCGGCACGTAAGTTGAAATGTGTCAGTGCGGCTCATCGCTTCCTCCTCAGCGGCTGCGCTCCAAATCACTCCGCCCTGAACAGCGAGTGCCCTCTGGAGGGTGCGCACTCCGGCCCTGCGCAGCTCACAGAGCGCGCGAGTGTAGTGCACGAGCAGTGATTCGGGACTGAGCCGCTGTGCGCAAGTCACTTACCACTTGCAAGTGGAAGGATGGCAAGCTTAAAGACCATCATAACTACACAATGGGCAGTATTTGCATCAGTATTTGCAGTATTTTCATACTTTTATACTCTTTAATGAAAGATGATACAAGGCGGAAGTCCACGCCGTTTTTCAGCAGTCGCGTCACATGACCAACGCCAGCGAATCAGGAAGGTGGATGTCACAGTGACGTTGTCCAATGACGACGCCAGCTAGAGCTCAGCACAGCGTATCCGCGTATTCTCAATGTTTACACAGCACCGGACCAGACACGATCTGGATTGAATACGTGGACCCTGGCGGATTCCCATTTCCCGGCGTTTCCAGGCGTTTTAATGTAAACGGACAGTGCATCCACAAAGAAAACGAGACAGATACGGTCTAATGTAAACTTGGCCTTAGGGTCTGTTTTCTCCATTTTTCACAGAACTCCTTCTGTAGAGCTGTTCTGAGCCCCACATTCTTTTTTAAATCACTTTTTAATCTTGACGGACATTGATGTTTTCTGTGCTAATATTTTTCTCTAGTAGCTAGAATTGCTTAGTATGTTCTAAATACGTTTGACGTAATAGGCAGATGAGAGACACGGTATTTTGTGTATTGTTCTGTTTATTTGTTAAAAGGGATGACAGAGAATTCCCCAATACCTTTAGGGAACATTCAGCATTACAAATGGTTTGCAATATAATTTTCTCAAAAATTAATCCCTGTTGTCTCATACCAGCTTTTAATGATATTTTCCATTTTGTGTGTAATATATTCTGTGTTAATGAAAATGACTTTTTTCAGTCCTTAAGATATCATTAAGGGGCCTGAATGTGTAAGATAGCTTTTGAAAATTAACACTGTTGTTGATGTTGCTGCAGGAATCCACTGCAAATGAGGCCTTGGTCACAGTTGGGTCTAGATGTTTAAATAAAATTTCTTTATATGTAAATACGAATATGGCCAACAGTCAACTAAAGAATCATTGGTCCTGTTCAAGACAATGTGCAGTAAAGACTAAACCATTACACATAATTCAGTTCTCTACAACTGGCAATCACCCATCCATCCATCCATCCATCCATCCATCATCTGTAGCCGCTTATCCTGTTCTACAGGGTCACAGGCAGGCTGGAGCCTATCCCAGCTGATTATGGGCGAGAGGCGGAGTACACCCTGGACAAGTCGCCAGGTTATCGCAGGGCTGACACACAGGCCAAGTTTACATTAGACCGTATCTGTCTCGTTTTCTTCGCGGATGCACTGTCCATTTACATTAAAACGCCTGGAAACGCCGGGAAACGGGAATCCGCCAAGGTCCACGTATTCAATCCAGATCGTGTCTGATCCGGTGCTGTGTAAACATTGAGAATACGCGGATACGCTGTGCTGAGCTCTAGCTGGCGTCGTCACTGGACAACGTCACTGTGACATCCACCTTCCTGATTCGCTGGCGTTGGTCATGTGACGCGACTGCTGAAAAACGGCGCGGACTTCCACCTTGTATCACCTTTCATTAAAGAGTATAAGAGTATGAAAATACTGCAAATACTGATGCAAATACTGCCCATTGTGTAGTTATGATGGTCTTTAGACTTGCCATCCTTCCACTTGCAAGTGGTAAGTGACTTGCGCACAGCGGCTCAGTCCCGAATCACTGCTCGTGCACTACACTCGCGCGCTCTGTGAGCTGCGCAGGGCCGGAGTGCGCACCCTCCAGAGGGCACTCGCTGTTCAGGGCGGAGTGATTTGGAGCGCAGCCGCTGAGGAGGAAGCGATGAGCCGCACTGACACATTTCAACTTACGTGCCGAATTAGTCATGTGATTAGCGTATCCGTGTATTGGGGTTGCTGTGTGCACGCGAATCGTGTATTGGCGTTGCTGTGTGCACGCTAATCGTTTTTAAAAACGTTAATCTGATGATCCGCTGATACGGTCTATTGTAAACCCCACCACAGAGACAACCAACCATTCACACTCACATTCACACCTACGGTCAATTTAGAGCCACCAATTAGCCTAACCTGCATGTCTTTGGACTGTGGGGGAAACTGGAGCACCCGGAGGAAACCCACACAAACATGGGGAGAACATGCAAACTCCACACAGAAAGGCCCTCGCCGGCTGCTGGGCTTGAACCCAGAACTTTCTTGCTGTGAGGCGACAGTGCTAACCACTACACCACCATGCTGCCCACTGGCAATCATTTGTCACAATAATTCTCATTTTTGAATAATAGTTTTTCTCAAAACCATACGTGGCAAAATTAGTGACGTCCCTAAAAATGTCATTCTTGAAAAAAGGAAAAAATAAGTACATAAGATTTTTGAAAGACATCCATCCTGAGACAAGTCCACAGAATGCATCTCCTGGAACCTGTTCCAAAAAGATGGCTTGAATAAGCTTAAACTAAAATCCCTCGACTTAATAGAATTAACCAAATCCCACATCTGAAGATTTGTCTATTACAAAAATGTTTTACAGCAGACAGGCTGAGTTTGGATTGTGAAAAAAACAAGTGTGATTTTTTTTTAATGAAACATTGTACAGTTTTACATTTATTTCCAACCAGAGTTGCATTAATTCTTCACTGAGATTTTGCATGGTTCTAAATGCTGTGTACAACTGAATCACATTTGCCAATAACCACAGTAATAAAAAAGATGTTTACATGTAATAAAAAGTGAAGAGATTATGATACAATCCCCGGCCAAAAAAAAAGTCACACCGTCTAATATTTAGTTGGACCACATTTAGCTCTGGCGGCACGGTGGTGTAGTGGTTAGTGCTGTCACCTCACAGCAAGAAGGTCCTGGGTTCGAGCCCCGGGGCCGGCGAGGGCCTTTCTGTGTGGAGTTTGCATGTTCTCCCCGTGTCCGCATGGGTTTCCTCCGGGTGCTCCGGTTTCCCCCACAGTCCAAAGACATGCAGGTTAGGTTAACTGGTGACTCTAAATTGACCGTAGGTGTGAATGTGAGTGTGAATGGTTGTCTGTGTCTATGTGTCAGCCCTGTGATGACCTGGCGACTTGTCCAGGGTGTACCCCGCCTTTCGCCCGTAGTCAGCTGGGATAGGCTCCAGCTTGCCTGCGACCCTGTAGAAGGATAAAGCGGCTAGAGATAATGAGATGAGATGAGACATTTAGCTCTGATTATGACACATTCGCTGTCATATTGTTTCAACAACCTTATGCCTTATGTCACATTTATTTCCATCCAGAGTTGCATTAATTTTTCACCAAGATCTTGTATTGAGGATGGGAGAGTTGAACCACTCTGTAAAGTCTTCTCCAGCACATCCCAAAGACTTTCAATGGGGTTAAGGTCAGGACTCTGCGGCAGGCAGTTCATGTGTGAAAATGATTCCTCATGCTTCCTGAACCACTCTTTCGCATTTTGTGCACTAATTTTATGCCATCAGAGAAGAAAAAAAAAATCCATTGATAGGATAACCTGGTCATTCAGGTTAGGGTTATTCAGGTCATCAGCTGACTTTATTTTATTGCCACATAACATTGTTGAGCCTCGACCTGACCAATTAAGGCAACCCCAGATCATAACACTGCCTCCAGAGGTTTGTACAGTGGTCACTACGCATGATGGAATGCATTGCTTTTTCCACTGTTCCAGAGTCCAGTCTTTTTGCCCCCGAGCAAATTGAACCCGTTTAAGCATGTAAGTGATCTCTGATCATGGTCAGTCAGGATTTTTTTTTTCTGACCACATTTCTTCTGTGAAGTTGATGGTTCACCAGTATCCTTCCAGGTTTTAATAATGGGTCATTCCGTGTGAAATCATCAGATTTTCCAAAATCTTCCCGGGTAACCGACTCGGATTCTCATGATTTTTTTTTTTTACAAGTACCCACATATGTCTGATGAACACATGCAAATATTTCTGCTTAATTCCAAGTAGTTTTTAGATATAATTGTTTTAATCAGGGTACCCACAATCCTATTTTACACTCGCGAATGCATTTTGAGCTATTTTTCATTTTTAAAAGGCATTATCTCAGCTAAAAATGCAGATATAAAGCTCAAATTTGTAATACACCCTATTTGGGCACCCCAGATACAGTAGTAAATTTCAAAAATGGGATACAGAGCTAATTTTTCATTCTGTAGCATCACAAAAATGGCAGTTTGTCCATTCTCGCAAAAAATTACAAAATTTCAAAGAGCTGTACTAAAGAAGGGATTTAATGGATAATCTTCATATTGTAGAATACACATATCTGAGGTACTAGTTATCTCATCTCATCTCATTATCTGTAGCCGCTTTATCCTTCTACAGGGTCGCAGGCAAGCTGGAGCCTATCCCAGCTGACTACGGGCGAAAGGCGGGGTACACCCTGGACAAGTCGCCAGGTCATCACAGGGCTGACACATAGACACAGACAACCATTCACACTCACATTCACACCTACGGTCAATTTAGAGTCACCAGTTAATCTAACCTGCATGTCTTTGGACTGTGGGGGAAACCTGAGCACCCGGAGGAAACCCACACGGACACGGGGAGAACATGCAAACTCCGCACAGAAAGGCCCTCGCCGGCCACGGGGCTCGAACCCGGACCTTCTTGCTGTGAGGCGACAGCGCTAACCACTACACCACCGTGCCGCCCCGGTACTAGTTATATGTATGTAAAACATTGTGGTCATAACTTGAAGGGTTTTTGAATTATTGACTCTTGAAAATCGAACATGATCGTAGAATGTCAAAAATAGGCCTCCAGTCTCTTTATGATTTGACCATGTGGGCAAGTGCTCAGCCACTTCATAATTTTTTTGTGGAGAGCATATTGATATACCAACTTTGTCAAATTTTTTTTTATCTAGCTCAAATGCCTTCATAGTGAAAAAAATTTGCAAAGTAGGGTACCGTAACATGGCGCAAACCAATTTTGGACCTGTATTTGCATATTCAGAAAGCAATATATCAGCTCTGAATAGAAGCATAAAGCTCAAATTTGGTATTTACAATATTTGGCACCCCAAAATAATGGATCAACTTTGAAAGACAGATTACTGAGCTTTTTTTTTCTTTCATGGCATCATAAATTTAGCAATTCAGTCACCATCACAATATTCAATTGATATTATAGAAACAATATGCCTGGTAAAAAGAAAGGGTTTTTATTCTACAATTAGCATAAAATAAACATTAATAACCATCATCAGATTTACTTTGTATAATTACAAAAAACAGCAGAAATACAAAGTTTTTAACAGTACTTGACAGTACTTAAAATTCTTCAGCTTCAAATCCATATCCAAAGCACTGATCAAGGAAAATATCTTTTTCCTGAAGGAAAAAAGGTACTTGCAAAAAAAAAAAATCATGAGAATCCGAGTTGGTGACCTGGGAGGCACCTGATGATTTCACATGGAATGACCCTAATGCATTGGACAGTTCTTAACCCAAGTTCCAGTCATTTCAGCAATCTCCTTAGTTGTTTTCTTTGCTTGATGTAGGCTAATAATTTGACCTTTCTGAAACATCTTTTCCACAATCACGGGATACATCTTCCGACATGGTAGTTAAAGAAAGGAGAAGCTACTCACTGCATCATTTAGGGTTAAAAGGATTGTTGCCAGTTGAACACGTTAATCACTGCAGTAATTAATCAATCAAAGGCTCTTAAGTATTTGCTTATTTAAATCCAAATGGCAGCTTTTTTTGGCCAGGCAATGTATTTTGGAAGATTATATTTTTAATACTTCTTTACTATCCATTTGGCATAAATCATTCCAATCAGTTGAGCCTCTGTCAAGTACAATGTTCAATAAATGGCATGACTTTTTTTTTCTTCGCTGATTACGTGTGTGATTGGTTTTTCCACTTGCTTCCAAATGGCTACTGCATGGAAATCTGGCTCCATTTTGCTCTACTTAAACTTCCATTTTGCAGAAAACAGAAATGAAGTAAGTTATTGATTACTTTTGAGTAAGTCATCTTGAGTTTACCTAAGCCCTCTATCTGAAATTAATAAATCCATATTTTCATGAATCTTGACTTACTGTATCACACTAACCCTCAAATCCAATTTTTGTGAACTAGCTCTTTTTTTTATTTTATTTGTGGAACTATAATTGAAATTGTGTATAGGTGTCAGACCATCTGCATATTTGGGGAGCAAAAAGAGATGCCCTTTTCATACCAGGAATACAAACCTCCATATGTGGGGCAAGAAAAGAAGTGTGAAATGTTTCACATCGAGGAGTAGTCCAAGATTCTTTTAGTGTTCTTCAACATTGCAGGAAGGGGCACAGTCTCGCCAGGCTTCATCAAGTATTAATTCTGGCTTTTTTCAATATTATTGAAAACAGCATGGGATGAACAAAATAATTGAAACACCACATGAAAAAGAACACTGACTTGACTTTAAAGTGACTAATCACAATTACAAGCCTAGCATCACAGGTAAGCTACATTAGGTTGATTGCAAATTAATAGCATGTATTGGTTATAAAAAAGACCTGAGGATTAGCACTTTTATAAAGAGAGACTAAGAGAGGCCAACTAAGTAATGAGGCCAAGTAGTCGGTACCCAATTGGCAGGTTCATCCATCACAAAAAGTGGATTTTTTTTTCTCAAAGATTACAGCGTCAAAAGCCATGTCAGCATATCAAACATGGACAAACAGCATTATCAAAGAGGAACAGTGGTCGCAGTCGAAGCTTACTGACAGGGACACTTTACAGGATAGTTGCTAAGGACCCTAAAAGTACACACAAAAACATGACAAAGCTGGAATCCATAGCAAGGCTGCCATTAGTAAACATTTCCTATCAAAGGCCAGTGTGCGAAGATGTGTGAACGTAAACATGGACCGACCCCTGAGCAATGGAAAACATATACTGTTCTCATGAGTCAAATTTCACCCTATTTCCAACATCAGGATGGATTTATGTTTGAAAAAGCCAAAGGATGCTTTCAAACCACAATGTCTGCTGTGAACTGTTAGATACACTGGGGGATTCATAATGGCATCGACAGCCATCTGTAGAAATTATTAGATCTAATTTGGATTGCTCTACATGGTCGTATAATGGTCAGCAAACAAGGCAATTCCAGAATGATGATATCCCAGTACATGCTAGTAAAATTATTCCAGTGGTTTGATGGATGTGGTTTTCCATGGTCACCACAGTCACCAAGTTTAAACATCAGTAAATCTTTGAGGGATTTTCCGGAGCACTGACTACAAAGCAGATATCCACCTCCCTCATCGCTCAAAGAAATGGAGGATTTGCTTTTTGAAGTATGATCCAACATGCCACGACAAACGATTCAGGACTAGCATATTTTTATGGCTGTTATGGATTTCTGTTATTTTGTTTAACCGCTTAGGGTTTTGCCAAATGTGCACTACTTGTGCAAACAAAATGTTTTAAACAATATTGTGTCAATTAATAAAAATAAAACTGTACATGATCCTTATACATTGAAGCTCAGAATATCATTGCATGAGCTGTTCATTGTATTGTGTCTGCGTATAATCATTGCCAATAACACTCAGTTGTTCACTCAGTCGTACACATAATACTTCCAAAACAGTGTATAAAGAGCCACCATAAGGGCTGTATAAGTTCAAAGCATAGCAACTGATGCCTAATACAGCTGTGCAGACAAATAGTGCATATAGTGAGGGGAAATAAGCATTCAGACACTTTTTTTGGTTTTTGTTATTTATATACATTGAGTGCATGTACTGTATCCACTGCGAATTTACATAAATAATGTATTTTGACTCTACATGCACCAAAAAAAAACTGGGATAAAAAAAATTGATGGGAGGAAAGGGAGCTTTCAGCGTTAGTACTTGTCACCAATTACAGCTTTGAGACATCTGTGGTAAGAAGTAATTGGCTTTTTGCAACATAGTGGTTGAATCGTGGCCCACTGCTCTTGCCAAATTGTCTTCAGTTGAGCAAGTGTTCCTTTGATCTGTTGGACTCACAATTTCAAAATCCTCCAGAACTTCCAGTAGCATTCAAGTCAGGAGTTTGGCTAGCCTTTCTTTCTCTGTGTCTCAATTTGTGTACTTCCGTTAGTACACTCCCATGTAGTGCACTGTGCACACTATGTACTTACTTGCGTAGTGCATGAATTTCAACAGAGTAGTTTTATCTTAAATCAAACACGGCAAGTTGTGTACTTGCTGGAAATGATGATCTCAACCAGGGCAGGAATTTCAGGAGGGCCATGGCCCTCGTGCCCTCTCATTTTGGCCTTGTGCCCTTGGAAAAAAATATCTGCCGTAAGGCCACAGTGGCCTTGATGCCCTGTGGTTTTGCGGTTTTGTAGTCTGCCTCATGACTGCCAATAGGCTTTAACGTCACCTGCGTCTGTTGAGAAAAAAATACATCTTTTGATGACGTTCTGGATTCTTATTGGGCAACTCATCAGTGGTGGATCGGACTCGAGCCTGGCATGAACCGCTCCGACGTGCTATAATGACACCAATCTATCACCAGCCAACCAGGAGACTTAATCAAACACATCCCCCGCTCACTTGTGTCCGCGTCTGAAACGTTGAATTTTCACAGAAGGGGGGAAGAAGTTGACTGAGGTAAGACTGTGTGATAAATTAACGAACGAATAAGATAGGAATTTCAACATATAGGGCTTAAGTTTGTTACCGTTAAATAAGCATTGCTTGTACAGTAACATGACGTTATAACATTGACCCACTTTTAACGTGCCGAGCAGTGATGGGAATAACAGCGTTAGAAATAAACGGCGTTACTAACGGCGTTACTTTTTTTAGTAACGAGTAATCTAACTAATTACTTTTTACATCGTTATAACGCCGTTCCCGTTACTTACAATAAAATACTATGCGTTACTTTATTAAAGCTGTTCTCATCTGGCACGCTGCTCGTTTAGCCTCTCTTTCCTCTGCTTTAGTGTGGGGCGGGGAGACACGAGACAACGGCACAGTAAGCCAATCAGAGTAGATTTGGACAACATACGTAGGTAGGCCACGCCTACTGCACTACTGCGCGCTCTTTCAATCGGAAGACCCAGCGATGGCGAGCGGTCAGCCCAGCACTGCGCTTTCACACTGGAAATACAGCCATTACTTTTCATTACTTGAAATAAAAGGCAAGAGTGTTTACGTGCAATGCACATTATGTCGAGGAACAAAGCGTTTGTCCTCGTCAGTGGCCAGTAATTAGTAACATAATTTTAATAACTACAAAAATATATTACATTTGATAGATGTCTTATCTCACATTGTCCCACAAAAATATTAATATAGTGTAGATAACATTACTAATTGGTTCTGTTAAGTGTCCATTTCAGTCATTAAACACATTTAACGTTCACTTTTATTATGATTACACTAATTGAATTTGATTTTTTTTGAGGGGGAACAAAATGTAACGGAATAATTACTTTCCCTGGTAATTAGTTACTTTTATGACAAAGTAACTCAGTTACTAACTCAGTTACTTTTTGGGAAAAGTAACTAGTAACTATAACTAATTACTTTTTGAAAGTAACGTGCCCAACACTGGTGCCGAGTACCAACTGTAGCCGGTAATAAATGCTAATTAGCTTGCTGTCAAAAGTGCAAAGACCTTAAATTGCTCTGTGTAAATTAGAAAATGGCGCAACTTCCTCTGTAGCCGTCAACTCAACTTGTCTTGAGTTTTGAGCCAATCACAACAGGGCAGCACTGTGGCCTGAGGTAAAACATGATAGTTTAAGTTTGTTTAAATTACAAAAATGAGTACACCCAAGGGTGGCACGGTGGTGTAGTGGTTAGCGCTGTCGCCTCACAGCAAGAAGGTCCGGGTTCGAGCCCCGTGGCCGGCGAGGGCCTTTCTGTGCGGAGTTTGCATGTTCTCCCCGTGTCCGCGTGGGTTTCCTCCGGGTGCTCCGGTTTCCCCCACAGTCCAAAGACATGCAGGTTAGGTTAACTGGTGACTCTAAATTGACCGTAGGTGTGAATGTGAGTGTGAATGGTTGTCTGTGTCTATGTGTCAGCCCTGTGATGACCTGGTGACTTGTCCAGGGTGTACCCCGCCTTTCGTCCGTAGTCAGCTGGGATAGGCTCCAGCTTGCCTGCGACCCTGTAGAACAGGATAAAGCGGCTACACATAATGAGATGAGATGAGATGAGTATACCCAATGACTGTCTCATATACTCTTCATATACTCATACTGTTTAAGTAATGCAATAAAATTAATCTTTAAAAGTGGTATTTACTCAAACTGTTTGCATAGAATGAACTTTGGGGTTAACAGTGTAATAGTGTTGCAGTGTTCTGCAAATTTCCAATTTAATATTTCAGATCTTGAGACATGAAAGTGCTATTTTAAAAAATAAAAGGTCAGAAATGTTTTCTTTGTCGTCTATTTAGTTCATTTTATTTCCTCAATAATTTTCCTAGGACGGCACGGTGGTGTAGTGGTTAGCGCTGTCGCCTCACAGCAAGAAGGTCCTGGGTTCGAGCCCCGGGGCCGGCGAGGGCCTTTCTGTGTGGAGTTTGCATGTTCTCCCCGTGTCCGCGTGGATTTCCTCCGGGTGCTCCGGTTTCCCCCACAGTCCAAAGACATGCAGGTTAGGTTAACTGGTGACTCTAAATTGACCGTAGGTGTGAATGTGAGTGTGAATGGTTGTCTGTGTCTATGTGTCGGCCCTGTGATGACCTGGCGACTTGTCCAGGGTGTACCCCGCCTTTCGCCCGTAGTCAGCTGGGATAGGCTCCAGCTTGCCTGCGACCCTGTAGAAGGATAAAGCGGCTAGAGATAATGAGATAATTTTCCTTGATTGAGAAATCGGTCTGGGCTCTTATGGGTTAATCAGTAGCCTGCATGCGAGTATATGTTCCATTTACAGTCAAACATTTTGATGAACTCCAGGCTCAATTTTGATTAATCAAAAATCTGCGTAGTAGTACAGTCTGAAGATGCTCTTGCACATTCGGTGTCAATTGAACAAAAATTATGGGAGGATATAGGTTTAATAAGTTTTATAATTTTTGAAGTGAGTGATGGATTGATAAGTTCAGATGTGTTCAATATTTTCTTATCTTCAGACATAATAGTGTAGGAGATGTTTCTTTACCTGCTTGATAGTTTTGACTGAGACTCCAATCTTCCTCAGAAGAGTCATTAGTCCTTAAATTAAATTCATTATAGACGTGAACTTAAAATCATTGTTTTATTTTATGGCCTTGGTGCCCTGGCTTTTGGCCTTCGTGCCCTCAAAAAATTGACAGCACAAAAGGCCAAGTGGCCTTGCCCCTAAAATGACGAAATTCCAGGCCTGCACTGTACCCAACAGAGAATGAGCATGCAATATTGTTACAATGTTGCACGTTGTCAAGAAAACACATCATACATCGGCAACATAAAACTTCCATGTTAGCGAGCGCCTGTGACAATTTCTAAACAAACATGGCTGCCAGGTTTGCTTCGTTAAAAACAGAAGATTTTGAGAGAATTTTGGCTGCCAGGTCACTCTGTTGTGTGTAGTTGTCAATGTTGATTTTAAAAGTAATTAAGTAAATTCCACAGGGAAGATGATAATAATAATAATCAGCTTAACTCTGCTAGCACTGGCCTTCGCTAACACTACACCAGCTGGAAAGTAACTGGACTGCCGTACTAACAGCACCGAGGCGCGGGTAAACTAATGTTGGCCTTTGCTAACGCTATACCAGCTGGAAGGTAACTGGACTGCCGTGCTAATAGCACCGAGTCGTGGGTAAGCTAGCATTGACCTTCGAGAATACTGATATGAAGAGAGTATGTATGTATAATAATAATTATACATGTAATAATAATGGCATATAATTATACATATTATAATAATGGCTTTTTTCGTGGTCCATTCAGCTAGCATGGTACTGAACTCATCTTCAACATCTCATCTCATCTTATTATCTCTCGCCACTTTATCCTGTTCTACAGGGTCACAGGCAAGCTGGAGCCTATCCCAGCTGACTATGGGGTATACCCTGGACAAGTCGCCAGGTCATCACAGGGCCGACACACAGACAACCATTCACACCTACGGTCAATTTAGAGTCACCAGTTAACCTAACCTGCATGTCTTTGGACTGTAGGGGAAACCGGAGTACCCGGAGCACACCCACAGGGAGAACATGCAAACTCCACACAGAAAGGCCCTTGCCAGCCACGAGGCTCGAACCCGGACCTTCTTGCTGTGAGGCGACAGCGCTAACCACTACACCACCGTGCCGCCCTTGTTCAGTATCATGCTAGCTGAATGGAATATATCTGATAGACCACAAAAATAGCCAGCCAATATTATTTAATTATGTCATTTTGTATCAGGCTTTGTGAAAAATGACCACTAGATATGAGAAAGTGGGGAGTTCAACTATTCTAATTTACTTTTGTGTATGGAGGTAATTTTCCCCTTTTAAAAAGTAGTTATTTCCAATATTATGGTTATTTTGTTGTTTTGCCTTGTACAACTATTACTTTATGAGCAACCTATATAATTACTCAACTAAAATTTTCATTAGTTTGATAAGGCAGAATGTCTATCAAATGTCATCAGGAATTGTCTACACTGAAGACGAATAAACAGTTATGTGACAATTTGGTTATCTGGTAAAATGGTAGTATCAGGTCATGAAATATTTGGATTTGAAACTGAGCATGCATTTGCATTTCTTTTTAATGACCTTGAAATTAAGTATATGCATGAATAAAGGTGTGTGCAGGGGTGGGGTTTTTTAAATTACAAAATAAAAGTCTCACAGTATGTTTGATCCACAACAATTAAATGCAGTCTATATACAGTATCCTGCAGCAACTTACTTACCATTCATCCAATAGGATGATGGTTTAGGCCCTACAACAAATATAACCTGTAGGAAGTTTAAGGTTTAGTGGACTGTAAATTATCAGAAAGAAACGCCAAAACCCTTGCTGCTTTTGGACCTTGTTCGTAGTGTAGGATGTCAAGGACTCCTGTAGGAAGTTTAAGATGAGTAGGTACTCTGAGTTCCCACTTCCGAGTTCCCAGATCCGACTTCCCAGTTCCGAATTCCCAGTTCCGACTTCCCAGATCCGACTTCCCACTTCCGAGTTCCCAGTTCCCAGATCCGACTTCCCAGTTCCCAGTTCCGAGTTCTCACTTCCGACTTCCCAGATCCAACTTCCCAGATCCAACTTCCCACTTCCGAGTTCCCACCTACCACTTCCGAGTTCTCAGTTCCGAACTCCCACTTCCGAGTTCCGGCTTCCCAGTTCCCATCCCCAGTTTCTCATTTGCATCCAACTGCCAATCCATCCCCCAGTTTTTCAAATCCATTGACCCCCATTTCCCAATTCAATCTACCACATTCCCAATTTCCCATTTTCATCCATCACCCAATTTTCTATTTCCTTCCATTCTTCTAATCCATCCTCCAATTTCCCATTTACAGCCACCCTGTTCCCACTTCCCAGTACACATTTCCCAGTTCCTGAATCGAACCAATGACCTTTTGTCCCAAAGCTGCTTCTCTAACCACTAAGCCTTGGCTTCATCTTAAAAGAATAGACTGTGAAGAACAACTGGGAAGAAAAAGCCAGAGACAGATACAAGTGGAGAAAGATTGTGAAACAATCGGTTGAAACGGTTGAGGAGAAAAGGGAGGAGGAATATCAGTATGTTGTTATCATAATAACAACACAAGTCACGTCATGGGCAGTTGGTGTCGAACATTATATGTGAAAGATGTGGCCGTAGTTTTATTATGAGCAAACAAATGCTAAGCGAGCAAACAAATGCTAAACACCTCCTAGTCATCATCGAACATGACAGACTACCATAAGCTGTAGGGTTTAGTGGCATCTAGTAGTCAGGATGCAGATTGCACCCAAACGAATACTCCTCTCTTTCCAAGCATGTACTAGAACCTATAGGGACTGTCAGGTAGTATTGGAGTCAAGACCAGCTCAACCAAGACCAAGTCATGACCAAGACCAAAGTGTATCGAGATCGAGAATGATTTCCATATCATCATAACTTTGAGGGGTTGAGACCAAGTCAAGACCAAGACCATAGCAGGGTGAGACCTAAGTAAGACCAGGACCAGACCAGTGGGTGTGAAGGGGGATGGGGAGGGGTGATGGCCATTGCAATGAATCACGTTATTTAGCATTTGAAGCAGGAAGTTTCACATTCAATCACAGTAATGATGTTAACAAATGAATCAGACAATGTACAGGCAATTTAGTGAAATCCTCACAGTTGTGGTCTTGACCGGTCTTGAAATAAAATCCTGAGTCCTCCATGTCTGAGACTGAGAAAAGACCAAGTAAAAATGCATTCAATTCCGAGATGAGACCAAGACCTTCAAAAAGTGGTCTTGAGACCGGTCTACTCAAGTCCTACAACACTACTGTCAAGTGCATTAGGTGCAATAACATCTGTTTGGAGAGCTGCAGTTTTCTGACAGCAGTTTCATCCCAGCTGCAGCACGCGTGGACACTTTTTTTTTGGTTTATCATAGTGAATATTAGACTCCTCAACAATTGTTCTGGATAAATTTGTGATATAAAACGACGCTCGTGTCATAAACTGTTTTGAACCCTTCATGTTTTTTTTTTCTTTTTGAAAACTAAAAGCCTGTATGTGGTTTGTGTTTGTCTGGGTACACTTACACTACATGTGCAGGAATAAAACTTTACTTCAAACAGAGCATCATCTTATTGTGAGCGTCATATTATTTTATTTGAACCACTGAAACAATTACACAAGCAAGAATGCAAGTTCACTGACATTTACCTCTTCTTTCATCATCTTTGTCTTCCTTCCAGCACTGGATTCAAGCTGCCACTTGTAATGACACAAAACATGAAAAGGTGCTCTCCAAAGCCAGTGTTTGGTTTATCATACTGCTTGGGAACATACATGTACCTTTTGGCCTGAACAAGGTACACATAGTTACCTTGAGGTCCAGTAATGAGCCCTAGGGGGTACATTAGTGTAGACTGTACCTTGGGGGTAAGAAATGGACTCCTATTGTACCCCTGTTTCTGACAGTGTATAAAATATTAATAATGGTTCTTGATGGATTGCCTGTCCTAGTTATGGTTCTTGTGCAGCTTTGTTGATTAGACTGTAATATAGACACAAACAAAAACAATATGCTAAATATACATCATTATTATACATATACAGTGCTCAGTGTAAATGAGTACACCCCCTTTGAAAAGGAACATTTTAAACAATATCTCAATGAGCACAAACAATTTCCAAAATGTTGACAAGACAAAGTTTAATATAACATCTGTTTAACTTATAACGTGAAAGTAAGGTTAATAATATAACTTCGATTACACATTTTTCAGTTTTACTCAAATTAGGGTGGTGCAAAAATGAGTACACCCCACAACAAAAACTACTACATCTAGTACTTTGTATGGCCTCCATGATTTTTAATGACAGCACCAAGTCTTCTAGGCATGGAATGAACGAGTTGGCGACATTTTGCAACATCAATCTTTTTCCATTCTTCAACAATGACCTCTTTTAGTGACTGGATGCTGGATGGAGAGTGATGCTCAACTTGTCTCTTCAGAATTCCCCATAGGTGTTCGATTGGGTTCAGATCAGAAGACATACTTGGCCACTGAATCACTTTCACCCTGTTCTTCTTCAGAAATCCAACAGTGGCCTTAGATGTGTGTTTAGGATCATTGTCATGTTGGAAAAGTGCATGACGAAGGGCACGGAGTGATGGTAGCATCTTCTCTTTCAGTATAGAGCAATACATCTGTGAATTCATGATGCCATCAATGAAATGCAGCTCCCCGACACCAGCAGCACTCATGCAGCCCCACATAAGGACACTGCCACCACCATGTTTCACTGTAGGCACCATGCATTTTTCTTTGTATTCCTCACCTTTGCGACGCCATACAGTTTTGAAGCCATCAGTTCCAAAAACATTTATCTTGGTCTCATCACTCCAGAGTATAGAGTCCCAGTAGTCTTCATCTTTGTCAGCATGGGCCCTGGCAAACTCTAGGCGGGCTTTTTTGTGCCTGGGTTTTAGGAGAGACTTCTTTCGTGGACGGCATCCATGCATGCCATTCCTCTGCAGTGTATGCCGTATTGTGTCACGGGAAATAGTCACCCCAGTTTGGCTTTCTACTTCTTTAGATAACTGCAGTGAACTTGCATGCCGATTTTCTTCAACCCTTCTCATCAGAAGACGCTCCTATTGAGGTGTTAACTTCTGTGGATGACCTGGATGTCTCTGTGAGATGGTTGCAGTTCCATCTTTCTTAAATTTTTGTACCACTTTTGCTACAGTATTCTGACTGAGAAGTAAAGCTTTGCTGATCTTCTTGTAGCCTTAACCTTTGTGGTGGAAAGAAATTGTTTTCTTCGGGGAGTTCTGAAGAGACAAGTTGAGCATCACTCTCCATCCAGTCATTAAAAGAGGTCATTGTTGAAGAATGGAAAAAGATTGATGTTGCAAAATGTCGCCAACTTGTTCATTCCATGCCTAGAAGACTTCGTGCTGTCATTAAAAATCATGGAGGCCATACAAAGTACTAGATGTAGTAGTTTTTGTTGTGGGGTGAACTCATTTTTGCACCACCCTAATTTGAGTAAAACTGAAAAAAAATGTGTAATCTAAGTTTATATTATTAACCTTACTTTCATGTTATAAGTTAAACAGATGTTATATTAAACTTTGTCTTTTCAACATTTTGGAAATTGTTTGTGTTCATTGAGATATTGTTTAAAATGTTCCTTTTCAAAGGGGGTGTACTCATTTACGCTCAGCACTGTAGGACACTTTTTCCATGGAATAAAAACGTATTCTATTCCCTTCTAGTAGGTTTACTGATAGCAATATTGTGATCATATCTCTTATCCTCCATGCATTATGCCACTGTACATTTGATCATGATTGTTATATAACTTGCCAAAAAATATCTGCCAGGTTTGTTTGTTTGTTTTTGTTCTCCTCTTAAAAACCTGTTCTTAATTTTCCTCACTTGTGTGCATAGATATTTCACCTGGCATGGAAATTATGTTGCCATTGACAATGACGGCATGCCCTCTTCCAACCATACCTTCCCTCCCCTACCGTTATGTAGCCAAAATGGCAATCATTGACCATGCACGATTGCAAACTCAACATTTTCACCATTTTGAGTACACCATCTGGGTACTCATAGTGCACTGCATGTTGCCATACTTGTCAGTACGAACACACTTGTGCACTCAATTCATGTACTATCATACTTCCATCCATCCATCCATTATCTGTAACCGCTTATCCTGTGCAGGGTTACGGGCAAGCTGGAGCCTATCCCAGCTGACTATGGGCAAAAGGACAGCCCTGGACAAGTCACCAGGTCATCACAGGGCTGACACATAGAGACAAACAACCATTCACACCTACGGTCAATTTAGAGCCACCAATTAGCCTAACCTGCATGTCTTTGGACTGTGGGGGAAACCAGAGCACCCAGAGGAAACCCACGCAGACACAGGGAGAGCATGCAAAGTCAACACAGAAAGGCTCCCGTTGGCCACTGGGCTTGAACCCAGAACCTTCTTGCTGTGAAGCGACAGTGCTAACCACTACACCACCGTGCTGCCCTACTTCCATACTTATACTTGCTATTTTGAGATACATTGCTAGTCTTGTTAAAATGTTTGTTTTCCCCCAGATTTTTTTTTTTTAAATAACATGGCCACCATCAGCCAATCAGCTTGCAGCAGGTATTTGACAGGGGGAGCTGTTTTCACAAAACTTGAAAATATGGTTATTCTGAAGACCCCATAATAATTCATACAGTCTTACTCACCTTGGCCTATGAGGATTGCTTTTCATGGTTTTGCACTTAAAAAAAACAAGCATATCCTTTGTAAAATAAGGTGTACATTGAAACTTTTTTACTCCTGTTGAGATTTGTAAACAATCTGGCCTCCATACTATATATCCTGGCCCCATTCCATGTTTTCTTTAATGCTGTGAATGTTCCAGTACCTTTTGCAGAGAATCAGCCCAATATCCTGCTCCCACTTCTGTACATCACTGTATGAATGGTGCTCCGTATGGGGTTCTTGGAGTCATACTAGCAACCCTTCTTTCCCTAAACATCACAAGCTAAATTATTGCCAAAAGCTTCTATTTTTGTTTCGTCTGACAAGACTACTTGACAAGCATTTAGCAGTCTTGCTTATCCAGAGCGACATGACACAATGCTCCTGGAGCAGAGACGGTTAAGGGCTGTGCTCAAGGGCCCAACAGTAACAGCTTGTTAGTGCTAGGGCTTGAACCCATGACCTTCAGATCAGTAACACAGAGCTTTAACTGTTGAGCCACCACTGCCCCAAAAGAGACTATGTTGTTCCAAAAGAGTTCTGATTTGTCTCATTGCTTTTAAACATACATCTGTTGAGCAGAGGAGTTTTGTATGGGAGGTAGGAATAAAAATTATTGCATTGCAGTTCATTACTTATTGTTCTCTTTGTACCTGCTGCTCTTGCTGCTTTTAGGTCATCCTGCAACTCTTTTTGAGTGACTCCTGGCTTCTTTCTTATCTTCCTTATCATTAGGGTGCACATGACCTGATCATCCCTGTTGTGGTTCTATGAACTTTCCACCTGTATATTGTTAAACCACTTGTACCAGCACAGATGTTTAAAGTCTGTAGGTTTTCCCTCCAGGTTTTGTGTAATAATGTTGTCCCTGAGAGATTTAGACAGTTCCTTCATCTTCACCATGACTGCTACTAGTTGGGTGAAATCTTCACGACTAATAGTAATGTCTTTTATAATAACACCAAGTGCAATTGACATAAGAACATCTATCCATTATCTGTAGCCGCTTATCCTGTTCTACAGGGTCGCAGGCAAGCTGGTGCCTATCCCAGCTGACTATGGGCAAGAGGCTGGGGTACATCATCGCAGGGCTGACACATAGAGACAAATAACCATTCACACTTGGTCAATTTAGAGCCACCAATTAGCCTAACCTGCATGTCTTTGGACTGTGGGGGAAACCGGAGCACCTGGAGGAAACCCACACAGACACGAGGAGAACATGCAAACTCCACACAGAAAGGCCCCTGCCAGCCCTTGCTGTGAGGTGACATTGCTAACCACTACACCGCCGTGTGTGTGTGTGTATATATATATATATATATATATATATATATATATATATATATATATATATATATATTAGTATGAATACTGTTTCCCTATCAATTTTGTTTTTTTATATCTTTGTTTATACATAAATGCATATTTTTTTGTAGTATTTAAGTACAACATTAAAATACACGGTATGATGACATAAAGTGGATATATGCACTGGAAGAGTAAAAAGAATGTCCAAGTAATTATTTCCCTTGACTAAGTGAGAGAGGACACTGAGGTCCAGTGCCACCTCATATATCATACATGTTCCTGAAATCCGTTTTTTTCTGTCTTGGCAACAGGTTGTTCGAGACTCACCCGGAGTGCAAAGATGTCTTCTTCCTGTTCCGTGATGTGGAGGACTTGGAAAATTTACGCACTAGCAAGGAGCTACGAGCCCATGGTCTCCGGTCAGTGCTCTCTTTGAAAGGAACCTCTAGCCTACTCCCTCCTTTAGAGCATCCAGTAGTTGAAAAATCCAGTAGTGAAATATTTACACTCTTACAGCACTGCCAGGTAACTAATGACTCACACTTGGAACAGGCCTGCTATGAGAAATGCAGTAACTCCACACAAGAGTAAATGTAACACCAATGCTTTATTCACATCAGTTTCATAGTGCAGAGTCTGTGTGACACGCACTCTGAGAAAATCATCTTTTAAATGAACATTTATTCATGCGACGGGGTTGTTGTTGGTTTCTTTGATTTGTTTTTCTATTCAAAACAACTTAGGCTACATCCACACGACAATGGCAACGAGATTTTTTTTTTAGCGGGTAAAAAAAATATCGCGTCCACATGGGCAACGGATCAGTAAAATATCAGGTACATATGGCAACGCAATGCTTGCTGAAAACGATGCAATACACATGCCACACCTCTACGTGCGCTGTAAGACGGTCCCATCGGAGACACCAGAACAATAGAAGAAGTAGGACGCATGCACATAAACCCCTTCTTCTACCCGGCATGAAGCACTCACAGGAACAAACACACAACAACAACAACAAGATGGCTGCGACTACGCGAGGAAAAACCGACTCTCTTGTCTGCTAAACTTAGCAGCGACTGCAGCACTGAAACTACTACTACTCTGGGGTCCGCCATTGTTGCTGTTGTTGTTATGAATGATGCGCGCGAGAGTGCTGCTTGTTCTAGTCATGTGGTTGTGACGTCGTCGTAAACAAATCCGTTCTACTCATCCAGACGACTTTGCAATGGCGCCGTTGCCAGATTTTTCCACTCTGGAAACCGTTCTCAAAAAATATCATTTTGGGGCACCCAAAACGCCGGTGCCGTGTGGACGCCAGGCCAAAATTATAAAAAATTTTATCAGATTCACCTGAATCCGTTGCCGTGTGGACAGGGCCTTAAATGTGAAGCAAAAGTCTATCCAAAGCTATGCAAGCACAATGACAATTCATTGACAAAGTTTTACCTATAAATAACTTAAATGTCTACATTTACACAGTATATAGGAGTACATATCAGTAGCGAACCATTACTATTAGAGCTGGGACTTCAGCTCAACCAAACCTTAGCCAGACACCAAACAAGCAATGGGGCAAAGGATTTTGCAAGGGATTAGCAGCAGGGTGCCAGATAGCTCCGTTGTGTGTAGTTGTTGATATTCATTTTAAAAGTAACTAAGTAAATTACAGAGGAAAATGAATACTTAAGTATGAGTGAAAAATACTGTAGTAAGCGTGCATGGAAGAAGAGTCTGGAGACAGAAATCTTAGGTGGTGTTTACATTAGACCGTATCAGTGGATCATCAGATTAACGTTTTTAAAACGATTCGCGTGCACACAGCAACACCAATACACGATTCGCGTGCACACAGCAACGCCAATACACGGATACGCTCGGCTCCGCAGGCATCCTGCGCTCCAAATCACTCCGCCCTGAACAGCGAGTGCCCTCTGGAGGGTGCGCACTCCGGCCCTGCACAGCTCACAGAGCACGCGAGTGAAGCGCACGAGCAGTGATTCGGGACAAATAGCAGGAAGTGAAAGTCCACGCCGTTTTCCAGCAATCGCGTCACATGACCAACGTGGCATGACCAACGCCAGCGAATCAGGAAGGTGGATGTCACAGTGACGTTGTCCAATGACGACGTCAGCTAGAGCTCAGCACAGCGTATCCTCGTTCCTCAATGTTTACGCAGCACCGGATCAGATACGTAATGGATTGAATACGTGGGCCCTGGCGGATTCAAGTTGTTCCGCCTGTGGAGTCGTTTCCCGGCGTTTTAATGTGAACGGACAGTGCATCCGCGATGAAAACGAGACGGATACGGTCTAATGTAAACATGGGCTTAGTTTCTCGGTCGTTAGCTTGTGCTACTTGTTCTCGATAGCACTGGCTTGACCGCTTTATCGGTATTCGCTAACACTACTGATGAACGCTACACCGGCTGGAAGGTGACTTCACTGCTGTGCTGATGGTGCCGAGTCGTGGTTAAGCTCGCGTTGGCCTTTGAGAAGGCTGAGGGTGATTAAAATTTTGGTCCCGCCCATTATAAATCAAAATCTGATTGGTTAATTCATCTGTCAGTTCCTACATAAACATACACTGCCATGGCCTTCTGTCCTGGCAGTGAAGTCCTAACCAGTGAGTGAGCCAGCTCCAAACTTTTCTCAGCCTAGAGACAAAAAAAAATTTGATTTGATAACTATTTTAACGTTTTCAGGACAGGAACCCTTTCATTTCTGAAGCAAATTTGATAAAAAATGAGGCCAAATTAAAATTAGAAGAGAATAATTAGAATGAAATTATGAAAGGAATTAAAGAATAAAGAAATTAAATATAACATTTGAAATGCTGATATGTTTGGGCCTTCTCTGAACGCCTAGAAGGCCCTGACAGTTCCCTTCTGGTGTATGTGCAATCTCACTAAATCAGAGATTTGCATTCAGTCAGGTGTGATGTTATAAAATAAAATAAATCTGGATTGCTACACTATGGTATGGTTTTGTATGCCATAGCATACACAGTGTATAGAAACGCGACACGCCCCTATTGTGCACACTTATGCAACCGGGTTAATGTAATTTTTTTTCTTCTTTAATCCCTAAAATATTTCCATTTGTTTTCCACTTAATTTTTATTGCTTGCTATATCACAGTAAAGGTGGACAAAGATCTGACATGATAAATCTTGGTTTAATTTTTTGCATCGCAAAACCGTGCGATTTAAACAGGGGTGTGTGGCCTTTTTATATCCACTGTATTTAAATCATATTCATACAGCGATACACTGAAAGAACTAACCATGACATTAGGATGAATAAGCCAGACAGCCATATTCCAGAACCTGTAGACATAATGGTCTACTAATGTTTTTAAATGTTAATAGAGCCCTTAAATGAAATGAAATTTCTTCGTACGTCGGAAATACTCTGTAGCCTATTACAGGTTAGTGTCACAGAAATGACCTCTAATGGCCTCCTGCTGCACACCAGAGCACTGAGACCATCTCCAGAACACCACAGGATGGCAAATGACTCTAAATAACAGGCATGAGGAACCTGTCATTAGACTTTTATTACTATTGTGTCTTGTAATCCATGTGGCTGTCTGATCAGGCTATCAGAATCCCATTTCACATAAATCGACTGCTTATAACAGCCCTGTTATAAGCCATTTCAGAGCCCTGAAATGTGGAGATGGTTAGTAGCTGATGATTCAACATTAAAAGGGAAATATGTTAAGAAAATAAAACCTGAAGGCCAAATAGCTACTGATGCAAATGGTTCTGTCTTCCCGCATATCACAGTCAGCAGCATATTGCGCCGTTTGGTTGCATTCCTAGGAGCCACTTAAATTGTGTGTCCTACTGGTGCTGTTGAGAGGAGAGACAGCAGGCTCCCTATGTGCTCAGGCAGGTGAAAAGTGGCTCTTCAAGCTCACTCATAGACATTGTGTGAAAATACCACAGAGCCAACAGTGAATGTGGCTGTAATTAGGCAGTAACACTCCAGTATCTCCTGTGTGCACACAGACAAGCAGGGTTGCTAAGGCACTAGCTGTGTTTCCAGTCCAGTTGCAGTTTATTGCACCGTCAACAAGGCTGGATCAAAGCATATTTATTAGCCTAAGTCTTTATTTTTTTGCGCCTTTCAATAAACTGGGTTTCTTCATTTACCCAACATCATTCTGACCCCTCCCAATGCCCACGTGAGCCCATATAATAATACACGATTTTATTTTCATCCCCAGCATAATAACAGAACCTATTTGCATCCAGGAACATGGTGGACTCTTATAGACTATTTATGACACAATGGCACTCACCAGGGGCGCAGACAGGATTTTTGAACTGGGGGGGACTGAGCTGTCAGCAAATGATTCCATTTTGTGTAAATGCATATATATACATTCGAATTGTGAGTTTTCTAACTGAATGAACATTGGTAGACAAAGGCCTACCTGGTCAACATTGCTCGGTTTTTGAAAAAACGCTGTAATTGTTTTTTGTTTTTTCATTGTTGACCCCACCAGGGATTGCCTGCAGGCCAGGAGGACAATGTTAACATCTTGAATCTCATAATTTCAGTTAACAGTTGCTGCTTACTAAAATAACATTATACATAAAAATAACAACATTAAAAAGATATTCACCTACAGCCTAGAATGCTGTTATTTTACATTTAGCCTACTTCAGGTAAGTCCAAATTCCTTCTTATTATTATCAGACTAGCTACTCAACATTACAAAACAAGTATTTGTCACATCTGGGAAAGGCAACAGGCATAGGATATTTACATCTTTTGGTTCTTGAAACAAATGCTGTGATTTTTTTCCCCCTCTTCTCTGGCTTAATGTGGCAGAAAGATCACCAGCTCGGTCATTAGACAGTTGTTTATGATCACTATGGTCACCGCGACAGGCAAAGTCCCCAGCTCCCCTTAGGACCCCAGGGTCGAGATGGTGCGTTACATTTACATTGGAAGTCGGAACTTGGAGCTCCGAGCAACATAACCTCAGAACTGAGCGCTTCCCAGTTTAAAAACTGGGACATCATGGAACATTGAATTCGAAAAAAATGGCCAGTTAATGAAATGAAACGAAAACCCCAACGTTTATGCTGGGAGATGCTGGATTTCAATGCTTTTCCGACTTCAAACTTCCAACTTACGAGTACAACTGAACGCACCATTAGTCGCAGCAGAAACACCGCTGCTATCAAATGGATGAGCTGTGCAGTGTTATTAACCGAGAATTACGTGGAAAATGAACACCTTGCTTTCCCAACTCTGCAAGGATCTGCTCCAGCCTACACCGATTCAAGAAGGGGAAAATGTGGATTGATCACTGACAAGGCTGCTGCTGCTGCCATTTCAACTTTGTGCTGCAGTGTAAGTTAGTCTAACTAACGGAACATTAATCCTCACTTTTTCTACCTATGTGTGGCGCCTTACGTAGGGACGGTGGGTGGGGGGGACAGATGGGGGTCACTATAAATCTGGGGGGGGGACATGTCCCCCCCGTCCCCCGTGCTATCTGCACCCTTGGCACTCACCTGCCACATTAACACTAACTTGTTTCCAGTGAGGTTTTCTGTTTCCTCTGACTTGAAAAAAATGCAGCAAAACAATCACCGTAACGCTTTTTGAAATTCAACCACTCATAAAATTCAATTTCCAAAAAATATTTTATAATGTTCCAAGAGCACTTAAAGCGCATTGATGCGCTTAGACTGAGGAGTGACAATAAAATAGTGTGTGTCCAAAATAGAACTAGAAGGGCACTCGGTAGAGTGCATACCTCCACCAAGCCACATATCATCAACATCAAAATCACTTGAACCTAGGATAATATTAAAGCTGTACACCAAATTTCATCAAAATCCGTTCACTACTTTGAGTTACATTGGGAAAAGACAAAAATGCATGGACCCACATATATATATATCTGGATTTGCATGAAACCGTAATCAGTTGTTCCTTGGCCCATGGCTCATCCTTCCTCCAAATTTCATAAAAATCTGTTCACTACTTTTTGAGTTACATTGGGAAAAGACAAATAAACGGAGGGAAAACATAAAGTCCTTCAACAAAGTGGGGCACAGATTCCCAACCCTGGTCCTGCACATTTTAATATTTCCCTGCTTGAATACACCTGATTCAACTAGTCAGTGCCAAGTTTCCCAAAAGCATCGAAGCACAAAGATCATCGTTAAATGGTAGAGCGAGCAGCGCAATGAACACTCTCTCTTCTAGTTAAGATGCTCTTAGCGTTAAGAGGCTTTTGGGAAACCCACCCCAGCTTATTAGCAGACATTCCTGACTTAAAGTTGGTTTGTTTAAGCATGGGTTCCCTTTTGAGTCTGGTTCCTCTCAAGGTTTCTTCCTCATGTCATCTGAGGAAGTTTTTCCTTGCCACTGTCGCCACAGGCTTGCTTACTGGAGATAAATTCGGGATAAAATTGGCTCATGTTTAAAGTCTTTAATTTTCTTTAAAGCTGCTTTGCAACAAATTGTTGTTAAAAGCGCTATACAAATAAACTTGACTTGACTTAAATGTGAAGGACAGGTGGTACTCCAGGACCAGGATTGGGAACCTGTGCTGTGGCGGATCATTTGAAACTATTTTCTCTAGCACAGTGGTGGCAATGAGTTGTATTTTGTTTTGTCTTGTTTGAACAGAGTGATGTCCTTCATTGAGAAGAGTGTGGCCAGGCTTGATCAGTTAGAGCGGCTGGACTCGCTGGCTGTTGAGCTTGGGAGAAGCCACTACCGCTACTTCGCACCTCCTAAATACTACGGGGTAAGAGAATATAAAATTGTCTCCTGCACTCTGTGTCCAGCAGGTGTCCCAATTTCACTAAGAGTTTCCTCTATCAAAGTATCAATGAGAATAAACCTTCTAATCCTGTCAGTAGTGAGTGAATGAATTCAGTGTGGTTTGTATTTCCAGTATGTAGGAACAGAGTTCATCTGCGCAGTCCGGCCGATTCTGAAAGACAAATGGACCCCTGAACTCGAGAATGCATGGAAGGTGAGTGAATATAAAGAGGTCCAAGAAGTGAAGGAGCAACTTTAAAGTGCATATCCTGGACCAAATTAGTTATTTTTTAATGAAAGTATGTCCCTTTACACACTCATCCAGAAGGGTAATTTTGCACAAGACCATCTGTCTACAGCACAAAAAAAAAATAAAATAAAACGCGTCTGGAAAAATCCCAAGGGAGTCTGGAGCCAGATTCGTGACGTCACCTGCGGAAGCGCCAGCAGGCTGCGAGAGCTTTGCACGGTTTCGGTGCACAGCCTGTGTAGACCAAGTTTAGCAGCGAGCGATTTTGCATTGAAATATGGAATTGTCACCTGAGCGCAATGTTACTTCACCTTTGGAGGAAGAATGTAATGTTGCTACACCCTCCTACAATACAGCTGTTAACCATTTTAATAATTACGCGATAACGTTGAAGGAATTTGCAGAAAACCACCAGGTCGTTTTCTCATAAACAAACCAGCGCTGACGTAGGATTCAGAGGGAGACGTCCCGCACACGACGTCACGAAAATCAATGTTTGCCAGGAAATCCAAATGCCAAGTTTTTTCAGAGGCGGACCAATTCGCCTCAAATGGCTCGATTTCAACTGAATTTTTCTGGTATTGTGCAAGGTAAAAAAATTGCACAAAATGCAAAATGTTACAGATATTTGACCAAAGTTTAATATAAAATAGGAGAATTACATTGATCTTGCTCCTGATTTTACCCGTGATATGCACTTTAATTCAGAACTTGGGTTGAAATGGAATGAAACATTCGATAAATTCATCCAAATATTTTTTCACAGTAAAAATGTTTTTGCCAGAATGCTTCCTAATGGCCAACTGTGGAGAATAATAAAATACAAAAATGAATTGATGTTTTTTCCCCGCCTTTATTTTTGCATCGATTTATTTATGCATTTCTTTCTCTAGTGTGCTAATGAGAGATACTTACAATCTATTGGTTAATCATTATTTTCTTAATGTTTGATTATCAGCCAGGTCAAAACCAAAATTAAACATGTTCTTATAAACCACTATACAGTGATTCTATTATTATCAGAGCCGGAAGTAGCCTGTTGTAATACTGAAGCAGCATCATTAAAAACACACGTTCCTTCACATTGCTTTCATGATGGGAGAAATTAGAGTAATAAATAAAGAGTATCTATGAGAGTGAGTAGACTGACACATAATGCATGGCCAAAGGTTTGTGGACACCTGACTATCACAAAAAAAAGGCAAAACATCATCCCCCTTATTGACATGTAGGAAAGGGGATGGGGTGTCACTCTGTGTTTGTATTGCAGAGAAATCATGCAGCAGAACAGCAGGCTATAGATCCTAAAGGCTAGTCATACCGACGGCACGGTGGTGTAGTGGTTAGCACTGTCGCCTCACAGCAAGAAGGTCCTGGGTTTGAGCCCAGCAGCCGACGAGGGTGGAGTTTGCATGTTCTCCCAGTGTCCGCGTGGGTTTCCTCCGGGTGCTCCGGTTTCCCCCAAAGACATGCAGGTTAGGTTAACTGGTGACTCTAAATTGACCGTAGGTGTGAATGGTTGTCTGTGTCTATGTGTCAGCCCTGCGATAACCTGGCGACTTGTCCAGGGTGTACCCCGCCTTTCGCCCGTAGTCAGCTGGGATAGGCTCCTGTGACCCTGTAGGACAGCGGCTACAGATAATGGATGGATTGTCATACCAGATGCCTTTCTAGACACTGTGAAAAGTCTGTCTATACGGAGAAGATTTCATGTTAAATATTAACAAAAAAAACAGTCACACTGATGGGAAAACTTGAAATGCATGACACAGATGGTACTGTTTTCATTTGAAACATGGGGACAACCTGAGACACTGAAAAGAACTCTTTATCTCTTCAGGGAAATACAATCAGCAGGGAATTGTTTCTTTTTCTTAATTATCATTGTATCAGAATCAGAAGAATAATGTAATTATCCACTGCACTTCCACACAGATATACAATCACCATCCAATCACAACACGAAGCTGAACAGGGGCCTGGTTATAATCTATAATATAGATCACTTTCTGGGAGGCGTCCTCCTTATAAAGCAATGCCTTTTACAGAGTCGTATTGGTTACTTTATTACTTTCGCATTAAATACTTATAGCAGGAACAAGTATTTAGTCATAATGCCTCAAAGGTAGTTACTGTCTCTTCCTCTTTTTTTCACTATTTTAAACGTGGACGTTACACCACTGTGGGCAGCACGGTGGTGTAGTGGTTAGCATAGTCGCCTCACAGCAAGAAGGTTCCGGGTTCGAACCCAGCAGCCGGCGGGGGCCTCCCCGTGTCTGCATGGGTTTCCCCCACAGTCCAAAGACATGCGGTTAGGTTAATACGGGACGGCTTTGGGCTGAGGTGCCCTTGAGTGAGGCCCCTAACTCCCAACTGCTCCCCGGGTGCTGTTAGCATGGCTGCTCTGGGTATATGTGTGTGCTCATTGCTCGTGTGTGTGTTCACTGCTGCAGATGGGTTAAATGTAGAGAAGAAATTTCACAAGTGTGTGATGAATAGTTGTGCTTTCTTTCTATTATTATTAGTTTCTATATTGCACCTGGTCTGCCTTGTGATATAGCAACAGCTTGTTAGATTTACCGTCACCCTCCTCATTAACAAACCAGAGAAAGAAATAAGCATGCACATAAATATATAAAAACATAAAACAAATGAAGATACAATTTGTGTTTTATTTTATTTATTGTCTGCCATAGAAGGGTGTCTCTTCTGCTGCATGTTTTCTTTGACACTGCCCTACAAAAAAATTAATATTCATAAAACAGACCCCAATGTTTATTGATATTAACTGATTTGCCAGTAATATTAATGAAGGGAGATGCTTTTCACACAGCAATACTTGCAGACGCTTTCTCTGAAATTAGTGTTTATAAGCTTGAGCTGTTTCTAACCTAAGCAGCAGTAACCATGAGCTGAATCAGCACTGTGCAGTCTGTTTCTCCAATACTGTCATGAGCAAAGGATTAAACAAAGCAAATTATCTTTGAGGGAAAAAAAATGACTTAGTTGCCACGTTGCCACTGGAAAGGCTCTTTTTACTCATGTTGCGTTTGTTTTATTGCCCAAGCTAGCATAATATAACTCCTCATAAAATCATGTCAACAGCTGTTACTATGCCGTAGAGTGGCCAGCTAACTTGGGAAAGCAGCATGCTGTTTGTGAAACTCTGTGATGTACAGGGCTTTGTATAAAGATTCCTCTTCCTTTGTAATATTACAGTCTGGAACCAAAACCTGACTGTGATATGGTTCTACATGAAATAGCCCATAATAAGGTTCGATGGAAAACCAATACTGCATTTGTAAATAATTTTACAAATAAAAATAAAAAAGTATTCAGCCATGGTGGTGTGAAATCCCTAAATTAGTTCTGGTGTAACCAGTTGCCATCAGAAATCACACAGAGTCCCACATTAAGCATCCTGCAGAGTACCATTATATTTTTTAACTAACATTTAAAGACTTGGCAGAGCCACAACTCTGCCAAGAAACAACCAACCAGAAGCAACCAAAAGACTCAGGGGTAACCCTAAAAGAGCTGGACGGATCCACAGGCCAGATAGCTGTTGTTCACATGACTTCCTTAACCCAGACACTCCACAAAGCTGGACCAAAACACTTTGGTCTGGGTAAAAAGCTTTATGTTGGGCAGAAACCCAATACTGCTCATCATCCTGAGAACACTACATAACGGTGAAACATGGTAGTGGTAGCATCACGTGTGGATGCTCTTCAGCAGCAGCAGGCAACTGGATGCTTAGAATTCCAACAAGAGAAGGACCCTTAGCATGCTGCCAAAGTGACAATGGAGTGGTGCAAGACTAAGAACCTGAATGAAATAGTCAGAGACCAGAACTAAATCCGAGTCTGGGGCAAAACTCATGGTCTCCAGCCAGTCTGACTGAATCTGAGCAGGTTTGCCAAGAATGGGAAATAAATAAATAAACTAGGATTCAGATGTGCAAAGCTGTAAGACATACAGCTAAAGGTAGTTTTTACCAATTATTGAAGCAGGGAGATAACTTAGGCAACCAACAAATTCTTCCTTTAATTAACCTTTACGTCACAACATGCTTCTCCTTCAAAATGTTTGATTTATTCTGTAAACTAAATTTTAAAATTCATAGTCAAGTTACAGGTTGCAATGCTACAAAAATGTGGACAATGTGGTGTATGATAGTTGGTCACCAAGGGCCAATCACTGAGCATTATACAAATACATTGTGATATACAGTTACACAGAGATTGTAGATGTACACAGCTCTATAAATATTTGGACACTGGCCAGATGTTATTTTAACCACCTACTACAGTTTATAGGAGTTGAAAAATGAAGGCACTTTAAGCTCAGAGTCACAGCTTTATTTTGAGGGTATTTATATGCAAACCGGTTGAACAGTGGGAGGCAGTTAAAATAATATCTTCGCTAACGTCCAGAGACTTCAGGATAGGCCTGTACATCTACGGTCTCAGAACGTCATGTAAAAATAGAAATGATCTTTTACCACTGCACTGAGGAATATGCACTACAGTCCAGATGTTCTATTATATTTTCTTGTTTAATTTCCAGACTCTGTTCCAGTACGTGACTTGGCTGATGCGTCAGGGTTACACAGAGGAGGAAGAGGAAGCCAAACGAAGCAACACGGTCGGCTCAAGCAGAGAGCGGCCCGACAAGAGGAACACCGTACTTTAAAACTTCAGCTTTAGATTTGGTTGTTACTTAGGTGTGTACATAGTGTTGTAATGTACTGATTTTACATTGCATAATGTTCCTTTAAATATCAAATAAGTCTGTTCTGGTCAGTGACATTAAGAGCAAAACAAGTTCAACAAGTGTTGCCAGGCAAAACAAACCTCGCCTGGCAGCACTTATGATGAATATGAAGGAAGATGATATGAAAAAATAGGGAGCCTATGGGTCCATGTGGCTACTGCATATAAATAAAATTCCGATACCATGTCCGTACAGTAAATGTGTGTATATATATATATATATATATATATTTACCCTATGACACAGTAGCCACAAAAATTAAGTGTAATCCAAAAGTGAACAATTAAAAAACCCGCCAACTGTCTGTACTTTACATTATTCTACTCTTACAGTTTTCAAAACGGGCAGCACAGTGGTGTAGTGGTTAGCGCTGTCGCCTCACAGCAAGAAGGTCTGGGTTCGAGCCCCGTGGCCAGCGAGGGCCTTTCTGTGTGGAGTTTGCATGTTCTCCCCGTGTCCGCGTGGGTTTCCTCCGGGTGCTCCGGTTTCCCCCACAGTCCAAAGACATGCAGGTTAGGTTAACTGGTGACTCTAAATTGACCGTAGGTGTGAATGTGAGTGTGAATGGTTGTCTGTGTGTATGTCAGCCCTGTGATGACCTGGCGACTTGTCCAGGGTGTACCCCGCCTTTCGCCCGTAGTCAGCTGGGATAGGCTCCAGCTTGCCTGCGACCCTGTAGAACAGGATAAAGCGGCTAGAGATAATGAGATGAGATGAGTTTTCAAAACTGAAACCTCCAAAATGAGGCTGACAAACACGCTGTCACCATGACTGAAACTCTTATTTCCCAGAAATGGCCCGGTGCTAGAGCTCACTGGAACACACTTTCCCTCTGTAATAAGCATAAACATGTCTGAAAGCGATTTCTTTAGTCCATTTATTTCGAATGGTGAACCGAATTGTATACACCCACCGGCCATTTTAATTAGAACACGTGTATGCGCAGTGCATGAGTGTTCTGTTCTTACAGCATGATGACGTAGTGACTAGCGCCTCTACATGAGGCAGTAGCCACAACAAAAAACAATTTTGACCTTTTTGGTGACCTTGACCGGATGACCCTCAAAATGATGGAAGTTATATTTGAGACCAATGCCCATCTGTCCTGAAAGTTTCATGAAGATTGAGCCAGCCGTTTTCCTGTAATATCATTAACAAAACCCGACCAAAAACAATACCTCGCTCCCTGGTGGACTCCATCCCGGGGAAGGTAACAACAACAACAACACCACGGCCCTACTGAAAATATTACACAAAACTCCTCCTCAGTCAGTGCTGGACGAGCTTTTTTTTTTTTTATTTTGGACTCAAAAAAAAAGTTCATCTAAATATTATTAGTTGCTCATTGCACTGTTTGGGCTAACAACTGGAAACAAGAACCCTAAACCTAAAAACCTGTTTTGGTGCCTGGGTTTGTGCTGAAATGCATGGAAGGGAGGAAAGAAAAATGTGTCAAAAACAACCATTGATTTCAGACAAATTAATTATGGAGGACACTTAATAAACAAGTATCTTTCAGCATTTAAAAAAAAAAAAAAAGTACATCCTCTTCTGAAGTCAAAAACAAATCTGTACATTAGAGGATGTAAATATTGGACACTCGTAGGTGAATTTCCAACATAAGGAGCTAAAGCTAGGTGATCTTAAGACATTTAAAAGAAAAAATTGATTTGTTTAAAAAAAAAAAAAAAAGTGACATCATATGGCACCACTAAATTATAAATTACACCCAATGACTGTGGCACAATCCTGACCAACAGAACAGTTTTGAACAGGGAAGATGTCAAGATATTATCCAGGCAGAGAAAACGACCGCCACCCCTTTGGTTGCTATGGTGTGCCACACCCCAACAGCATGAAGGAAAAGTTGTCGAGGTCAGGGCACAGATGTCACTGGAGGTCGTCTTGCTGAATAAACAGCCCTCTCGCTCTCCTTGGTATTTTTAAATCACTGTGTAGCTTTAGTCTTCTTACTTTTACTCTTTTTGTCTTTCTTCTTCAAGCCATCCATGTGTGCTCTCAATAAATTGGAGTATGCCTGAAAGCCACAGAACAATATTTAAGTGTCTGCATAACATTATAACAGAACCAAATGTAATGCATAAATGCATGTGTGTGTGTGTGTGTGTGTGTGTGTGTGTGTGTGTGTGTGTGTGTGTGTAAAATATATATCAGCCTGAATTGTGTTCAAATGCAATACTCTAAACTGCTTTTAAAAAAATCCTGTTGTAATCTACAGTCAATAAGAGACATACATCATACGTGTTCTATTAAGGAAGTTGCTTTATATCAATACATAATTAAAAATCTGATTGTGAGAGATTCTTTTTTTTGTCTTGTCATGGCAAGATATTGCCTCAGGTGATTTTTTTTTTTTTAAAGAAAAATGTATTACAGCCATTTTATAAATAAATAATTAAAAATAAAAATTACATAAATAAGTAAATGAGCCACTTTAAAAATGCAGGACATAAAATTCAAAACACTGTTGTAGTACCTTAATAAAAACATCAAGTATTTTGAGAGTAAAACCCATTCCCTTGTGGTGTTTAGACCAGGACAGCAAAGTAAAATATGCTTGTCAATGACGTCTTACAAAAATGACATGCTGGTGATTGAGAGATAAAGAAATCTTTAAATAATTGTTTAAATTTTCTTTGTTGTGTGAGGCAAGCTACCCATTTTATTTTAGTCTGTCATGACCCCATGAAAAAAATTAAGCCAGAGTTCCTAAGTTATCTTCGCTATATCCATCATAGAATAATAATAATAAAAGTAATTAAAAGACAACTGCTGGAAATGTCAGACGGTGCATAAACATGACTTACAGCCTTATGCCACACTGCTCACTAGATTATCCTCATTAAACCCCAAAACCCAAATCAATTATCCCTTAACATAACATGAAAGCAAACTAGGCAGCACAGTGGTCAGCCCTGTTGCCTCACAACATGCAGGTTCTGGGTTCAAACCTGCCGGCTGGCCAAAGCCTTTCTGTGTGGAGTTTGCATGTTCTCCTCGTGCCTGTGTGGGTTTCCTCCAGGTGCTCCGGTTTCCTCCCACAGTACAAAAACATGTGGATTAGGTCAACTGGCTACTCTAAACTGTCCGTAGCTGGGAGTGTGAATGGCTGTCTGCGTGTTAGCCCTGCGATAGACTGGGGACCTCTCTGGGGGGTAACTGCCGCTCACCCAAAGTTAGCTAGGACTTGCTTCAGCTTCCCCACAAGCCACAATGAATAAGCAGTAAAGAAAATGAATGGAAGCAAATTAAAAGCTGAAAACAAGGAAATACTTACCATCTGAAATTTTATTACTTCTTTTGTGCTGACCTGAAAAAAGCAGAGACACATCTTAAATATTAACTCAAACACCACACACATACACACCCCTCTCTCATTTTTCACACCAAGTCATTAATGTGGACTATAAGGATGGTCAGATTCACCAATTTGCAACTTCACAATGCACATGCCCCAAGAAGAAGAGGGGAGAGAGGAAAGAACGGGGGGGATACAATATAATTGGATATAAATTCAGTACGTCTCTTTTCTAACCTCTTTGCATCTGTAAAATCCAATTTATTAATATATAATTAGTAGAGGCTCATTCTCATTATCTCTAGCTGCTTTATCCTGTCCTACAGGGTCACAGGCAAGCTGGAGCCTATCCCAGCTGACTACGGGCGATTCTTTCAGAAAATGTGACCAATAATTTTATATTTAGATTGATTCCTCCTCTTTACACTGGCAAGATGCTCCCTCATCTGCACTGATGTCAGCGGCCAATTCTCATCAAGTCTCTCAGCCACACTAGTATACAGCATGAGAACCGGAGACTCTGGTGGTTCACTCACCAGGCCTCCAATGGGACTTCAAAATTCAAGTCCCTGTGGCTCTCTTGCCATAGTGCATAGCGCTACTGGGAATTCAAGCTAAAAAGTCCCTTCCCTCACCAGACAGTCCTCAAGTCACACAGAGGAGGAAGAGCCAACAGACACCCTGGACAACAGACAGCATCATATTCTTTTGCATCACACTGAGTTGAATCTAATTGTGCATCTCTAATGGATCGCAGCGACAGTGTATTGCACCAGCATCAATGATGGAGATCCCTAATGCACGGATTTAGAGTTTAAACCTCAGTGAAACTCACCACTGTGCTAATTTTCTTCTTGCCATCTGATGCTCTGATGAGACACTTATTGTCGGCTGGTTCATACGTCTCTGGATGGCCTTTCCTTGGCACCGGTTTCGTCCTTCCATCGTCTGAAAAACAGATTGAAATGTCTGAGGTTTATATTTGCTTACTGAGGACTTGACCCGTGTAGCAAAATGATTCATTGAGAACACAAGAACACCGTCTGACTCATGACGGACTCCCACATAGCCCCAACAGACATCACAGACCATCTGAGAGCAAATGTTTGCAAAACTTCACGATAGAAAAGAAACAATTTAGTGTTGGATTTCACAGATATTCATTATTATAAGCATCAAAACAAGAGTATTAAAACATTAACAGTGGAAAAAGCAACCATCAGTTCTGAAATGTGCATCTTCGCTTCCAAATGTAATATACAGTGGTGCTTGAAAGTTTGTGAACCCTTTAGAATTTTCTATATTTCTGCATAAATATGACCTAAAACATCAGATTTTCACACAAGTCCTAAAAGTAGGTAAAGAGAACCCAGTTAAACAAATGAGACAAAAATATTATACCTGGTCATTTATTTATTGAGGAAAATGACCCGATATTACATATCTGAGAGTGGCAAAAGTATGTGAACATTTGCTTTCAGTATCTGGTGTGACCCCCTTGTGCAGCAATAACTGCAACTAAACGTTTCCGGTAACTGTTGATCAGCCCTGCACACCGGCTTGGAGGAATTTTAGCCCATTCCTCCGTACAGAACAGCTTCAACTCTGAGATGCTGGTGGGTTTCCTCACATGAACTGCTCGCTTCAGATCCTTCCACAGCATTTCGATTGGATTAAGGTCAGGACTTTGACTTGGCCATTCCAAAACATTAACTTTATTCTTCTTTAACCATTCTTTGGTAGAACGACTTGTGTGCTTAGGGTTGTCGTCTTGCTGCATGACCCACCTTCTCTTGAGATTCAGTTCATGGACAGATGTCCTGACATTTTCCTTTAGAATTCACTGGTATAATTCAGAATTCATCGTTCCATCAATGATGGCAAGCCATCCTGGCCCAGATGCAGCAAAACAGGCCCAAACCATGATACTACCACCACCATGTTTCACAGATGGGATAAGGTTCTTATGCTGGAATGCAGTGTTTTCCTTTCTCCAAACATAACACTTCTCATTTAAACCATAAAGTTCTATTTTGGTCTCATCCGTCCACAAAACATTTTTCCAGTAGCCTTCTGGCTTGTCCACGTGATCTTTAGCAAACTGCAGACGAGCAGGAATGTTCATTTTGGAGAGCAGTGGCTTTCTCCTTGCAACCCTGCCATGCACACCATTGTTGTTCAGTGTTCTCCTGAAGGTGGACTCATGAACATTAACATTAGCCAATGTGAGAGAGGCCTTCAGTTGCTTAGAAGTTACCCTGGGGTCCTTTGTGACTTCGCTGACTATTACACACCTTGCTCTTGGAGTGATCCTTGTTGGTCGACCACTCCTGGGGAGGGTAACAATGGTCTTGAATTTCCTCCATTTGTACACAATCTGACTGTGGATTGGTGGAGTCCAAACTCTTTAGAGATGGTTTTGTAACCTTTTCCAGTCTGATGAGCATCAATGCTTTACCTGAGGTCCTCAGAAATCTCCTTTGTTCGTGCCATGATACACTTCCACAAACGTGTTGTGAAGATCAGACTTTAATAGATCCCTGTTCTTTAAATAAAACAGGGTGCCCACTCACACCTGATTTCAATCAATGGGATGACAAACACCTGACTCTAATTTCACCTTCAAATTAACTGCTAATCCTAGAGGTTCACATACTTTTGCCACTCACAGATCTGTAATATTGGATCATTTTCCTCAATAAATAAATGACCAAGTATAATATTTTTGTCTCATTTGTTTAACTGGGTTCTCTTTATCTACTTTTAGGACTTGTGTGAAAATCTGATGATGTTTTAGGTCATATTTATGCAGAAATATAGACAATTCTAAAGGGTTCATAAACTTTCCAGCACCACTGTACATCTCCAGATTTGTATCAAAATCTAATCGGCGGTTCCTTGGCACATGGCCCAGCTTTCCTCAATCTCATCAAAATACATTCACCAATTTTTGAGCTACATTGGGGACAGACAAACAGTTTTTTAAAAAATGGAGGCGAAAACATAACCTGCTCTAACAAAGTTGGCAGAGAGAAAAAGTCCAGTTTATATTTCAAATTTGCACACAAAATACCTCCAAACGGTGTACAGTCAATCAATATGTCATCAAGTAATTGTAATTTATAATTTTGTAGTTAAAAAGTTAACCATTATTAGGCGAGTATGAGTGAGGTAATTAACTGTGTATGCATGTAGACGTGTGGAAGTGTGTTTAATATGCACTATATTGCAAGTTTACTTCTTGTTGTTTAGACTTAGACTTATAAACAGCTGTGTCCATCACAAAGATTTCTGGTTTCTGCTGTTGGATCATTTTCCTCAATAAATAAATGACCAAGTATAATATTTTTGTCTTGTTTCTTTAACTGGGTTCTCCATCTACTTTTAGGACTTGTGTGAAAATCTGATGTTTGTCATTTATGCAGAAATATAGAAAATTCTAAAGGGTTCACAAACTTTCAAGCACCACCGTAATAAATATTCTCCAATAACTTGCATGCCAGAGTGGCACATGGAGCAGGAAGCACTGCTGCTGCCTAACAGCTCCAAGGTTCCTGGTTCAGGCCTAAGTTTGGGCTCCTGTCTGTGTGGGTTTCCTCCTCCATCCTAAAAACATGCTGGCAGGGGGATTAGCCATGCTAAAGTGCCTCAAATTGCTGTGTTTTTTTTTTTTTTTTTTTTAAGTGTATGAATGTAACCCTAACCCCTTTACATCTCTTCTGAACGGTTTTTGCATCATTTCAGTTGCAATATTTGCCTTACGTTCACTGACATCACTCGTACAGCTCCTTATTCAGATCAGACCCAGAGATTAGAGGATTAAAGCAAAACATGTTCAGTGTTTAGCACTTACATTTCTTTAAGGTGATCACCACACTGCCGCTGGTCCTGCACTTCTGGAACAGGCGTGTGAGTTCAGTGAGAAACTACAGGACAGCCAAGAGACACAGCATCAGAATAAAGCCAGGTCATTGTAAATAATGGCTCAGAAGCTACTCAAATCAACTCAACTGCCAAAACACCACACACATTAGCTGTTCTGTATGTACACACACTATCTACAGCAATCCACATTATTTGGTCCGGACAATGGTTTCATGATTAGTCATGGTGCATGACCGGGTGGCTGCCTCATCGTTGACTTTTCTGATTAAAATGCATTTTTCATCCTGTACTGCCTCTACACCCACGACTGTAGTCCGACCCACAACAACCTTATCGTCAAGTCTGCTGACGACACCACAGTGGTCGGACTCATCTCAAAGGGAGACGAGGCAGCCTACAGAGAGGAGGTCCTGAAGTTGGCAGCCTGGTGTTCAGAAAATAACCTCGCTCTGAACACCAAGAAAACCAAAGAACCCATTGTCAACTTCAGGAAGCACAGCACCGACCTAGCCCCCCTCTACATTAACAATGAGTATGTGGAGAGGGTCCACACCTTCCGGTTTCTCGGTGTCCTCATCTCCACCGACATCTCCTGGTCAGAGAACATTACAGCAGTCAGTAAGAAGGCTCAGCAGCGGCTACACTTCCTGAGAGTCCTCAGGAAGTACAACTTAAGCTCCAACCTGCTGCTGACCTTCTACCGCTCATCCATCGAGAGCATACTGACGTACTGTATTACAGTATGGTACGGCAGCTGCACTGCTGTAGACAGGGAGAGGCTCCAGAGGGTAGTAAAGGCAGCACAGAGGATCATTGGCTGCCCTTTCCCCTCCCTGATGGACATTTACACCTCCCGTTGCCTTAGCAGAGCTAAGAATATTATCAAGGACAGCTCCCACCCTGGCTTTGATCTGTTCAACCTGTTGCCCTCAGGGAGGCGCTACAAGTGCATCAGGGCAAAGACAAATCGATTAAAAAACAGCTTCTTTCCAAAAGCCATAACTGCCCTGAACTCGGATATGCTCTGACTTTATAGTCTATTTTATTTTACTATTTTATAAATGTGCAGTACTTTATAAGGTGACTCTCTATGCAATACTTTTATAATGTGCAATACCACACTCCAAAATGTGAAACGCAACACATACATCTCAGGACTGTGCACCTTACACACAGCACATGCACCTCAGGGGCATCGTGGCTCAGGTGGAGGGGGCACCGTGCCATGGGTCCAGGGACCCGGGTTCGATTCCGGCCCGAGGTCGTTTCCCGGTCCCTCCCCGTCTCTCTCTCCAGCTCATTTCCTGTCTCTACACTGTCGTACCCAATAATAAAGGTGAAAGAAAGCCCCAAAAAATGTCTTTAAAAACAAAAAAAGGACTGTGCACCTTACACACAGCACATACACCAAGTCTGTGCACCCTACCTTACCTTGCAATACTTCAAAATGTGTAATATTTTATCTTATAATGTGACTCTCTCATGCAATAATTTACAATGTGACTGTCACTGTGCAATATTATGTTCAATATCTCACTCCATAATGTGTAACACAGCACATACACCTCAGACTGTGCACCTTACACACAGCACCTCAGACTGTGCACCTTACCCCCCCCCTTTTTTTCTTCTCTCTTTTCCCTCCCCCCTTCCTCTCTCTCGCCCTCTGTACACGCCGTTTGCACTGTTATTGGAGATGCTTTAATCTCATTGTACATGTGTATAGTGACAAAGGCATTCTATTCTATTACTGTCTGTTTATCTGTTCATTTTTTTTACCCAATCAAGTTTCTCTCATCTCATTTGTTTACAGCTGCAACTCAAATTTTCACAACCCTCCCTTCTCTCTGTCCTCACGCGACAGCAAGCCCTTTTTTCTCAGCACAGGAGACGTGAGTGCACTGAAAACCCTTTAGCTGTATAATCCCCTACTGCTGTAAAACACGTTACCTGATTCAACTCCTAACATGTTCATAATATACACAAAGGCTATCAAAAAGCAAAAGATTTAATCTCTCCCTGCCCCTGTGCTATTTATGGCCCTTTTCCAGCTCACTTCAGCCCGACACGGCTCGCATTTCGACTACCTTAGAGCAGCACGACTCAGCTTGCTTCAGCCCTGCTTAGCACCCAAAACTCGCACGGTTTTGGAGTGGGGCTGAAGCGAGCCAAACCGAGCCGAGTGGGGCTAGGGGCGTGGGGAGACACTCCCCTGTGCACTGATTGGTGAGGAGGAGTGTCCTCACATGCCCACACACGCCCAGCGAGCACGCTGGGATCTGTAAACACCGTAAACCCGGAAGAATAATAATTACGAAAATTTCCGAAGCCTTATGCACCTCACCTCATCTATACGCTCTTGCCAGTATCTGTTGGCGTTGTCGGTGACAACAAGCCACAGCACCAAGACCAGCAACACTAACGACTCCATGTTTATTGTTTACTATCCGGGTCGTGAGACTACCGCTTAAAAGATCACTGAGGTCACTGTTTGCACCGCCTAACGACATCACGTGACGTCCACCCACTTTCGCTAACTCCACCCAATGTGTCCACCCACTTCCAGCCAGCACGGTTGTAGTCGAAATGCAGCTCCAACAGCCCCACTCAGCTCGACTCAGCCCAACTCAGCACCGCATGGCTCAGCCCAATTCAGTCGTGTTGGTAGTGGAAAAGCAGCAATAGTCACCGTCCACTTTAATAGGAACACCTGTATACATGCTCATTTATGTAGTTTTCCAGTCAGCCAATCATGTGGCAGCTGCAGATACAGGTCAAGAGCAAACATCAGAGGGGGGAGGAGGAAGAGAGAGGTGGAGGAGGGGGAAAAAAAAAAAAAAAAAAGTGTGACTCACTGCATAGTTGTTGGTAACAGATTTGAGCTAGTTTGAGTCTTTCAGAAACGGCTGATCTGCTGGGATTTACACACACACACGAGTTTACCCAGAATGATGCAAAAACACAGAGTGAGCAACAGTACTGTGAGTGGAAACACCTTGTTGATAAAGGTCAGAGGAAAAATGGCCAAATTAATTCAAGCTGCCAGGAAGGATGCAGTCAATCGTTCTTTACAACCATGGTGAGCAGAAAAGCACCTCAGCACACACAAGACATTTAATCTTGAGGTGGATGACCTACAACAGCAGAACACCACATTGGGTTCCACTCCTTTCTGCCAAGAATAAGAACCTGAGGTCATCACGGGCACAGACTCACTGAAACTGAGAAAAATAAACTGGCCCCCTCCATCTTCAACCATCTAGCTTCAGTGAGTGAGCAGACCCTGATGTCTTCTGCTGTTGTAGCTCAGCTACATCAAGGTTTAATGTGATACAAGTTCCAAGATGCTTTTCTGCTCACCACAGTTGTAGAGAGTGATTATCTGGAGTTACTATGTATATCCTTCCTGCCAGCTTGGACCAGTCTGGTCATTCTCCTCCCATCTCTCTCGTCAATTAGGTGTTTCAGCCTGCAGACCCTCTGATGTTTTCTGCACCATTCTGTGTGTGTGGAAACAGTGTTTCACTTACTGTGTGTGAAAACCACCAGGAGATCAGCAGTTTCTAAAATACTCAAGCCAGTCTTTTATCTGGTAGAAAACATCCATCCATCCATGGTTAAAGTCACAGATGGCACTTTTTCCACATTCTGATAGTTGATCTGAAGAGCCTGACCTGTACCTGCATGAGGTTTATGCACTGTGCAGCTGTCAAGTGTTCCTATTAAAGTCTTCTTTTGGCTGCTCCCGATTAGGGGTCGCCACAGCAGATCATTCGTCTCCATTGTTCCATCTTCCGCATCCTCCTCGACCACATCTGCCACTTTCATGTCCTCTCTCACCACATCCATGGATCTCCTCTTTGGCCTTCCTCATTTTCGTGTGTCTGGCAGCTCCATCCTCAACGTTCTCCTTCCAACATGCTCTGCATCTCTTCTCAGGATGTGCCCATACCATCTCAGTCTCATCTCTCTTAGCTTAATTCCAAAGCTCTCCACATGTGCTGTCCATCTGATGTGCTCGTTCCTTATCCTGTCCAACCTCCCATCGCAAACCTTAACATCCTCAACTCCGACACCTCCAACTTTGCCTCCTGTCTCTTCGTTAAGGGTACGGTCTCCAATCCATACATCACAGCTGGTCTCACTACTGTCTTATACATCTTACCTTTCACTTTTGCTGGAACACGAATGACTCCCGAAATCCTTCTCCAACTGCTCCACCCTGCCTGCACTCTCTTTCTCACCTCACCATCACAGCCCCCATTTTCCTGCACAGTTGACCCCAGGTACTTGAATTCACCAACTTTCTTTACGTCTACTCCTTGCATCTTCACTACACTCATCTCCATTCTCATTGATGCATATGTATTCCATTTTGCTACTGCTCACCTTCATTCCTCTTCGTTCCAATGCATACCTCCATCTCTCCAAACCCAACTCAACCTCCTTTCACCACATATCACAATATTATCCGCAAACATCACGTTCCATGGTGACTCTTGCCTCACTTCATTCGTCAAGCTATCCATCACTATGGCAAACAAGAAAGGACTCAAAGCAGATCCTTGATGGAGTCCCACCTTCACCTTGAACCATTCAGTCGTTCCAACTGCACACCTCACTGCTGTTTCACTGTTCTCATGCATGTCTTGCACCACTCTAATATACTTCTCATACAATACCATAAGGGTTGTTTTACAATCAGGGTACAAAGTTTGTCACAGGGGTTCAAAATTCAAATTGATTCAAACTAGTTCTTGTACCAGTTTTTAAGTGAAGGACAAGTTAAAGAACAGATTTCAGGTAATTTGACACGTGTATGGTAGTTTTGTGTAATCTGCTATAAGATAAAGAAGATTAAGTGTAGCTTTAAGCAGGGCTGGAAACAAATGAAGTGATTCTCGGAGAGGACATTTTTTTTTGACAATTCAGAATCCACTACTTCCATAGTGCTTTTAAATATAAGGCTGTAAGCTTTCTGTTAGTTGTCTCTAATATTTATGTCCCAATATCTTGACCACATTTTAGGATGAAAATCATTTTAGATATGTTATTTTATATTGAAAAATTAGCTGTCTCAGAGAGGACATTTTTTTTTACACAATTACATACTAATTTGATCAAAATAGTCTGAAAACTTACTGGCATTCAACATTAAAACTTAACTATGTTTCCAATGATATGGAACCAAATATGTGTTTTATGGTATAAAGAATGATTTAAGTGCATCCCTTTTGGAGCTACCTGTGGTCAAAAAAAGCACTTTCTAAATGACAAGTAATTTTGCTAAATATGACATATATTGCCATACATTCACCAAAAATAACGTTATCACCAAATTTTTTTTTGCATGGTAAATAGAGCTATCACAGGGCTACAATAAACAACCAAGTTTATTTAGTCAAGCCTTTTGATATTGAAGATAATAAGTGTTAAATGTGATTTTTAGCTTGCGTACCCTGATTGTAAAACAACCCATAACTCATCTCTTGGCACGCTATGGTACGGTATGCCTTCTCCAGGTCTACAAACACACAATGTACACTACTGTTCAAAAGTTTGGGGTCACTTTGAAATGTCCTTATTTTTGAAAGAAAAGCACTGTTCTTTTCAATGAAGATCACTTTAAACTAATCAGAAATCCACTCTATACATTGCTAATGTGGTAAATGACTATTCTAGCTGCAAATGTCTGGTTTTTGGTGCAATATCTCCATAGGTGTATAGAGGCCCATTTCCAGCAACTCTCACTCCAGTGTTCTAATGGTACAATGTGTTTGCTCATTGCCTCAGAAGGCTAATGGATGATTAGAAAACCCTTGTACAATCATGTTAGCACAGCTGAAAACAGTTGAGCTCTTTAGAGAAGCTATAAAACTGACCTTCCTTTGAGCAGATTGAGTTTCTGGAGCATCACATTTGTGGGGTCGATTAAATGCTCAAAATGGCCAGAAAAATGTCTTGACTATATTTTCTATTTATTTTACAACTTATGGTGGTAAATAAAAGTGTGACTTTTCATGGAAAACAAAATTGTCTGGGTGACCCCAAACTTTTGAACGGTAGTGTAGCTTTCTCTGGCCTTCCCTGTACTTCTCCATTAAAGGATATGGGACATGAAACATAAAAGCACGCTATATCAGTTTCTTTCCATTAAAAATATGAATTAATTGCATCAACAAATACAAAATCATCTATTAAATTCAGCAAAATCGTTATATTCGTGATGATATGGCATTTCTGCTCGACTTCCGATATGCATTTTTTGCAACCGGAAGAGCCGCTGTCACGTGATCATACGTCACAAAAACTTTCGGGCACAGCACAAGCGGGTAGATGAATGGAGAAGTGGATGACAAGAAAATTGTTATAGTCTTTAAAGTACATTGGACATCATGGTGTATTGTGCTGCTTATGGTTGCAATAATTCCAATGGGAAATGCCCTGGAGTAAGTTTTTTTGTATTCCCCAAGGACCCGAAGCTGAGGAAAGTGTGAGCTCACCTGCGCATGCGCAGTAGGCTTCGCGCATGCGCAGTAGGCTTGGTAGGACAAATCCAAGAGGTAGGATAACTTTACAGAACACCTGATGAAAAAACTTTGCACCTACTGTTTCCCACAAACTGTGTTCAGACCATTTCACTGAGGATTCTTTCAACATTAATACTCAGGTACTGAGCGATATTAATTCATGAAACAGGAAGTATAAGGATGAGAAAAAAAACAGTTTAAATCGGGAAGCTGCGCACATTTGCGCCAGGCTGCACAAATGTGCGCAGCTTCCCGATTTAAACTGTTTTTTTTTCTCATCCTTATACTTCATGTTTCATGAATTAATATCGCTATTTTTTTTAAATCGGATCTGCCCAATTCAGCCGTGAAAAAGGCGGCATCCGCCGAAAGGCGCGCTGTTTGCATCCCTGCACGGAGGCCAAGGGACAGGGCAGGAATATTTTTGTTGATATGAGTGATCCGGTGCGATTTCGCGACCCCCCTGTTGAAGACCTCTGCGCTAAGCGACTGAAAGCCGAGGTAAGGATTAGTATTATAATTTTGGGTGTATCAATTATTGATTATCATAATTCTGACTCGTTTCGCCATTTTGAATGTTTTGTATCTCAATCTCGAAAAATATCAGCAAAAAAAAAAACTAGCTTGCAACGGACTTTAGCTAGATCTATGATGAACTTTCAATGTACGATACAAAAATAATACTTCTTTCAACAGATCATTAGCCTTTGAGCAGAATTATTTTTAACTTACCAGGAAGTGTTATCGAGCCGACCGCTTTCAGTTTCATGAGGATTGAATGAACCCTCACTCTCAGAATCATCCGACCCGTCAGAGTAAATACAGGATCCATGTTCATGTGAATTTCCAGCTATCGGTTCGAATTGATAGGGTCTAACTTCACATCTCTGTGAAACATCGGGAATGTCACTGTCGATGGTGTCCATTTCGGTAACCTGTTTACATTAGATTCCCAAGCGCTGGCTCCTTGAAAAGTTTTTGTGACGTCACGGGTCACGTGACCACCTAGCTCATTAACGAATCCTTGTTTTACGCTGATGTATAAAAAAAACTTGAATAATGTGATGATTTTCACATTTTTGACGCCCTGCAGTGATTTAGATGGCATTTCTTATGTCCTTTATACATAATTATGCCCAGAAAAAAATCCATGTCCCATATCCTTTAACATTCTTAAAGCAAAAAAATAGTACCCGACCTGCTCTTCCTTGGCAAAAAGTGGTGAGGCAAAATACAAGTTTTCTTAAAATAATACAGAAGGAAAGAAAGACAACAGCTAGTTGCATCAAAGTGTCAATCAAACTCGGTGTTCAATATATTTCATACCTCTCGAACTTAATTCACCTACAAGTTAATTAAATACCAAACACAAGGTGAAGAAGAAGAAAAGCAGCACTGAGTTTTATTACTCCATTAAATTAACTCCGTTTACAAAGTGACCACGACACCGACTCAGGAGTTACAGTATGTTATTGGTTCAAACCTCATTACAGCATGTGTGCAGTTGGGGCTCAGAGATAAAGCAGAGGATTTTACTAAACACTGAAAAACTGAAACTGACCGCTGAGGTAATTAGCTTAATGCTAATTCAGCTGAGCTCTGTGTACAACCTGCACTGATTTGCCAAAAAAACAAAAAAAGTGTTATGCATCCGAAACATAATTTAACACTAAATTAACCATTAAATATGATTCAAATGTTTCTTACCGCGTCATTTTCTAACAGCACCATGATGTTCTTTGTAAATGGAACAGCGCTACTGAAAGCACACGTCGCTTTTGCATTTCCGCTGAACGCCCCGCCCCTGAAACGTATCTTACCAGTGATTGGCTAATAAAATCACTACTGCCCCCTGCTGGCGGCCTCCATTAGGAATTAGAAACTAAGGTTCTCAAGGCTTCCTGTGGTAAAGAACTATCCATCCATCCATCCATCCCTCCCTCATCTCTCGCCGCTTTATCCTGTTCTACAGGGTCGGGGGCAAGCTGGAGCCTATCCCAGCTGACTACGGGTGAAAGGCGGGGTACACCCTGGACAAGTCGCCAGGTCATCACAGGGCTGACACAGACACAGACAACCATTCACACTCACATTCACACCTACGGTCAACTTAGAGTCACCAGTTAACCTAACCTGCATGTCTTTGGACTGTGGGGGAAACCGGAGCACCCGGAGGAAACCCACGCGGACACGGGGAGAACATGCAAACTCCGCACAGAAAGGCCCTCGTCGGCCACGGGGCTCGAACCCGGACCTTCTTGCTGTGAGGCGACAGTGCTAACCACTGGCAAAAAAACATTTAAAGCCAAATATCACATCCATTGTAGCAAATGGAGACGAAACAAACCCTCATTTTCCTGTTTTATGAACAAATTCAAATTGTAAGATTCTGTATTACTTAGTTTAAAAGACTGGAAGGTGGCTGGAAGTGTTTCTCATCAGATTTCTAAGTCATTACTGTTTTAACCTATTTCCAGTTGTATGGTGTAGCTCCTTTTTTAAAATCTCATCTCATCATCTCTAGCTGCTTTATCCTGTTCTACAGGGTCGCAGGCAAGCTGGAGCCTATCCCAGCTGACTACGGGCGAAAGGCGGGGTTCACCCTGGACAAGTCGCCAGGCCATCACAGGGCTGACACATAGACACAGACATTCACACTCAAGTCTGTGAAATATGGCTATGTTTTTTTTTCCTCGATGAGAGGTTGTATTGTATTGTATTTTTTGTTCTTGTATAAATGAAATACAAAAAAAAGAACCATTTAAAGCTAGACGGCCTTTCGATTTAATAAAATCAGTGGAATTTAGTTCCCTCTGAAATTTGGTCATTATGGTATATATGTATTTATTTTTTTCGCGGTCCAAATCCTGCGCTCTGATTGGCTGGCGAGCAGGTTCGTATCCTACGATACGGACCCCAGTTACGGACCTCTGGCGACTCGCTCGTTCACAACAACAACAAACATAGTAGCATTTTTTGTCAACATTTATTTTTTTTATAAGATTTATTTATAAGATTGTCAAAAATCTTATAAATTTTGCCAGCATTTCTCAGGAGAATAGCGTTAATTTTACAGCATGGATAGCGATAACGACAGTCTTCACAGCGAAAGCAAGTTTTACCACCCTGAGGAAGAAGAAATAAAATAAAACATTTAAGGAGAAAGCTAAAAACCTGTAATTTGCTAACACCGAGCAAAAACATGGCTGAATCCTGAATGACAGCTATTTGTATAAATAGGGGACTACATGGGTGGCAAAATGTAGTTTTTTTCCTGCCATGGAAGTGCACTTGTATACTGAGGAGGAAGCAATTTGCATTACAGCCGTGAATGAGGATTCAAAATGGCAGCTCGGCTCGGTTTTTCTTTTCGGGCGCTCTCGTTTACCAGCTTAAGGTCAGTCCGCATGGTGAAATACCGTGACCTCGGCCTTGAATACTGACCCAGAGGGCCTCGCTCAGTACTTTCAAGACCTCGGTCACGGTATTTCACCATACGGACCTCCCAGCTGGTAAATAACATATATGTATGTAATATCTCACAAAATATCAGGCCATTCTGTGGCTGGAAAGTTATTTAATTTGAGGGGATTCCTGAGCAGGTTTACCTCCTTCTTTTCCTTCTTCTTTTGGGTTTTACGGCAGCTGGCATCCACAGTGTTGCATTACTGCCATCTACAGGTTTACCTTGACCGTGCACTGACAGTTCCATCATTCTGTCGTGAAACGAACTGCTGATCACACCGAGGTGCTCGCTGACCGCCGATATTTATTAGTCTGGTCCTGTGTTTCCTTTCCTTCGCAACATAACGTCTTTTCTTCTCACTTTCTGTTACTGTAGTCGGTCTTTCATGTTTCATTCGCACACTCACGTCCGCCATTGTTCTCTCCTGTTTCAAATTTGTATTCCACAATGCCTTGCGCGAACGGGGAAAGCCCACCACGTGATGCATGACATAGTATCTTGAATTGGGTCATGGTGAAGCAGGAAAAAATAATGGAGAATTTAAGGCAACGTGGGCTTAAATTCATTAATTGTTCTATTTTTTAAAAACCTAATAAAATTGGAAGTCTGTGATTTGAATTCAGTAGCTTTCAGTGCACTAAACAAAAATAATTGGGTGTCAGGGAAAATTCTTTTTATGACCTAAACTTGAAAAGTCTGAAAGGCAGTCTAGCTTTAACTGTAAAATAAATCACAGCCCCCCAGCAGTAATTTGTTTAATGAACCTAATTCAACTATTCAAATATTAGACTCATTATTTACTTGGTTAGTTAATACCTGTATGGAGTTTAGTATATTTTTGCACTCTGTTGTCTCCCACTGTTCAAAAACACATAGGAGAGCTGGCTTTGTTTAATGGTTTGAATGAGTGTACAGTATGAGAAACTGTGTGTGTGTTTGCGTGTTTGTGTGTGTGGGGGGAGAGGCTTGAATTTTCTCACTTTGTGCCATGTGTTCCTGAAGATGAATGAAAACAATAATATTCTGGCTAGATATCTAAGGCACTGAGTTGTTGTTGTTTTTTTAATAGATGGCCATTTTACTGGCTAAACTGAAGTCCAAGATGACTGCTTTTTTAGGTTAGTGACATTTAGAGGTTTAATGAAATTACAGGTCACTGGTGATGGACCGTCTGAAGCTGGTGCTCCGAGATGTGTGTCGACTATGAGGGGGCGTGGCAGACGGAGACCTGCTTTGAGGTGTGTGTCGACTATGTGGGGGCTTGGCAGACAGAGACCGATTTGAGGCGTATGTCGACTATGAGGGGGCGTGGCAGACGGAGACCCGCTCCGAGGCTTGTGTCGACTATAAGAGGGTGTGGCAGATGGATACCCGCTCCGAGGCATGTGTCAACTATAAGGGGGCGTGGCAGACGGAGACCCACTTTGAGGCGTGTGTCGAATATAAGAGGGCGTGGCAGATGGAGACCCGCTCCGAGGCTTGTGTCGACTATAAGAGGGTGTGGCAGATGGATACCCGCTCCGAGGCATGTGTCAACTATAAGGGGGCGTGGCAGACAGAGACCCGCTCTGAGGCATGTGTCGACTAAAAGAGGGCGTGGCAGATGGAGACCTGCTCTGAGGCGGGGGCATAGCAGACGGAGACCTGCTTTGAGGTGTGTGTCGACTATGAGGGGGCGTGGCAGATGGAGACCCGCTTTGAGGCGTGTGTAGACTATAAGAGGGCGTGGCAGACGGAGACCCACTTCAAGGTGTATGTCGACTATAAGAGGGCGTGACAGATGGAGACCCGCTCCGAGGCCTGTGTCAACTACAAGGGGGCGTGGCAGATGGAGACCTGCTCCGAGGTGTGTGTCGACTATAAGAAGGCATGGCGGATGGAGACCCGCTCCAAGGTGTATGTCGACTATAAGAGGGCGTGGCAGAGGGAGACCCGCTCTGAGGCGTGTGTCGACTACAAGGGGGCGTGGCAGATGGAGACCCGCTCCGAGGCGTATGTCGACTATAAGAAGGAGTGGCAGATGGAGACCCGCTCCGAGGCGTGTGTCGACTATGAGGGGGCGTGGCAGATGGAGACCGATTTGAGGTGTGTGTCGAGTATAAGGGGGTGTGGCAGACAGAGACCCACTTCAAGGCGTGTCGACTATAAGAGGGCGTGGCAGATGGAGACCCACTTCAAGGCGTGTGTCGACTATAAGAGGGCGTGGCAGACGGAGACCCACTCCGAGGCGTGTGTCGACTATAAGAGGGCGTGGCAGATGGAGACCCGCTCCGAGGCGTGTGCTGACTATGAGGGGGCATGGCAGACAGAGACCCACTTTGAGGCGTGTGTAGATTATAAGAAGGCGTGGCAGACGGAGACACGCTCCGAGGCATGTGTCGACTATGAGGGGGCATGGCAGACGGAGACCTGCTTTGAGGCGTGTGTCGAGTATAAGGGGGCGTGACAGACGGAGACCGATTTGAGGGGTGTGTTGAATATAAGGGGGTGTGGCAGATGGAGACCAGCTCCAAGGCGTGTGTCGACTATAAGGGGGCGTGGCAGACGGAGACCCACTTCGAGGTGTGTGTTGACTATAAGAGGGCGTGACAGATGGAGACCCGCTCCGAGGCCTGTGTCAACTACAAGGGGGCGTGGCAGACAGAGACCTGCTCCGAGGCATGTGTCGACTATGAGGGGGCATGGCAGACGGAGACCTGCTTTGAGGCGTGTGTCGAGTATAAGGGGGCATGACAGACGGAGACCGATTTGAGGTGTGTGTCGACTATAAGAGGGTGTGGCAGATGGAGACCTGCTCCAAGGCGTGTGTCGACTATAAGAGGGCGTGGCAGACGGAGACCCGCTCCGAGGCGTGTGTCGACTATAAGAGGGCGTGGCAGACGGAGACCCACTCCGAGGCGTGTGTCGGCTATAAGAGGACGTGGCAGACGGAGACCCGCTCCGAGGCGTGTCGACAATGAGGGGGCATGGCAGACGGAGACCTGCTTTGAGGCGTGTGTCGAGTATAAGGGGGCGTGACAGACGGAGACCGATTTGAGGTGTGTGTCGACTATAAGAGGGCGTGACAGATGGAGACCCGCTCCGAGGCCTGTGTCAACTACAAGGGGGCGTGGCAGATGGAGACCCGCTCCGAGGCGTGTGTTGACTATAAGAAGGCATGGCGGATGGAGAGCCGCTCCGAGATGTATGTCGACTATAAGAGGGAGTGGCAGATGGAGACCCGCTCCGAGGTGTGTGTCGACTATGAGGGGGCGTGGCAGATGGAGACCGATTTGAGGTGTGTGTCGAGTATAAGGGGGTGTGGCAGATGGAGACCCGCTCCGAGGCGTGTGTTGACTATAAGGGGGCGTGGCAGACGGAGACCCGCTCTGAGGCATGTGTTGACTAGAAGGGGGCGTGGCAGACAGAGACCCGCTCCGAGGCATGTGTCGACTATAAGAGGGCGTGGCAGATGGAGACCCGCTCCAAGGCGTGTGTCGACTATAAGAGGGTGTGGCAGATGGAGACCCGCTCCAAGGCGTGTGTCGACTATAAGAGGGCGTGGCAGATGGAGACCCGCTCCGAGGCGTGTGTCGACTATAAGAGGGCGTGGCAGATGGAGACTCGCTCCGAGGCGTGTATCGACTATGAGGGGGCGTGAAAGACGGAGACCGATTTGAGGTGTGTGTCGACTATAAGTGGGCGTGGCAGATGGAGACCCGCTCCGAGGCGTGTGTCGGCTATAAGAGGGCGTGGCAGACGGAGACCAGCTCCGAGGCGTGTGTCGACTATGAGGGGGCATGGCAGACGGAGACCTGCTTTGAGGCGTGTGTCGAGTATGAGGGGGCGTGAAAGACGGAGACCGATTTGAGGTGTGTGTCGACTATAAGTGGGCGTGGCAGATGGAGACCCGCTCCGAGGCGTGTGTCGGCTATAAGAGGGCGTGGCAGACGGAGACCCGCTCCGAGGCGTGTGTCGACTATGAGGGGGCATGGCAGACGGAGACCTGCTTTGAGGCGTGTGTCGAGTATAAGGGGGCGTGACAGACGGAGACCAATTGGAGGTGTGTGTCGACTATAAGAGGGCGTGGCAGATGGAGACCCGCTCCGAGGCATGTGTCGACTATAAGAGGCCGTGGCAGATGGAGACCCACTCCGAGGCATGTGTCAACTATAAGAGGGCGTGGCAGACGGAGACCCGCTCCGAGGCGTGTGTCGACTATAAGAGGACGTGGCAGACGGAGACCCGCTCCGAGGCATGTTTCGGCTATAAGAGGTCGTGGCAGATGGAGACCCGCTCCGAGGCGTGTGTCGACTATGAGGGGGCATGGTAGACGGAGACCTGCTTTGAGGCGTGTGTCGAGTATAAGGGGGCGTGACAGACGGAGAACGATTTGAGGTGTGTGTCGACTACAAGAGGGCTTGGCAGATGGAGACCCGCTCCGAGGCGTGTGTCGACTATAAGAGGGCGTGGCAGATGGAGACCCACTCCGAGGCGTGTGTCGACTATTAGAGGGCGTGGCAGACGGAGACCCGCTCCGAGGCATGTGTCAACTATAAGAGGGCATTGCAGACGGAGACCTGCTTTGAGGCGTGTGTCGACTATAAGAAGGCATGGCGGATGGAGACCCGCTCTGAGGTGTATGTCGACTATAAGAGGGCGTGGCAGACGGAGACCCGCTCCGAGGCATGTGTCGACTATAAGAGGGCGTGGCAGACGGAGACCCACTCCGAGGCGTGTGTCGACTACAAGGGGGCGTGGCAGATGGAGACCCGCTCCGAGGCGTGTGTCGACTATAAGAGGGCGTGGCAGATGGAGACCCGCTCCGAGGCGTGTGTCGACTATAAGAGGACGTGGCAGATGGAGACCCGCTCCGAGGCGTGTGTCGACTACAAGGGAGCGTGGCAGATGGAGACCCGCTCCGAAGCGTGTGTCGACTACAAGGGGGCGTGGTAGATGGAGACCCGCTCCGAGGCGTGTGTCGACTACAAGGGGGTGTGGCAGATGGAGACCCGCTCCGAGGCGTGTGTCGAGTATAAGAGTGTGTGGCAGACGGAATCCCGCTCCGAGGCATGTGTCAACTATAAGAGGGCGTGGCAGACGGAGACCCGCTCTGAGGCGTGTGTCGACTATAAGAGGGAGTGGCAGACGGAAACCCACTTCAAGGCATGTGTCGACTATAAGAGGGCGTGGCAGACGGAGACCCACTCCGAGGCGTGTGTCAACTATAAGGGGGTGTGGCAGACGGAGACCCGCTTTGAGGCGTGTGTAGACTATAAGAGGGCGTGCCAGACGGAGACCCACTCCGAGGCGTGTGTAGACTATAAGAGGGTGTGGCAGATGGAGACCCACTCCGAGGCGTGTGTCGACTATAAGAGGGAGTGGCAGACGGAGACCCTTTCCGAGGCGTGTGTCGACTATAAGAGGGTGTGGCAGACGGAGACCCGCTCCGAGGCGTGTGTTGACTATAGGAGGACGTGGCAGACGGAGACCCGCTCCGAGGCGTGTGTAGACTATAAGAGGGCGTGGCAGACGGAGACCCGCTCCGAGGCGTGTATCGACTATAAGAGGACGTGGCAGACAGAGACCCGCTCCGAGGCGTGTGTCGACTACAAGAGGGCGTGGCAGACGGAGACCCGCTCCGAGGCGTGTCGACTACAAGGGGGCGTGGCAGACGGAGACCCGCTCCGAGGCGTGTCGACTATCAGAGGGCGTGGCAGATGGAAACCCGCTCCGAGGCGTGTGTCGACTATCAGAGGGCGTGGCAGATGGAAACCCGCTCCGAGGCCTGTGTTGACTATAAAGACACATATAATTCAGCAGAAAACCATGTGACCGATGGCCAATGAGGCCTTGGTTTGTTTCACACACAGTCACATAACACACATTGAACACAAAAACAAACGTTACACCTCTTTATGTTTATGTATACCTTTTTATTGTGCAGACATAATTATACGGAGCATGAATTCATACAAAGGGATAAAGTACGCACATTCGTGTGTAAATCAGAAGAGTCAACACTAAATAACATAAAGGCACATAAACTTAACAGTTATTTTAAGATGGAAAATTGTGAAAATTATATGCAAATCATGCAAAGTGGCAGAACACTGGTGTTGTAGAAATTAAAACATGCTGTATATTTATCTTGGCAGTAGGTGTCGCTAGTGAACTCTGTTGAAACTCTTGAGATTTCAAGTGGTGTAATGGTTAGCACTGTCGCCTCACAGCAAGAAGGTCCTGGGTTCGAGCCCAGCAGCCAACAAGGGCATTTTCTGTGTGCTTGAGTTTGCATGTTCTCCCTACATGGGTTTCCTCCAGGTACTCTGGTTTCCCCTACAGTTAGGTGGCTCTAAATCGAACGTAGGTGTGAATGGTTGTCTCCATGTGTCAGCCCTGCGATGACCTGGCGACTTGTCCAGGGTGTACCCCGCCTCTCGCCCACAGTCAGCTGGGATAGGCTCCAGCTTGCCCGCATCCCTGTACAGGATAAGCGGCTACAGATAATGGATGGATGGAACTATTTAGTGAATCACAGCCAAGGTTTTCTGCTAAAAGATACTCCTACTCAATACGCGTTTCAGAGCCTCATTTGGCCATCACTACAGATCACTATCCACATTACATTATCTAATAAATCAGTAATCTCTCACAGCACAAGAGTATCATCAAGATCTCACGTCAAACAAATCAGACACGCAAACTAATGCAAGGTGACGGTTTTATTCATTATTGCTTTTTTTAACCTGTGTGTCTTACCCGTATTTCAAACCCTCATTTGTTCAAATACTCGAAGAGACAAAATCAGAATAAAGGCATAATAAATTTCTGCTTTCTGTTTCATTCACTGAAACTTCATTGTGCTTGCTGTGTGTGCATGCATGAGCGCGGGGTGAATCATTTTCAGTGGATGGAATCGACTCCAAAGTGTTCGGGTTTCAATCCCAAAATGAGTGAGTCAACTCTTTTTTAGGATTGATTTCGATGAGAATCGAAAGTAGGATGGAGACTCGATACGCAAGACATTAAAAATATACTGTCTAGTGTGCGTATCTACACATATCAGCCCTACTGGGTCAGGAAAATAGTTTAACTTCCTACAAGCTAATTGATATTTGATAATTCAATTACTCTATAATGAAGTTTGTTGTCGAATATTATTATCTATTTTTGTTGCAGTCCAAGTTTATTCATATCAGAACTGAATATTTGTATCGAAAAACCTGACCTACTGTTATGATTCCCATTGACTTTTTGCTTGTCCTGTCCCAGTCACGTGACGAGTGGTTATATTAATTCCCAAACGTCAGCCTCTAATGACGTCTGGTTTAAATTCAAGTGACCGGTCAAACAGACTAATAACCATCATAAGTTAATAATAAACACTACAACAGCCGTGGTTGTGGTGGGTTTTGCTTTCTGAAATAAAATATCCCAGACCCTATGTTCAGATCCATTGTTTTAAATGTTAACAGCAGTGATACTGATTATTTTCCAAGTTGCATGCATCACAACATTTATTTCTTTTCTCTATAAATGTCTGTTTATTTACTCAATAAATGCTATTCTTAAACCTGTTCATTTTGATGCTTAACTGTGCGCGCGTGTGTCAGTTCTCTCCTCATCCTTTCTTACTAGAGGGAAAAGGACTGTTATTATTATACCAATTACAGAAAGTTAATTATATGCCTTCGTATTGGTAAGCATTACACTGTACAAAGTGCAGCATTTCAATTTTGCATTCCATTCCATTTCACCTTGTGTAATAAAACCTCTTTATACTGCTCACTGACTTGATATCATCCATTTATGCTTTAGAAAAAGCACAGTCAGGGTTGTGACCCAGTTTTTCAAGGGGCACTGCAAATTTGGAGCTCCAGTCTCGGTCAAATACAGCACTTAGCTGCCCCAGTAAGGTGTCTGCAGGTGAGGGGGAATCCAAAACATCTTGGGAAACCACCAACCCGACACCAGCGGTAGTGTTGAAGTAGTCAGCAGACCAGTTAGAGGTACCTGTGAAACAAATTTGTTCAATGTACAGTTTTAGCAGATACGTCATCGAGTACTTTTAGTAAGGACAGTCTGCAGATAATAATATTCTCTTCGTTAATGATAAAATGATTAGAAAAATAACGATGCTGTACTGTTTTGTTCTTTCGCTGTCATTGACATTGTGAAACTTGTAAAGTCGTAAATTAAACATCTTTGAAGTCCAGAACTCACCTATGTATGCTACGTTATCGGTAACCATATATTTGTTGTGATTTACTCTGGTGTAGGGAATGTTAGTCTCGTTACCCGCAGGAACAATATAGAGTCTCTGTGGAATGTAAAAATATTGCATTCATATTGACTGCAGCCCAAATTAGAGTTGAAAAATCTTTAGGATTGTAAATATATGATATACTGATCTACTGTGACTGTAGCTGAAGTGATAGAAAGTATTAGAAACTCTACTAATGTTCCTGTTGATCTTACCACTTCTATCCTGATGTTGTCAGATGCAGAGTTCAGGGCACTGAGGGACTTGAGGAAGGGCAGGATGGTGGGGTCACTATCACGGCCACAACTGACCAGGAGACTCATTGTCACGTTCCTCTCAAACACTGACCGTATTAGTGCATTTTCAATAACTGGCCAGTATCTAAACAATAAACAAAAACAAGCATGCAGTCCTTTTCTTTAAAAAAACAAAACAAAAAACAAGTATCCATGATCCATTCAATTTTAATCAAGGTTTACCTGTGATGGTAGTAAAATTTAGACGCAGGAAAATATTCCATAACTGCTACATGAATGAACTGCTTTGCCTGGTGGATTACAGACAAAACTGCATCCAGGTCTTTGGTGCGTGAGTCCGGACAGAAAGCAGGAGGGGAATTCTGAGTTAAAGGGAAGAAGGAAATTGTCCGAGGGGACTAAATACAGGCCACAATACATAATATTTTACAATGTTTCTTGTTTGGACCAACTTTGAAATAGTTAATGTTAAATGTATTCACTGAGTTTTATTTTGATGAATGTGCTCAGATGTATACACTATATGGCCAAAAGTATGTGAACACCTGAACATCACATTCCTACAGTACCAGTCAAAAGTTTGGACACACCTCCTAATTCAATTTTTTTTTCTTTACTTTTATTAATTAAAAGTCACTTCATGTCTTAATGATGGATATCGTTTCTCTTTACTTAGTTGAGCGGTTCATTCCATAATATAGATTACTACAGTTGTGGAATAGTGCTATTTACTGTATTTTTATTATTTACTATTTACTGTGCGAGCTTAAATGCATCAAGGTGGCATGAAATTGCACTAATTAACTTTTGACGAGGCACATCTGTTAATTGAAACGCATTCCAGGTGACTACCTCATAAAGCTGGTTAAGATAATGCCAATAGTGTGCATAGCTGAAACAATATATGGGGTTTTTTTGTAAACACTTTTGTTTACCACACAATTCCATACATGTTCCAGATGTTATTTCATAGTTTTGATGTCTTCAGTATTGTTCTACAATGTACAAAATGGTCAAAATATAGAAAAACCTTTGAATGACTACGATTGTCCAAACTTTTAACAGGTACTGCATGCCCATCTTGAATATCCTGTTCCAGATTTAGCTCCCTTTTGCTGTTACAGTGGGGCAAAAAAGTATTTAGTCAGTCACCAATTGTGCAAGTTCTCCCACTTAAAAAGATGAGAGAGGCCTGTAATTTTCATCATAGGTATACCTCAACTATGAGAGACAAAATGAGGGAAAAAAAATCCAGAAAATCACATTGTCTGATTTTTAAAGAATTTATTTGCAAATTATGGTGGAAAATAAGTATTTGGTCAATAACAAAAGTTCATCTCAATACTTTGTTATATACCCTTTGTTGGCAATGACAGAGGTCAAACGTTTTCTGTAAGTCTTCACAAGGTTTTCACACACTGTTGCTGGTATTTTGGCCCATTCCTCCATGCAGATCTCCTCTAGAGCAGTGATGTTTTGGGGCTGTCGCTGGGCAACACGGACTTTCAACTCCCTCCAAAGATTTTCTATGGGGTTGAGATCTGGAGACTGGCTAGGCCACTCCAGGACCTTGAAATGCTTCTTACGAAGCCACTCCTTCGTTGCCTGGGCGGTGTGTTTGGGATCACTGTCATGCTGAAAGACCCAGCCACGGTTCCTCTTCAATGCCCTTGCTGATGGAAGGAGGTTTTCACTCAAAATCTCACGATACATGGCCCCATTCATTCTTTCCTTTACACGGATCAGTCGTCCTGGTCCCTTTGGAGAAAAACAGCCCCAAAGCATGATGTTTCCACCCCCATGCTTCACAGTAGGTATGGTGTTCTTTGGATGCAACTCGGCATTCTTTCTCCTCCAAACACGACAAGTTGAGTTTTTACCAAAAAGTTCTATTTTGGTTTCATCTGACCATATGACATTCTCCCAATCCTCTTCTGGATCATCCAAATGCTCTCCAGCAAACTTCAGATGGGCCTGGACATGTACTGGCTTAAGCAGGGGGACACGTCTGGCATTGCAGAATTTGAGTCCCTGGCGGCGTAGTGTGTTACTGATGGTAGCCTTTGTTACTTTGGTCCCAGCTCTCTGCAGGTCATTCACTAGGTCCCCCCGTGTGGTTCTGGGATTTTTGCTCACCGTTCTTGTGATCATTTTGACCCCACGGGGTGAGATCTTGCGTGGAGCCCCAGATCGAGGGAGATTATCAGTGGTCTTGTATGTCTTCCATTTTCTAATAATTGCTCCCACAGTTGATTTCTTCACACCAAGCTGTTTACCTATTGCAGATTCAGTCTTCCCAGCCTGGTGCAGGTCTACAGTTTTGTTTCTGGTGTCCTTTGACAGCTCTTTGGTCTTGGCCATAGTGGAGTTTGGAGTGTGACTGTTTGAGGTTGTGGACAGGTGTCTTTTATACTGATAACGAGTTCAAACAGGTGCCATTAATACAGGTAACGAGTGGAGGACAGAGGAGCCTCTTAAAGAAGTAGTTACAGGTCTGTGAGAGCCAGAAATCTTGCTCGTTTGTAGGTGACCAAATACTTATTTTACCGAGGAATTTACCAATTAATTCATTAAAAATCCTACAATGTGATTTCTTGGATTCTTTCCCCCCATTCTGTCTCTCATAGTTGAAGTGTACCTATGATGAAAATTACAGGCCTCTCTCATCTTTTTAAGTGGGAGAACTTGCACAATTGGTGGCTGACTAAATACTTTTTTGCCCCACTGTATAATAACCTCCACTCTTCTGGGAAGTTTTTTAAACTAGATGTTGGAAGGTGGCTATGGGGATTTTGCCCAAATGAGGATGGCTTCCCTTTTACGTTTTCATCATGTCATCTCAGGGAGTTTTTCCTTGCCACTGGTGCTTCTGGCCTGCTCATTAGGGACAAATTTATAAATTTTAAATGTACATCCAGAAATGAACATTGTTAAAAGTGGTATACAAATGAAATTGAACTGAACTGAATTTGCTCACTCAACCACAAGAGCATTAGTGAGGTCAGGCACTAATGTCAGGTGAGGAGACCTGGGGCTCAGTCAGCCTTCCAGATCATCCCAAAGGTTATTAAGTGGGGTTAAAGTGGGAAGCTATGGCCTCATGGTTTGAGAAGCAGCTTTAGGACCAAAAGGAATGGCTGAAGTGCCCTTGAGCAAGGCACCTAACCTTCAACTGCTCTGGATAACCCTTGGCTATTCTGGGTATGTTGTATGTCGCTCTGGATAAGAGCATCTGCTAAATGCCTGTAATGTAATGTAATGAAGTCAGGGCTCTGTGAAGGCCACTTGAGTTCTTCCACTCCAATCTTGGCAAAGAAAAATCGTAATGCTACAGCAGACAATGACAGTATCGTCAATTGTGTGCTTCTAACCTTGTGGGGAAGACCCACATATGGGGTGATGGTAACGTGTCCACAAACTTTTGGCCATATAATGCATTTCACATTTTTAGACAAATAGTATTTTGAATATACCAACATGAAAATCTTTTATACTGGCATAATAATAAAAAAAAAACATCAGAAAACAAAACTGTAACGCCAGAGCCAAAATAGAATACACAAAAATGACTACTATCTGGTTACAACCCTGGATTAAAACACCCAGACAAACAAAACAATGTTGTTCTGTTCTCTAACATGACACCATTTCATAATATTCTCATGAGACAACATAATACTAAATTAGTTGCCATGTTGCTCAATGTGAAGTGCAATAATCAGCTGCATGACATTCTTTGAGGTCACAAGTTCAGTCAAACTATAAATTGCATAATGGGTTTCATTTTTATTCAGCATTAAATAAATGACTGAATGTTAAGATGAATTTAGATGTTCAAATATCTGAATATCGGTGACCACCCCTAATTATAACTTCAGTATCCAAGTAATGTGTTTTTTTTTTTTAAATAAAGGCATCAAAACCATAGAACATTACCGAAATGTAAACTCTGCTGGGCACATCGCTAAGGTTCAGATGAAGAGGCTGGTCTTTATTGATGGATGTGTCATAAGAAGAAGGCCAGGGATCTGGGATCGTAGCATTGCTGTGGCCCATAACCCAGTAGGATTGGAAGATCTTCTGGAGGTCTGTGGCCAGACTGGTGCAGTTGTAAATCACCACTCCAAGTTCCTTCACCTTCAAGTTAAAACAAGAGATAAAAATACATCAGGTTAGTTGGCTTCAAACATGGTGCCAGGCATATTACTGATTCTCTGGATTGTCTTCTATACCTGCGTTAATGCTCTCCAGTCCATATTGGCACTGCCGATGTAGACATGTCTCCTGTCCACAATCCAAAACTTACTGTGAAGAATTCCTCGGGTCAATTTGCCAAAGTTAATTCGTCTGACATGGACTCCTATAAAAAGACAAATGTAAAGCCTCATTACAGACACAATGCAAAGCCATATGCAAATGCAGTAATCAGCATATGCACTTCATGACCATTTTCTCTCAGGACTTCCAGGTCTGTCGAGTTGGCTGCCACAGAGGGGATGCTGCTCACGGCTCTCACGGACACGTTTCTTTTTGGCAACACTTTTAATTGTTCCATTATGTCGCGACCCTGTAGCCCAAACACACAGTAAAATACATTAACAATACATTAAGTCAAGCTGTCACACTTTGTATTGTGTCTATTACCAAAGAGTACTTGCACAGTCACAAGGTAATAACACGTGTAATAGCAAGCTGCTAACATAATACACCTTATACCACAGCACTGTTGAATTCCTGATTAGTCAGAAGGTATTCATTCATTCATTCATTTTCTAGGCCAGCATGGCTCAGTAATAGAGCAGGCTGTAATTCACATCACAGGTTTATATTAAAAGCACTCTTTCTAATACATTTTCTTTTTTATCGGAACAGCTTACACAGGGATTTATATGCCAAGCCACATATTATTAACATCAAAATAAAATCACTTGATAATACTATAGCTGTACACCAAATTTCATCAAAACCCATTCACTACTGTTTGAGTTATGTTGGGAAAAGACAAAAATCAATCCTGGATCCGCATACATATCTGGATGTGCATCAAAATCTAATCAGTTGTTCCTTGGCCCATGGCCCACCTTTCTTCAAAATTTCATCAAAATCCATTCACTACTTTTTGAGTTACACTGGGAACAGTCAAACAAACAAACTGAGGCGAAAGCGTAACCTCCTCCAACAAAGTTGATGGAGGTTTCTCATCTCATCTCATTATCTCTAGCCGCTTTATCCTGTTCTACAGGGTCGCAGGCAAGCTGGAGCCTATCCCAGCTGACTACGGGCGAAAGGCGGGGTACACCCTGGACAAGTCACCAGGTCATCACAGGGCTGACACATAGACACAGACAACCATTCACACTCACATTCACACCTACGGTCAATTTAGAGTCACCAGTTAACCTAACCTGCATGTCTTTGGACTGTGGGGGAAACCGGAGCACCCGGAGGAAACCCACGCGGACACGGGGAGAACATGCAAACTCCGCACAGAAAGGCCCTCGCGGGCCACGGGGCTCGAACCCGGACCTTCTTGCTGTGAGGCGACAGCGCTAACTACGACACCACCGTGCCGCCCCGGTGGAAGTTTAAAAAAAAAAAAAAGATGGGACTTATGGGGTTTAGTTTTTAGCTAATATCATACCAGTTTCAGGCTTAGTTTCTTGTTTACAGCAGTTATAAATGAGAACATGACCTAACTTGTTTTGCAGACAGTCCATAACATTAAAAGTAACTGGATGAAAATGGCTGAAATGTATATACTGTAGTATCATTCATTTTTAGCAAATTGTTCTGTCTGATCTGTGTGCGGCCACATCACACCACTCCAACACTGATTAGATTTGACGAGGTGTTCTGCTTTTCATTCAATATTACAAACAACCCTAATACAAGCCAAAAAAAAAAAAAAACATTACTTACATTACAGTTACCATATACGAGCGTTATTTTTATCCAAGTTAAATATTGGGGGCAAACTTCAATTCACAAGATGAACACTAGCAGCCTGTGCAGGTTTTAGATCATTGGGGGGGTCAAAAGCTAATTACATGTAGGACCAATTATGTGTAGATACTTGCAGGATATCCCATTTGTTCCTCAGTACAAGATGAGCAGTGGCATAACATTAAACGCATTAGTTTCATAATTGCTCTGCTGACAAGGCTACAATAATGAATTCAATTTCCAGGAGCTCGATTTGACCAGTCTGAGACTGACAGTATATAGCAAGGTCACTACTCACAAATTGGTCAGTGGAGGACTTGACTCCGATGTCCTCACCAGTAAGAGACCAATAGAATGATGCTATATCGATCTGCTCGGTCGCTGTAGACAGAAGGTCTTTCCATGCCTTGTACAGCGGTACTCCAAAAGTGGCATTGGGTCCATAATCCATCCATAAAGGAATACTCTCAACCAGAACAATCCTGTCCAACGAAAAGATACTTTTGAAACATGAACAGACTACAGTTGGAATAATACACTCATGGGGTGTATTATTTGAACTGATTGCAGGGAATATGCATTAAAAGCAATATGAAAACGTCTGACTGTATTTGTCCGCAGTGTGGTTCAGTATTGTGGCCTGATGGGTGATGAACAAATTGCTTCTGCTAACGTTCCACTTTGTACTGAAGATTTAACTTCCTCAGAAAGAGATTCTGATCATTTCTGCAGGGATATGACCTCACCTGCACTCTTCACCATGATCACATCGCTCAGCATGTGGCTCTGGTCGATGCGTGGTATTCTGATCGACAGCTTCGTTAATCTTTTCCTCATTTTTCATCTCCACTAGCAAAGCAATGGCAAGTAAGACCCCTAGGATAATCAAACATCCCATGGCCAATAGCAAAGTTTTAAGTCCACTCGGGCGCTGTAAAATACATGAACATAGCTAAAGGTAAGAGTCGAAAGAAAATAAGCAATGTTTTTAAATTAACTTGGAAAATTCCAGTAAGAAAAAGATTTAACCAAAAATAACACTTTCCTTACCTGCTTTTTGGGAACATAATTATCATGTAAAGATGTGTATGGAGAGGACAATTCATGAGCCTCGCGAAACGTAGATGAACATGATCTGTACAAATTAAAAAGTCACCCTAATCAGCATAATATTGAATCAACTGTCACTAGATTTCCTCCGATATAATAAAAATGAACAGAAAACTTACGAATACATGATGACAGCAGATGTCTAGTCTAGGCCTGCCTTTCCTTTCCTGTGAATTGGTCACAAGCAATAGTGTAATATTTAAAGTCTCTTTACTCTTCCTCTTTTTCAGTTCTGCTTTATATTTGTGTCAAACATCTGATGTACCCAGAATTCACTTGGGTAAATACATCTGTCCCGTTCTTCTATTTACAGTAAGATATTACACCAATTTTACATCTCTCCATTCCATACCTTAAACAGACTGTTCAGTTGTTCATGTTTCACACAGTTACATTCTATAGAGCACAGACATGTTGTTTGTTTGTTTTTTTGACAACAGGATGCCTTTATATTTGTGTTTAATCTCTGGGGAAATTCACCCAAATTCTCTGGGCTTTCCAGAGACCAACCACACACAAACAGTTGAACAGCTTTGCATGAGTCATTTGTAGGTGCTCTCATTTCATTTTTTTGAGAGGGGGGGAAAAAAAGTCCCTTGAAAGCACTCAAATGTACACCATATCAGACAAAGTGACAAATCTATGACAAAAGCAATAAAAGTTAGGAACCTCAAGCACAAATCATTTTCATTTCGGTTTAATTTGGAAAAAATATCCACAGATTTACATTATATACAAAATAACCATTTTGGAAAAAAAATACATACTGTAGGTAGATCACAATGAAGATCTTACATTATTACAGCACTGCCTCAAAAGGCTTTTACATCAAACCACTGAATAAATTCAAAAATGTATTGCTAGAATGACAAAACATCACAACCTGTCTGAGGTTTTCAGACGTTTTCTTCTGTAGTTTGGCTTTGTAACGAAGACGTGCTCTATATCCGGAGAGTTTCAGTATCTGACAAATCAGCTTTCAACAAATAGTTGGTCATGACAGGAGTCTTAACCTTAAACAGCCCCTTTGTTTGTAAGCGTATTCATCTCTCCTATAACATATGTACCTTTAATGCATTTCATATTTAAACAGATTAAAGCAGGTCTTAGTTAAGAGTGTGCACATTTACTGGGTTCAGGCTATAGTCAAACCTTTCCCACCTCATATCCACCCATTTTAAATGACAGCATGTATAATATAGATTTAAATACATTCTGTAAATGAAAATCATCTGTTCACTATAAAAAGGAAGTGAAAGCAATCTGATCTTAAATCAGGACCAGGACACAAGAGACACACTGTCAGTGCAAACAAACATCATTCCATACATACTTAGCTTTTATACACATACTAGATGTTACATACCTCAAAGAAGCTCAGTGAACTGTTACACGTTCATCTTAATCACAATAAATCATAAGCTGCTATCAGTGAAGGCTCCTAGAAGATATTACAGAAATAATAGTAGCATACTGCTGAATTATTGCCTTGATTTGTAAGTTTCGGTTTCCTTTTCACAGTGGATTTAAGATTTCTCAGTAAAATGAAACTGATCAAGGATTTACTCGGTTTTAACACGGTAACATGGAAAAAGGAAAAGGTGGTGGTAGAGACAGCTGGAACTGCATATTCCCGTTGTACCAGAACACTTTGGTATTATTTAACAAGTGATAGCTTTAGGTATATACACTCACCGGCCACTTTATTAAGAACACCCACACACCTGTTGTTTTATGCCGTTATCGAATCAGCCGATCCCTTGGCAGCAGCACAGTGCATAAAATCATGCAGATGCAAATCAAGAGCTTCAGTTAATGTTCAGTTCAAACATCAGAAAGGGAAAAATTGTGATCTCTGTGACTTTCACTGTGGTATGGATGTTGGTGCCAGATGGACTGGTTTGAGTATTTCAGAAACTGCTGATCTCCTGGGGTTTTCATACACAGCAAGTCTCGAGAATTTACACAGAATGGTGTGGAAAACAAAAAACATTGAGTGTGCGACAGTTCTGTGGGTGGAAACGCCTTGTTGATAAAGAGAGGTCAGAGGAAAATGGCCAGATTGGTTCAAGCTGCCAGGAAGGACAGAGTAACTCATACACTACCGTTCAAAAGTTTGGGGTCACCCAGACAATTTTGTTTTCTCCATGAAAAGTCATACTTTTACCACCATAAGTTGTAAAATGAATAGAAAATATAGTCGAGACATTTTTCTGGCCATTTTGAGCATTTAATCGACCCCACAAATGTGATGCTCCAGAAACTCAATCTGCTCAAAGGAAGGTCAGTTTTATAGCTTCTCTAAAGAGCTCAACTGTTTTCAGCTGTGCTAACATGATTGTACAAGGGTTTTCTAATCATCTATTAGCCTTCTGAGGCAATGAGCAAACACATTGTACCATTAGAACACTGGAGTGAGAGTTGCTGGAAATGGGCCTCTATACACCTATGGAGATATTGCACCGAAAACCAGACATTTGCAGCTAGAATAGTCATTTAGCACATTAGCAATGTATAGAGTGGATTTCTGATTAGTTTAAAGTGATCTTCATTGAAAAGAACAGTGCTTTTCTTTCAAAAATAAGGACACTTCAAAGTGACCCCAAACTTTTGAACGGTAGGGTATAATCACGCTTTACAACCATGGTGAGCAGAAAAGCATCTCAGCATGCAACAGCAGAAGACCACATTGGGTTCCACTGCTGCAGCCAAGAACAGGAATCTTAGAATCAAGAACAGGTTCCTGTTAAAGTGACCGGTGAGTGTATTTTTCTCTTTCAAATTTATACACAATATATCCATCCATCCATCCATTTTGGCATATCACTTCAGTGATGTGGCTGCTCTGACGGCTTCAGCCATCAGTGTCTCTCGGGAAGATTGCAGTAGTAGTTTCCTGTTGCCTTCTACTGGATTATTATAGAGGTTTTCTCCTCTCAACCATTCACACGGAGCACCCAGAGGAAACCTATGCAGACCATGCAAACTCCATACACAATATATGCACAACCCTAAATCAGACAGAATTAGGACGGTATGTTGAAACTGAAAACCATGATTTGTAAATAGTCTTTGACCTGTATTGCACTCAAAACAATAGAACAGCACATTATTTGATGTTTTACCTCATGAACTTTTTTTTTCTTGAATAAACACATTTCAAAAAAGTTGAGATGGTAAACCATTTACCACTTTATAATGTTGCAATTCCTTCTCAGACACTTAAATGTTTATGGACTGAACACACCAAGTGATGAAACATTTCAGGTGTTCTTTTGTCCCATTCTTCCTGCAAACAGGTCATAAGGTGTGCAACAGTACGGGGTCGTCGTCATATTTTTCATTTCAAAATTCGCCGCACATTCCCTATTGGGACCAGGCACCCTCTTCTGCCACAGCCATGCCTTTGTAATGTAATGTGTGCAGAATATGGTTTTACATTGTCTTTTTGAAACATCTCTGGAAAAGATGTCATCTTGAAGGTAGCATATGTTGCTCCAAAATCTCAATGTACCTTTTCTGCATTAATGCTGCCATCACAGAAGTTACCTTTACCAAGGGCACCGACACAACCCCATACCATGACAGACCCTGGCTTTTGGACTTGTTGCTGGTAACAGACTAATGGTCCTTTATTATCTTTGGTCCAGAGCACATGCTGTCCATTTCTTCCCAAAAAAACCTGGAATACTTATTTGTCTGACCACAATATACATTTCCACTGTATGATGGTCCATCCCAGATGCCTCTGACCCAGAGAATTTGACATTAAACATAAGGCTTCCTTTTGGCACAGTAAAGTATTAACTGCCATTTGTGGATGTAATTCGATATTGTGCTCGACAAAGGCTTGCCAAAGCAATCCCGAGCCCATGTGGTTACATCAGCTATAGACGAATGACGGTTCTTAACGCAATGCCGCCTGAGGGATCAGAGATCACAGGTGTTCAGCTTAGGCTTGTGCCCTTGTCCTAAATTCCTCCAGATTCCTTGAATTGTTTAATGATATATTACACACACAGAAGAGGGTGAAATATCCAAACCCCTTCCTATCTTTCTTTGAGGAACATCTTAAACATTTCAATACATTTTCTCATGCAGTTCTTAACAAACTGGAGACCCTCAGCCTATCTTTGCTGCTCAAAGACTCGGCCTTTCCTGGATACTGATTTTGTACTAAATCATGATTACAATCACCTGTTGACATCACCTCTTTCAAATCACATCATTATATAATTGCTTTACTTCATTACTAGCCCTAAATGACTCCTGTCCCAACTTTATTTGGAATGTGTTGCAGGCCCGAAATGCAGGAATAGTTGTATATTAACAGTTAAAATTAAGTTGACCAGACAAAACATGAAATATCTTGGGTTCATACTGTCTGCAATGAAAAACAAGTCAAAGTAAATTCAGAAAATCACTGCTTTCTTTTTTATTTGCATTTTCCATACCGTCCCAACTTTTTCTGATTTGTGGGTTTTAAATATTTTCATATTTAAAATCAACCAGCACATGTAATGATTCAAAAAACAAGGAATTTCCATTATTATGTTGAACTTGTAAGGACTACAATCATTACAGACAAGAAGAGAAATTCAGAATGACAATTCAACTGGTTTGGTGTAGTGTATTTAAAGTAACTGGCTTTCTAGTGTTCAACAGAAAAATTCATATGAATCAAAGTACATACCTCACTATTTGAGACAATGTAATAAAGAAAAACCAAATACATCCCTGTAATACATTCTTTAATGATCCGTCCATATAAAACACCCTAAATAATGTTTAATGCTTTTTTTTTATTTTACAAACCTATCAATCACTGAGGGAATAACAAAATGATCAAACTGAAATACAGTGTCATAAATATTATACAGTACATGAACGGCACTCATTGAAGTGCCTGTACCCAATCTGCTAGTACTTCCAATCACTAGATTTGGATCCTCATCTTGTATTGCCATGCAAGAGGTGCTCTTTCATTCACTCGCTCACTCACTCTCACTCACACAAAGTGCAAATGCCCGTATTAATACCGAACCCCAATCTTAAGGCTAATAATAATTAATTTTTCATACCATTGGTCACTTGTGTACAAATGAGCAGCTTTAGTAGACATGGCATACAGAAACATAGGAGACGAAGGACTTCCTTACTCCCATACTACAGAACCCTACCATCATTCCCTCTACCAAAGCGTCGAGCACTGGTTAAGGATCCTGAAGCCCTTGGAGAAGCAGTGGCTCTCCAATCTCTGGAAGAACCTCTGACACTGCTTAGACCTGCTGAAGAGTGGCTTAATACAGGCGAAGACTTGACCAGATTTACATTTCCACTGGGCTCAATGACTGTGTTGATGACTGCAGAAGAAAGAGATTGGGGTGTATTTAGTATCATTGATTTACAGTACCAGTCAAAAGCTTGGACACCGCTACTCATTCATAGTTTTTTCTGTGTTTTGACTGTTATACTGAAGACATCAAAACTATAACATATGGAACATGTATGGAACTGTACGGTAAACAAAATCTCATCTCATTATCTCTAGCCGCTTTATCCTGTTCTACAGGGTCGCAGGCAAGCTGGAGCCTATCCCAGCTGACTACGGGCGAAAGGCGGGGTACACCCTGGACAAGTCGCCAGGTCATCACAGGGCTGACACATAGACACAGACAACCATTCACACTCACATTCACACCTACGGTCAATTTAGAGAGTCACCAGTTAACCTAACCTGCATGTCTTTGGACTGTGGGGGGAAACCGGAGCACCCGGAGGAAACCCACGCGGACACGGGGAGAACATGCAAACTCCGCACAGAAAGGCCCTCGCCGGCCACGGGGCTCGAACCCGGACCTTCTTGCTGTGAGGAGACAGCGCTAACCACTACACCACTGTACCGCCTTATTTGCAAATTATGGTGGAAAATAAGTATTTGGTCAATAACAAAAGTTCATCTCAATACTTTGTTATATACCCTTTGTTGGCAATGACAGAGGTCAAACGTTTTCTGTAAGTCTTCACAAGGTTTTCACACACTGTTGCTGGTATTTTGGCCCATTCCTCCATGCAGATCTCCTCTAGAACAGTGATGTTTTGGGGCTGTCGCTGGGCAACACGGACTTTCAGCTCCCTCCAAAGATTTTCTATGGGGTTGAGATCTGGAGACTGGCTAGGCCACTCCAGGACCTTGAAATGCTTCTTACGAAGCCACTCCTTTGTTGCCCGGGCAGTGTGTTTGGGATCACTGTCATGCTGAAAGACCCAGCCACGTTTCATCTTCAATGCCCTTGCTGATGGAAGGAGGTTTTCACTCAAAATCTCACGATACATGGCCCCATTCATTCTTTCCTTTTCACGGATCAGTCATCCTGGTTCCTTTGCAGAAAAACAGCCCCAAAGCATGATGTTTCCACCCCCATGCTTCACAGTAGGTATGGTGTTCTTTGGATGCAACTCCACATTCTTTCTCCTCCAAACACGACAAGTTGAGTTTTTACCAAAAAGTTCTATTTTGGTTTCATCTGACCATATGACATTCTCCCAATCCTCTTCTGGATCATCCAAATGCTCTCTAGCAAACTTCAGATGGGCCTGGACATGTACTGGCTTAAGCAGGGGGACACGTCTGGCACTGCAGGATTTGAGTCCCTGGTGGCGTAGTGTGTTACTGATGGTAGCCTTTGTTACTTTGGTCCCAGCTCTCTGCAGGTCATTCACTAGGTCCCCCCGTGTGGTTCTGGGATTTTTGCTCACTGTTCTTGTGATCATTTTGACCCCACGGGGTGAGATCTTTTGTGGAGCCCCAGATCGAGGGAGATTATCAGTGGTCTTGTATGTCTTCCATTTTCTAATAATTGCTCCCACAGTTGATTTCTTCACACCAAGCTGCTTACCTATTGCAGATTCAGTCTTCCCAGCCTGGTGCAGGTCTACAATTTTGTTTCTGGTGTCCTTTGACAGCTCTTTGGTCTTGGCCATAGTGGATTTTGGAGTGTGACGGTTTGAGGTTGTGGACAGGTGTCTTTTATACTGATAAAAGAGTTCAAACAGGTGCCATTAATACAGGTAACGAGTGGAGAACAGAGGAGCCTCTTAAAGAAGAAGTTACAGGTCTGTGAGAGCCAGAAATCTTGCTTGTTTGTAGGTGACCAAATATTTATTTTACCGAGGAATTTACCAATTAATTCATTAAAATCCTACAATGTGATTTCCTGGATTATTTCCCCCCATTCTGTCTCTCATAGTTGAAGTGTACCTATGATGAAAATTACAGGCCTCTCATCTTTTTAAGTGGGAGAACTTGCACAATTGGTGGCTGACTAAATACTTTTTTGCCCCACTGTACATATCATTTCCATAACAACTCATACACAGGTAGTTGTATTGACCGACAAACAAAAGATGTATAGTGGTTGATATGGTGAAGTTTTCTGTTAGATTTTGTTTATTTAACATTTACGGAAAGTGTCTCGAGCACATTGTAGGAGTCAGCAAGTTTTCCACCACAAGAACAGATTCAGGGCAAAGGAGGTTGTGATTTTCCGGTTTCTTGGTAACATGGCAAGCTGCATGTTTGTCTTATTAACTTCAAGAGAAAGAAAAAAGAGAAACTGCTAAAACACCAACTGTGTAAAGCTGCTGTAAGATGTGATAGCAGGAACTAACTTGTCTTGTGGATGTTACACAGCATTAAATACAACTATAAGATATAACTGCATGACGTTGTTCATTAATAAATTAAAAATGGTCATCATTGGCAAATAGCTGTTGTACAAGAGGAATAAACCGCATAGGGACATGCTGTTATAGGGAAATAATCCATTTTAAGGTGGTAACGACCCTCTGGCCACGCCACCCTGTCATGGATTATTTTCCAATAACAGCATGGCCCATGTTTTTTTATTCTTTACATATCACACTCTTTAATCGAGCGTCCAAATCATGCTTGAAAACCACAAGAGAGAGAAGTGACAAATACAATTCACTCGCCTTCTAACCGCTTCTGGATTCCCCTCAGATCTCGGATAATAGACATGATTTCCTAAATAAGAGAAGTAGTGTGTTAAGAAATTAAAGGAGCACAAATACATGTCCAGAAAGTAGACCGAAATATAAACAAACCTTGTTTGGATTTTCCAAAGGTGGAGAATCAGCAGCAGCATCAAGCATTGTCTCCATTTCCTCCCACACCTCTGTCTTATTATGGAACAAAAGCCTGAAAGCATATAGAATAAAAATTTGAATGTTACCAAGACCTTTAACAAACAGATGCGTTCCAGAGGCCTGGTTCTGTCACTCATTTAACAAGCTTACTGCTGTCCACAAAAGGGGACTATTAAAAAAAAAAATAATAAAAAAAAAAAAATAAAAAAGGTGTTTCCTAGTCAACAAAAATGGACAAAACTGGCTTGAAGCCAAAGCAGTAGTAAGGTCATGGAAGTGATCTATAACTAGGCATGTAACGATTCACTCAATTCACGATATTCAGCTCATGATTTGATTTTCCCCAAAATATTAAAAATAAATGAAGAAAATTTTATTCCTGAAAAAAGACACCACCACAAAACAACTCTTCCCCAGGTTCGATCGTTTTTGTTTTTTTAATGTGTTTTTGTGGCATTAGAGCTGTAATATTTCCATCTATGATGAAGTCCTGAGTATTCCTGCCATTCTATGTTATTTCGCCCTCTGCTGTCTAAGCAATGCAATTACAGTTAGGAAAATCATTACATAGCCTGATGATAGTCACAATTAATTTCGTATCTTGATTTATCATTGCACAATACATCATTACATGTCTATCTATAAACACTAACAGTGTGACTTTCATGGTTGTAGTGTTATTGCACTGTAATACTGGAACATGGACCCCGATAAGTTATGATGCTGATGGCCAGCAAGTGGTGGACTAGAATGTTGCAACCCGCCAAATCTGTGCGTAATACAGCAGCAATAATACCACAAAGATATCACAAATACAGCACGCGCGCACACAGCTGCGTTCAGGCAGCCTGTCCTTGCTGCCTAGTCTAAATGAATCATTTGGTGATCAACGATTAGGAAGTTCATATGTGGAAGTGGAGAATGCTGTATTCAAAAATCCATCTAGCGCCACAGAGAGCTGCATGACCGCACGGCTACCAACCAGCAGAATGAGAAGTGTTTCAGGTCATGCCACCTGGAAACACACCACTAAAAGCTAGCCACATTTAATTTCATTACATTCTAATGCACAGCTTTAGTTTCATTATGCGCTGCTACAAGTTCGAATAGATCACTCAAACACTACCATTAAGCTTCAATTATTGTAGTCTATAATGTTGAATGTTTTATTCAATTAAATATAGAAACCCAACACATTCAGGCATTTTTTATTTTTTTTTAATTAAAAATGTATTGTGGCACCACCATACCTTATTGCATCGAATTAGAATTTTGTGAACCTTTACAGCCCTAATTATTTATAAGGTTTAGTTATTGTATAATGTATAAATAGTACTGCTTATACCACAGTGCGGTTATATTCTCGAATCTGACTGGTCAAAAAGGTGTGCGTTATATTCTACTATTATAGTTCTGGCTGTAACATGAATAATAAATTATTACTAAATGCGCTCTCTAATGTGTTACTGCTTCTAAACTAACAGCTCATATGCAGGGACGTATGGAAGACTAATAATAATAATAAGAAGAAGAAATGTGCTGCTGTTTAACAAAGTAAAACGTATAATCGATGTGGTGACATCTTTTGTTAGCAGACATCTATTGATCATTAATGGAAGGAGTCCCAGGTGTAAGTGCTTTGTGACAGTCATGGAGCCTTGGAAATGTTCCCAGCTCATGAAAGTCTTCAGGACAGAGGAGTTTACACTTTCTGGTTCATCAGTAAATTGGCAGGCTGCGTTTGTGGTTCTTTTAATAACCCTTTGATGCACAACCTGGGTCAAAAGTGACCTGGCTGAGTTTTTATTTAAGCTGGGATTGCTTAGCTTGCGCATCAAAGGATTAAAAAAAAAAATTAAAAAGAAAAAGAGGAAGGGAGGGAGGAATGAATTTATGTCTAATGTAGGTGAGAACAGGAACTAATGCATTTCTTGGATGGCATACAAAATTAAATCCAACTATAACCTGTTAACATGTGCAATGTGTTGTTCATTGATAAACATGGTAAACACTGACAAATCGTTATGGTACAATTAGAATAGCACTTTTGACAAATTTTATAATGCGCAATATACTGTTTTTTTTTTATGCCTCTAGAATTTAACTAAAAGCAAAACGTATTTCCGCTCATCAGATATGCAGCCGAACTACAATAACGTACTTGATCTTCTCAGTCAGTTGCTCAGTGTTTTCTCGGATAGCCATGGAAAGTTGCGAGACAGGATTCAGCATCGAATTATCCAGAGCAACCTGAAGCCAAACAGAAAGAATGAAGTGCATGCCTCCAGACAGAGAATGTGGAACAAAAGGACAGAAAGACAGTAACATGGGAAAAATGATGGTCTGCAAAAGTTAAAATACCTGTTCCTGTTTCCAGCTCTGGTGTTTGAGCCCTTGATCACCAACAGTCTGCTCAGGATTCCTGCACACAGCTGAACTTTGTCGAACTTTAGAGTGGTTTATGCTGGTCTCAGGAATCTGTTGCCGTAACTGTAAGCCCATTAAAACAAACGATACATAATACCCTTATGTGCGGTCATGTGGAATACACACAACTGGTCGACCATAATAGAAAGCTAAATTTCTTGCATTTAGCCAGGCAATGCCATTGATAAAAGCATGTTTAAAAAGAGACAACACAAACAAAGGAAATAAAACAACTACACAACTAAAGTATCTTAAATAACAATTTAAAAACAATTCTAGAAAGTTTCTGGGAATGGGAGATAAATGCAAAAGACTACAGAAAAATGAAAGGTTACCTCCGTGCAAGCAGATGCATCAACAGAGGCGGTATTCGGAGTTTCACCATCACCAGCAACATTATGAATTTCCTGGGCCAGGATGGCCAAGTCTTTAGCCAGGTCCTGACTCAGCCTACCACAGAATAAACAAAGCTGGATTAAAGTAATTAAATTATTTAAACTAAAAATTGTACAGCGCCATTTGTTCAGATACTTCAAATTGGCAGGAATATTTTACAAAATCAAGTACTCAATAATGTGATCAAATAATTGATCATTCAGCATTTGCAAACTGACTATAGCTAAATAAATAAAACCTAAAAGGCTTTTGATAAAAGTACCGATGTTTGTGTAATTCGTTTAATTTGTCTACCTATCTTTCACCATTTAGGTTACAAAATGTTATTAAACTTGGGTACAATAATTTTTAAAATCCCCATTTCATCCCCAATTTTGGTCTGGCCAATAGGCTATTTGCAGGAATTGGTCACATGTCAATCTTCCCCATTAGAGGTCTGCGCGGGTCGGATTTTTCAGTCCCGCTCCCGCCCGCATTGTGCAGTCCTGCTCCCGCCCGCAAAGAATTATGATTTTCAGTCCCACTCCCGCCCGCAAAGAATTATGATTTTCAGTCCCGCTCCCGCCCGCAAAGAATTATGATTTTCAGTCCCGCTCCCGCCTGCCATATTTTGTCCCGCTCCCGCCCACAAATCCCGCATGATGCAGACGTTCGCGTTATTTCTCAGGAAAGTTCTTGTCTTGACACAGCGTGATGGTGCCCCGCCCCCTACTTTAAGTGGATTTGAGCATAAATATCTACAGCTCACGTTTGTTATTATTTATCTTGTTTCTGAATGTTGAAATGGCAGCATGTAGACCTAATAATAATAATAATTTAAGTAGGCTAATCATTTAAGTATGCGCTCTCCCGTGGTGCGTCTCCTATGAATAATTAGTGTGAAAGGAGAGATGGATCGCACTCTTGAACTTATTCTTTTAGTTACATTTCTTTTCAGTTGTTTTTAGCAGCAGAAGGAGACAAACGTTTCGGCTGTTGCCTTCGTCAGTGTCTCTAATAATAATAAACAATAAAAAAAAAAGACAGGCGAGCACGTAATTCCAAGTGGAAATTTGGTATATTTATTGTTCAGCCATACAAAACATTAGGCTAACCCAGTTTACATTTGTAAAGCATTTCTAACTAAAATGTCTGATTTCAGGACTCTTGACTTTTTAACGGTAAATGTACCTCTTTTTAAAGCAGCACTTACTTTTGAAGCACTGTGAGCTTCAGTAGAAGAGCTCTGCTCTTCTGCCATGATCGGAGATCTCAAACACGGAAGAGGAAAGGAATCGGAAACGTACGAGAGATATTTATCCTCTCCTGGATCAGAATCAGAATTCTGATGACCAGCTCATCTAAGGTGTCATTGAGGCATCATGTTAGTGTGGGTCACTGGAGGCTGGGTGTGAACGGCGAGTCATTAGAGTGATCAAAGGATTGCCCGTTACGGTGATCAATGGCAAATTTAAGATGCCATTCCTCATTCAATCTGGCAATCTGACCCTCTCTGCAAATTTAGGCATCTTAAAATGTTTTTATTAATGCCAAATAAAATATCCAGCACAAATTATATATGATAGACAAATTAATAATTTATAAATTTTATTTTAAACACGTTTTTAGTTAGCGGGACTGCAGCTCATCACCGCTCCCGCCCGCATATGTGCACTCCCGCTCCCGCCCGCATATGTGCACTCCTGCTCCCGCCCGCAATGAGCTTTCAAAATTTGTCCCGCGCCGCACTGCTTTGCGGCGGGTCCCACGAGTCCCGCGGGACTCCCGCGGGAGTGCAGGGCTCTATTCCCCATAGCAACAAGCCCGTGGTGGGCAAGCTAACTTGACATTCTTTGACAACCATAAGAGTTTGACTGGCGATGCGAAGCAATCCATTTCTATAATCGCTGTTTTTACCTTTTCTACGGTCTTTTTTTTTTTTTTACCCGAATTTTCGTGCGTACTTCAAAAAAGTTTGTGGTTTTAATTTCTGTCATAAGTTAAAGCAAATCATTGGCCATAAAAGAGGGTTGTTTTTTTTTTTAAATCTGCTTCTTATTGGCTAAAAACACGTCTACAGATATATCTATATTTATTTTCAAGAATCTTCACGCATTAAGCAAATGATGAAGGTAGAAAAGGAGAAATTATAAGTTATAAACATACCTGAGAAATCCGCCACTTTGCACGTGAATTTCTTTCAGCGGCAACCAACTTGAGTCCTAAAAATTCTCTTTTATGGCCAATAATTCGCTTTAACTTATGACAGAAGTTAAAACCACAAACTTTTTCCAAGTACACACAAAAATTTGGGTCAAAAAAGACCGTAGAAAAGGTAAAAACAGCTATTACAGAAATGGATTGCTTCGCATCGCCAGTCAAACTCTTATGGCTGTCAAAGAACGTCAAGTTAGCTTGCCCACCACGGGCTTGTTGCTTTGGGGAAAATTGACACGTGACCAATTCCTGCAAATGGCTGATTACCCCCCATCACACATCAACCAACCAGGGAGGGTGGGGCTAACATGTGCCTCCTCCAGGAAACATGAACCCAACCTCCACATCTTTTCAAAAAGGTTCTTGCAGCATCACAGGGCAGAGTAATTTATTAATTTAAATTAAGATGAAATTTTTAATTTGGTATAAATACAATGGTGATTATAGGAAATCACGTGCACTGAAATTTCTCGATAATCACCTCGAGTGACTCAGCAAAATGGCGTCCAATCACCGTCAACGTAAGTGAAAAAGAATTAAAAAGTTATGAAAAAAAATGCTGTTCCTAAAAGCACTAAAGATTCTACAGTTTGGTCTTAAACGATTCAAAGGTAAGATGGAATTGTGATTTATTTTATTCATTCAAAAACAAAGGTATTTTATGTGACTCAGCACAGATAAGTGACAAGTCTGCGCCACGCCTTTATTACATTTGTATGCCTATTTGAAGTTTGAAATAATTTTTTTAATACGATTTAAAAAAAAAAAAAAAAAAAATCACCTGTGTATTTATTCTAAAATAATTATCTGCCTCAGGCTCAGTGAACATCGGTGAATAATAACCTCGACTTCGCCTCGTTGATTATTCACCGATATTCACTTCACCTTCAGCAAATAATCGTTAAAGATCATCACTATAAATCATTAATCATATTAAAATTAATTTATTTAAATCTTAGGTTATCCATTACTAATGTTTGAGTCCTTGACTTGAAATGCCAATCCTCTTTCAAAATAGTTGATAAACCCTAAGACTCCCTTTTTTAGTTACCTGGCAATCTCCGCACTATGAGTTGTCCAGTTCTGGAAATTGTCACTCTCATGTCCCTCGCCTTCAGAGTCTCTGCTCCTGGATGGAGGCTGAACCTGGTCAGAAGTCTGGGTTCTAGAGCTGTGCAAGGCTCCTGAATGGTGGGAGCGTTTATGTTTAGCGATGCTATGGTTAGATTCATACTCTTCCTCTGAAGTGGAGGCGTAGTCTGAGCCCTTCTGACGTCTCCTGGAGCCTTGCCCCAAGGAATTTCATTAAAAAAAGAGGAGCACCAAAGGCGAGTAGGAGTAGTAAAGAAAAGGTAAAGATGGAGAAGGAAAAGGAAGAAACCAAATATGAGAAAAAACCCATGTGTCAGAATGCCAGGTTATACTGAAAAAAGGGGTTTAAAATGACCACAAAGTGCTCACACAGTCAGTTTTCAAAATATGTCAGTCCACTGAAAGTAGCACTTTAACTGGTATGAATATCAAAAGATCAATTAGTACTCAAAACCCATTCAATTAGTAAACTGGAGTGCGTTAGTTACTGGCCTAGCTGTACAAAACAAGTAGCACAGAATCACTAGGTCAGTTACTTGGAAAAAAATAAAATGATATTAATCCACAGGTAGTGTAAAGGATAAAAATCTTGGTAATACTATTTTAAGGAACACCCAAGTGATTAAGGTCTTCGTTCATAAATACATGCATTACTACACAACTAGAGATCTGTTGTGAGGAAAGATTAATAATTGCATTACTGGTTGTGACAATATGCAAGAAACGCTTTACTAAATCCTTGTTATGCAAAGTATTGAACATGAATTAAGGCAAATTTGAGTTACTGGTTCATGCTCAGTAGTTTTTATAATGAGTCTTTAATAAAATGTGTAGTAATGTAGGTATTTACAAATACAGACTAAATAGTCTTGAATTTGAGTAATTACATAAATAGCAATACATTAACCCTTTATGTTCCTTAAAATGAAGTGTTCCCAATACCTTTTCCAAACAGAAAACAAATCCTCCCCCAAAATACTAGACAGACAATCTCAAATGAAAGTAGATAAAAATATAAACGTATAGCGCATGAAAACTTTTATTTTTATAATAATTAAAATGGCAGGGTCATACTTACTGGCTGTACTGCTGGTATATTTTGCACTGCTGGATCGCCCACGGATGATTGGTTGTCTGACTGTTGTCCCAGAACTCCTGTGTGTACCAGTCTTGAGGTCAGGTACTGAAGCCTTACGTGCTGAAAAACCAGACTCTGCCTCTGAGCGGTTGGAAAAGCCAGTCCTACCAGCTGAGGACTCCGTCTCACTGGGTGCAGTGAAAGAGCTGGTTCTCCTTCTCGGCATAGCCAACATGTCCAGCCTAGAAAGCTTTTTACTCTCCTGGGTTCTGGCAGAAGATGAATTGGCATCCGAGTTCTGAGAGGTGCGGTCAGTCTCTGTACTATCATTGTCGGATGCGTCGCCGAGGCGGGCACGGCGTAGCATGGACGTCCTCGTAGGTTTTGGTGCAGAAAGGCTGCCAGAGCGAGCTAGCACTGAGGTCAATGTACTTTTGAGGGATCTCCTAGAGCTTTCATTCTTAAGGGGGATGGTGTACTTTCTCTGAACAGGTTGGGAGCTGGACTCCTGGTCTGAAACAGCACCAGACCACTGATGCATGGGGGACCTCTGAGAGGTCTTACCTGATTCCTTATAGTTACTGTCTGCTGAACTGAGCCTGTACTTGCGAGACTGAGGATCTCCAGATGAATTCTGCTCTTGAGCACGCTGACTAGCAGTTTTTCTCCCTTTCATCAGCTCACTGAGGATCACTGGCTTTTTAGGGGCACAAGTGCCAGAATTTCTACCACTACGCTGACTGACTGTACTGGATGTGTCTACATCTGATTCCCCAGAAAGCGAGTCCTCCAGAGGGCAGGGGACACGGTTGTGCTTCTGCACTTGGAGTTTGGACTCTAAAACAGCGAGCACATTCTCTGTCTCTTTAAGGTAAGACTGAGTGTCTTGGTTGCACACACCTTTGAATGCATTTGTATCATTGCTAGGTTCCAGACTTGTGATATGGGGCAATTTCAGAAAGTGAATGTCGTCACTGGACCGATGTTTGGTAAAGCTCTCTTGTCTCATGAGCGACACAGTGTTTTCCATGCACGTAGCAGCATCCTTACCAGATGGAGAAACACTGGAATCACCAGACCTGCGGTTGCCGTGCTGTTTAGTTATGGTGGCTGTAGAGAACTTTGTGGTAAAATCTTGATCCTTTGCCACTTTTCCCGTCACTACATCTTCCTTAGATGATGTCTCGGCCTTAACCTCTGACCAAGTCCTTTCTGTTTTTCCAGTGCTAGTTTTTCTATCCTGCTCTATGATGGAACCATCATCTGATTTACTAGCGTCACTCAGACTGTCTGGATCTAGATCATCCGTGACGTACAGTTTCTTATCTTTTTGCAGTGAACCTTGTATGTTCCTCTCCACAGGGTCATATGTTGGGTAAGATTCTGGCTGTACATGAATACTAGGTGGTGGCACTTGCTCCTCCACTCTTGTGGGCAACTGAGGTAGAATTCGTCGTGCTCTGAAAGCCTGGCCGTCCTCTGCCCCTGTGCTCTCGTTGGTTCGGTTATGCATAGACTGAGGGATAATTTGTCCAACTCCTGAACAACGGGTTAAAAAAAATTATCACTTTGAATAAAGTGTGGTGTAAAAATGAAGAATAAGAACGTCTTGCTGCTACCTGAAAGATCCATCTGTGCAGAAATGTCGCTCTGTCCTGAAACTGGACCAGAGTCTGAATAGCTGTCAGCCAAACTCGCCCAACGTGAAACCCATTTAGTGTCCCCAGTAGTCAATACCACTGACCCTACCTGTGAAGCGGGGGTAAAATTAGATGCCACTACACATTCATAGCCAGTAAAACATGATAATTTCTAACTGATTTGTATTTACATCAAGGTCAGGCAGCCTAAATTGATTTGAATCAAAAATAAATATTGACGCAAGACTGATTTAAATCACCATGTTCACTACACACTGTCAGTAAATAGATGCCAACATGAAAGTATCTGTCCTCTGATTTGTGTCACCAATCACCAAATAACCTGCATGAAAGAAAGGAAAGACTACCACCAAATCACAGAAATTGCTTCGAGAGGATCCCAGAAGAAAATTAAAGTAAATGCTGCTCCAAAAAGCAATAACGAAGGCCAAGCACCAGATGATAATCATGCCGTGTTATATTAGCCATCCATTATCCATAACTGCTCATCCTGTGCAGGGCTGCAGGCAAGCTGGAGCCTATCCCAGCTGACTACGGGCGAAAGGCGGGGTACACTCTGGACAAGTCGCCAGGTCATCACAGGGCTGACACATAGACACAGACAACCATTCACACTCACATTCACACCTACGCTCAATTTAGAGTCACCAGTTAACCTAACCTGCATGTCTTTGGACTGTGGGGGAAACCGGAGCACCCGGAGAAAACCCACGCGGACACGGGGAGAACATGCAAACTCCACACAGAGACGCCCCCGTCGGCCACTGGGTTCGAACCCAGGACCTCCTTGCTGTGAGGCAACAGTGCTAACCACTACACCATTGTGCCGCCCTGTTATATTATCAATTTTGATAATAACTGCACATATTCTAACTACCCCCCCCCCAAAAAAAGGAACGGTGCTGAGACCCTTGCCTCCTCATACCATTACCTCTACAAAGTAATCAGGAAAAAAAACGTAAAGTTAATTTTTTTCCCCCCCAATGAAAACACCACACTTGATAAATCTGTCAGTGTTGGTGTCTTACTGGGTTAATAATGGGATAATTCCCAAGAGGGCAGACTAAGAAAAACTGAAAGTTAGGCAGATTCCACTTTAAACTTCTAATTCAAAATATAGGTCACTTAATTTATATCATCATATGAAGATTCAAATATATTTACAGAGAAGGGAGGGAAAGGGAAAAAACCCTACATAATTGATGCTTGGCCCCCTTGAAATGTGAAGAGAAAAAAAAGAAAAAAAATATCAGTGGGAGGTTAGGTCAATGACTGATTAGGTTTTTGACAGACGGACCCATATAATTAAAGGGGAACTGAAGTCATTTTTAAACTTGCTTTATTTCTTAATTAACGTGGTGTTCAATTACGTTTTCGGTTTTAGTAACCTTATATCGTGACTAATTGCAATTAGTCGACAATACAATATTATACTTATCGGCCTATTCGGTTTTCAGCCATGTCGAATTAAGTTCGTTTGGTCCACGGCAGGCGTCGCTTATCCGCGCGATCTTCACGAGACTTGTGCGAGACTTCAAAATGTGAAGTGTCAGCCAGGTGTCAGTGCCACTATTTTGAAAACTCTTTTCCAAACGAAATATTGCACAAAAACGAGTTTACATAATGATTACTGCCTACTTTTTTCAAACTTTCCTGATTGCTATCAAAACAAACAAAACTTCTGGCTTGACTACGTCAGCATTTGAAAGAGGGCGCGCGCGTCTTTTGACAACGTTGGTCACTTTGATTTCCGCTGTACGTTTTACTTCCATCCTACGATGTCTCGCACAGGTCTCAACGAAGCTCGTTTACGGCCGTTGCTTTGAAATATGGACTGATGTATTACAGAGCACATTTCAAACACTCATAACTTGCTATCAAAAATGCATTCCTATATTTAATAAAATGAGATAAACAGAATTTTGATGATATAAAAAAAAATTGCCTTCAGTTCTCCTTTAATATTTGAAGCCCAGGTGTAAGGTTACCTGTGCTGGACCCATGTCTGGGTCCCTACAGCCTGGGTTATGACCCAGTGTTGGGCCAGGACTATTCTCACTAAGTGGAAGGCTATCCTGGGCCTCCCTGTCACCCTCTACAGACCTACACACTGATGCTGCTGAAGGCTGACTGCTGTGCTCAGGGCACTCAAGAACACCAAACACCTGTCAGGAACAAAGGATGTGTGAGCTGCCAAGGGCTGGCAAAAGATTTGACGGGCAGAACAAAATATATAATTTGACATAACTATGACGGATAATAACGTCAGTCAAATAGATCAATTTAAATGGGTTACAGTGCAGACATACCACTGACCTCAGATCTGCTTTAGAACTAGAAGTAGTGCCAGCTGTCTACAAAAACTCCGAATCAATTATTTGATAATTGGAAAAAAATGAAAATGAATCAAAATACCACAAGCTCATTGGACCCAACATACCTAGCAGAACTTAACTATTTTATTTGTAGGTTTTTAAATGTTAAGTGTTTAAATGCCTGCTCTGAGACCCTGAAACTGAAAAATTCACCATGATCACCTGAATACTTTGAAGAAAAAAAAAAAAAATCTTTAGGCAACCATATCCCTAGTTAAGAAAAACATATGAAACACTCAACCTGAACCATTAACGGAAATTCTCTTTATTCATCGATTTCATAATTTCAAAAATGTTATTAAAAAGTCCTCACATGCTTGTACTGGTGATCATTTCAAAACACTCAGTAATGTTTGACTTTATAGCACACGGTTGAGGAAGGGGATAGGTTCCCTTTTGAGTCTGGTTCCTCTCTAGGTTTCTTCCTCATGTCATTTCAGCAAGTCACTGCTTGTTAGGGATCCAAATCTATATCTGGATTTTTGTAAAACCGCTTTGTGACAATGTCCATTGTTAAAAGCGCTATATAAATAATTTTTTTAATAAACTGAACAAGCATGTCTGCTGGACTTTTATTCCCAATATATTATCTTCAGTTATGTACGAGATGCTAATCAAATTAAGACATTACCTATTTATTAAATATGTAATTTAGCTTGGAAACTTGGGCAAGATCAACATAAATAAATGAATGTTATTGAACATTGTAAATGTCTGGAAGCATTACCGATATGATGTCAGAGTAATAATGTCACTGTAACCCATTCTGCACGGTCAAATCACTTTTGGCAGGTTTGTTGCACTGAAAATCCGAGCGCGAGAAGAAGGAAATGCAAGTACGAGAGCACAGGCTTGTAAATGAGAATCAGTGATTTAACTGAAGCAAATCCACAAACAAGCAGGGTAAACAGAGCACGCATGCATTTTTGCCTCAAAGCAGAAGGAATTGCGTTTGTGAATGAGCTATGTGCTTAGGTTTCGAAATGTAAACTGTCACCATAATGGTCTCACCTTGTAAACAGAGAAACATTCAGAGTTGTGTGTGTCAGGTCACACATCAAACTAACCAGTGGATTCAAAAGGAATGTACCTGATCAATCATCTTACGCGCCTCCTCCACCTCTTTATCAGGTCCCTCTGTCTCAATGGTGTAGGTGCCAGCATCACTCAAGGTGTCCTCCTCTTCTTGCCTGGAACCTTTAGGGGTCTTCCCATCTGTGCAACTGGTAGACATGAATGCACGCAGGGGTTTTGAAGATTCTAGCTGTTGGGAAGGTGATAAGACAGGACTCTGATCCATGGCTGAAGGCTGAGACTGGGTAGAATTATCTGCTACTGCTGAGACCATGCTGGAAGCTTTCGAGTGTGTAGATGGAGTAGACTTCTCGGACTTAGCAGCGGAACTTGGTTTTGACCCCGTAAAAAACTCGGTCATAAAATCCAGTGCCAGTCTGGACTTGCGACCCACACTTCCAAATGGTCTTGAGGAAGCTGAGCGAGAAGAAAAGTTTGAAGTATTGGCTAAAACATCACTCTTCTCTCTTCTCAGTGATCCAGCTCTCAGAGGACCATCAGAACCTTTGAGAGGAACAGTAAACCGCTGAGTGGGCGTGTTCAGTACAGGTGAGAATGTCAAACTCTCTCCAGATTGGACTGCTCCTTTCGTCTTCTCTGTTCTTCTTTTGAGGGCCGCATGGGATTCCGCTGGAGACATGTTATTAGTAAAGGACTGAGAGCGACTCTTGTGCATGTCGTCATCAAGGAAATTGATGACAAAAGCTTGCTGAGGGTCCTTTTTAGGTTGAGTCTGATAACGTGGGGTGGAGGTCATGTGAGGTTCCTCTCTCTCTGGAGGAGTGAAAAGCTGTTGGGGAGTCAGCTCTCTTGAGAGGTCCTGAAGGTTCGAGACAGGATCTTCAGAGTCGCTTTGTGTTCCGTCCTCATGATGGTGCCCATCTAACAAAGACGGTTGCATCAGAATGATTATATACATGGTATAAAACCATATATTATATGGACACGAGTGTCTTACTGGGAAATATGCCACTCATTTTTCATACAACCTACATCCGGGACATGGAGAACCAAAACTGTGACAAATCTCTATGTGACTCATGAGGAAATCGATGCATTGTTTTGATAAATTTGGGTACTTTGTGAATGTGTCTACATAAGAAAAAGAAAATCTGATGAAAAGTTGACTTGAAAATATGAGGTTTATCTTCTTGTGTTGAAAAACTTGCATTTTTCATATGTAATACATCTCAGATCTGAGTGACATATTTAAATAATACTGGTTGGCATTGAGTGGTATATCAGATATATTCCATTGAGCTAGCATGATGTTGAACGAGTTCAATATCATGCTAGCTGAATGGAATACATCTGATAGACCATGAAAAAAACCCCATTATTATTATTATTATTATTATACATACACATTCCTTTCAGGTGTTCAATGCGTCTTTCCCTTTCAAGATTCTCTCAAAATCTTCTGTATTTAACAAAGCAAACCTGGCAGCCATGTTTGTTTACAAATTGTCATATTCGCTCGCGAGTGCGGAAGTTTTACGTCTCCAACGTGTGACATGTCGTCTTGACAACCATGAATACAGTTTACGATACATTTTATATATTTGGGTAGTGGCGTAATACACATAGGATACGTGATATACTAACAATATTGCATTTTATCAAACCAAATGAATGAAACCCACTAGAAGGAAATAGAATACGTTGTTTACCAGCTGGGAGGTCCGTATTGTGAAATACCGTGACCGAGGTCTTGAAAGTACTGAGCGAGGCCCTCTGTGCCGAGGTCAGTATTCAAGGCCAAGGTCACGGTATTTCACCATACGGACCGACCTTAAGCTGGTAAATAATATATTTATTTTTTTCTTTACCAAATTCTAACAGAAAACGAGAGCGCCCGGAAGGGAAAGCCGAGCCGAGCCGCCATTTTGAATCCTCATTCACGGCTGTAATGAAAATTGCTTCCTCCTCGGTATACAAGTGCACTTCCATGGCAGGAAAAAAAACTACATTTTGCCGCCTATGTAGTCCCCTATTTATACAAATAGGAGTCATTCAGGATTCAGCCATGTTTTTGCTCAGCATTAAGTTAGAGGTTTTTAGCTTTCTCCTGAAATTTTTTATATTTTATCTTCCTCAGGGTAGTAAAACTCACTTTCGCTGCGAAGACTGTCGCTGCGAAGACTGTCGCTATCACTATCCATGCTGTAAAATTAATGCTATTCTCTTGAGAAATGCTGACAAAAATTTAAGATTTTTGATAATCTTATAAATAAAATCTTATTAAAAAAAAAAAAAAAAAAAAGATAAATGTTGACAAAAATCGCTACTATGTTGTTGTGAATGAGCGAGTTGCCAGAGGTCCGTAACCAGGGCCCGTACCGTAGGACACGGACCCGCTCGCCAGCCAATCAGAGCGCAGGATTTGGACTGCAAAAAAAATAAAATGTTTTTATTCCATCGAAAAAGTGTCCTGTTTGGATAAATAAATTTCTGATATTTCACTCCCAGTGTTTTCCTGCTGACGAGACCCACGTTGTCAAAATGGCTGGGTCAAAATTTTAATTCTTTTGATCAACTTGCCTATTTTTTGTGGATGTGTCCATATAATAAAGAACATTACATGGTTGTGCAAAGATATGAAGTTTATCTTTGCCTGTTGAAAATATTTTTTTACTTGTTTGCTTTGCTCACTCGTGAATATGTTCACCACTTGAAGATAAATTGTGTGTGTGTGTATATATATATATATATATATATATATATATATATATATATATATATATATATATATCTTTGCGCAACCATGTAATCTTCTCCAAATTATTGACCACTGGGTTGTTCTGGTAACCCTGGACACCAAACCATATAAACCACTCATAAATGTGAGCACAAAGAGCTACTAATTCAATCCACAAAGGAGATTTTATAGGAGGTTGCAAAGGTAGCATTTGCACCCCTACTGTGGGGATTGGAACAGATTTTGTGTTTTTACAGTTTCAGTCGGTGATTATTGGGTAGTTAAACGTATTGGGTTTCCTCCTGGTGGGTAACCATTCAAAAAGAGAAGCAGGGCAGCTATCGCAGGACAAGGCAGAACATCCAGATGAGTGAATGTCCAGCTCTGGTCCATGTTTGCAGTGTTTTGTTTTGTTTTTTTTTATCTGGCCAATATGCCACTACAGAAGTTTTAGTTGTCTTAAAAAAAAAAAAAAAACCAGCACATGCAGTGCATTAACCTTTACTAAAATCAGCAGCAACATAATATGTAATGTATGCAGTGAACACTTTTTGGGTCTCCAACTTCTGATAGACTACGCTGTATCTAAATGCACAAAGTTGTTCATTACCTATATGGAGTTTTCGAAGGCGTATGACAAGGTACCACAGAATGCCCTCCTCATTATTAGCCTCTGTTGTCTAGGACGCGGTTGCATGATGATTTTAGCAATTGCATCCCTTTATTACGACAGCAGAATGGTACTCGGAGCTGCGATAATAACTGCCACGCTAAGGGGTACGGCAAGGCTCACCGACGAGTTGCTTCTTGTTTACAATGTACATAGATGAGCTTGTCAGGGACTTACACTGTACATGTCTGAATAATGGATTCCTCAAATGGATAAGTTGCTTACTGCTTATGGACGACAGTTTTATTTGCCACCACCTGAGAAGGTTGCATCAAGAAGATTAAAGTGTTGGCTGACTTTTGCAGCTGTTCCGGCATGGTTATTAACCAGTCGAAAACAAACTTCATGGTGATCAAGGGTACTGATGCAGACAGGGCACCCATACGCGTATACAACTTGAAGGTAGAAAATTGTACAACTTAGACATATTTAGAAGTCATATTTACGCAGGATGGAAAAGTAAAAAGTCATCAGTAAAAGAACATTTACCAAGTAAGCAAAAACATCTTGGTAAATTTGCAGCTTTCGTGAAGAAGAATTCTGATTTCCCATTTTGGGCGAAACAAGAAGTTTTGGATGACGCCCTATTAAGTACCACTCTGTATGGTTGAGAGCCCTGGCTGGGATCAGGCAAGAACGCAGCCCAGTCTGTATACAACACAGCCTTGAAAACTCTTCTGGGACTCCGACAGATGACACCCAATGATCTAGTTCTTTTAGAACTGGAGTACCCTTCGTTACAAGCGAAAGTGATGAACATTCAGTGAAGATTTCTGTCACGCATGTTAAATAACAAAATCGGGTTACTTGATGACCTGTTTCATACCATATCAAAGATTCATAGTGATGCTAAAAACATCTGGCGCAAGGTATCTGCAAAGTCTCCTAGATGCAGATGATCATGTGATGGCTGATACAACACGCCGCAAACATTGTCATATCGTCAGAACGGTCTCAGTATAAGACACATTGCAATTTGAACCCAGATTTATCTTCGCCAGGTACACACACACACACACACACACACACACCTCGTCTGACACTGCATAGCACAAGAGAAGAGCAACCACTAGGTTACGCCTTTCAGCTCACTGTCTTGCTGTAGAGACTGGTCGATGGATTAGAATCCCACACAATGAACGATTATGCCTTTATGGTGCAGTTCAAACTGAAGAACATATCCTTTGTAAATGCCCACTGACTGCAGATATCAGATCAGAGAACTCCGATATGCACTTTTCGAACATTCACGATTTTTTAAAAAACCCTGATAAAGTAAGAGTACGCAAGGTATGTGCGAATTCCATGAAAAGGTATTAGTCGGCTTTTTCGTGACCCCAGCGTTTTCTTTTGAGTAGTAGGGCCTAGGTTATACCTTACTGTCTAGCCTTAAAGCCAAAAACAGTAGAATTTCAAAGGTTCATATTTGTAGCCCTTGAGAGGTTTGTGTTATTTTATTTGTGCTTATTTCTAATCTTGGCTTGATTTTTTTTTTTTTTGTAAAAGCTATATTATTCATGTTTTTTTTTTTTTTTGTCCGCCCTGCTCACTGTACATATATCGGCTATTATAGCAATAAACTAATCTAATCTAATGCCAGTAGCTAAAGGTGCTTAGGAACAGTAGTGTTATCTTGCACACTTTTTTCCTTAAAAGATTTTTCCATCATTTTATAGCATATAAACAGCCACTGAAGTGAAATGTAGTCTATAGGAACAAGTATTTAATTTTAAGTATATTTTAACCTAACCTATAGTTTAACAGACAATATTTTTATACTATATTACCTTTTTAATACTGCCAAGTGGCCTAATGGTTAGCGTGTCCGTCTCTTGATCGGGTCATACCAAAGTCCATCATAAAAATGGTGCCTGCTGCCATCTGGCAAGGCAATAGAGATGCGAGCAGGGAGTCAAACTCTCGTGGTTACCAGAGGACTAGCCCCCCCACTGTAACCCTAGCTATGTAATAGGCGAGAGGCCGAGGGCTACGAAACGGAGAATGGCGCCGCCAAACACGCCATGTATGGTACGGGAAGGACTTTGACTTTTTTTTTTTTTTTAATTGCCTTTATAATCTTTTATCCATTTTGTTTGTGCAGTATGAATGACCCATTCAGTGTGTATTCTCACAGGACAGGTTCCAAATCCACCACAACCCTGACCAGGATAAAGTGCTGTCTAAATTTGAATGAATCAATTTAAAATGGATGCGTACATCAACCAACTGCCAATTTTCAGGTCTGTCTCATGACACGGAGGATGGTTGGTCACCTCAGGTGCTCCTGATGGCTTTATGTTTAGATAGCCAGAGTAGATGAAGTTACCCATAGCCTACGTTTCGTCATCTCCCCCTTGCACCCTGACTGGAAAGCGTAAAAACTCACCTACGCCCACGAGGCAGCTGTTAGTTTGCGTACTTAATACAGAATATCACAATTAACACGTCTGCATTTCCATGATTTCAGTCTGTATATGTACAAATGTTCCATTTCAGCCGTTTTAATTCTTACCTTTCAGAGCATTTTTGTTTATGGAAAGGTCGCTCTTGGTGGTGTGAAGCTCATCTGACCTGGAATTTCTTCTCATCATGCTTGGGTCAGTCTGCACCAGCCAATCAGCCACCTTGCTCTCTGATGACATCACCTCTGACAGAGTGGCGAGTGACTCCTTGCTGGGGTTCTTGCGTTGGCGGAAGGAGAATTTTGTAACATGGTCTTTGATTTTAATCTTTCCAGGAGTGCAATCATCAAACTCAATGGTGAAGGAGGCATGGCTCTGCACTACAGGGGGAGTAGGAGGCGCTTTATTGACCGTGTCTTTCGTTGGGATCACCTGGACCTCTTGCTCTGTACTTTTGGGCCTTGACTGCAATTCTTTGGCAGTAATTTCAAAGTAGCTCGCATCCCTTCGACTGGAGTAAATGGCCTTTCCTTGCTGTTCAGAGGAGAGCCCATTAGCGTCTTCCTTCTGTTTCTCTGTGAAAAGACATTATAAGCATATAGACATCAATCTCGAAACTAGCCACACTGACCTCATAGTTGTATTTTAGGTTTTAATTAGAAGATATAGACCTGGGCGAAAGCACTGCGTCTTTAGCCATCTTTGAACAGGACTGAAATTAGACAGGAATGGCCTAAATACACTCGATGGCCAAAAGTATGTGAACACTTATGTGGACCATCACATTTGTATGTGCTTTTTTGAACGTCGTTATAGATTTAGTCCCCATTTGCTGTTATATCCTCCACTCTATGAAGGCTTACCACTAGATTTTGGAACATGGATGTGGAAATTTGCCCATTCAGCCACAAGAGCATTACTGAGGTCAGATACTGATGTCTGGTGAGGAAAACTAGACTTTCTAGACAGTCACGTGCTTTCAACTTTGTGGAAACAGTTTGGGGGGGGGAGGCGCACATATGGTTTTGATGGTCAGGTGTCCACAAGCGTTTGGTCATGTAGTGCATCAATGCAGATGGCAGTAATTCCTATAGCCTAAATTGTACTTTGGGGGCATATAATATAAATGTACTGCAGACCTGGTGTTTATATTTAAAAAAAAAAAACACCACTCCTGTTTCATTGTTAAAATACATGACTGTCACACCAACTCTGCTGATATACTTACAAGATTAATCTGTGCAACCAGAGAAGGCCCATTTGGATCCTGCCTCAGAAGAAAACAATGCCCCCTCATTTTGCTGCAGCTTAGACAGCCACTAATCCATCACAAGACTGTGGTTTGCTAATAATAGCACTGTTTTTATTCAGCAAGTCTTTCTTTTCACCCCAGAATTCACCAGTGTTTTTCTAGAGAGCAGTTATTTGAGTGTAATGCACCAAAATGGACATAAGTAGGAAGTAGTAGTGCTATTACAATGCTAAAGCTTTGCTGCATCGTTAAAAGTTGCAGACCTGCATTTATGTGGTGGCTGCTTGATTCACTAGGCTCACCCTTGTGGTCTTCATCAACGTCACCCCACCATGAGGGTTGGCCATACAAAGGAGTGGGCTTGAAGACTGGCGGCTCTGTGAGTGACACACAGAAGAGAGATAAAGAAAGGACCATGGACATATATAGAACCCTTAAACATGGAGGTTAAATCAATAACTTATTTCAACCTGTAAAGCTTGTAGCTCAACAGTTTCACCATTTGCAATAGAGTCCTCTTTATTAAAACATTAAAAGGGGGGGGGGGGGGGGGGGGGGGTGTGTGCTCTGAGAGCACAAGATCACCCGCTGGCAACTATGCCATAACTCTGGTAAAACGCGACTGAATTAAACGAAATTGCAATACGCGTATTAACGACATAGAACAAAGAATCCTGCCAAGTTTCATGAAATTCCTCCAAACATTGTGAGAGGAGTTGATTTCAGAAGGTGAGCACCCTTTTCCTGGGACAGACGGACATCGCCAAGACATAATCCCCCTCCGGGCCTTTCAGCCAGCGGGGGATAAAAAAAAGGAAAAAAAAATGCTTCCATTTACTCCAGGTCAAGTGACTCAAATGCAAAAAAAAAAAGTTTCCATTTCAATTTTGCCAAATATTGATATATCAAATCATCTGAAAAACCATCTCAGGCAAGAATTTTTATTCTGAGATATCCGAGTCCTCCCCAAACATGTACATGTTTTTTTAAGTTTGCAATTTCAAATTGTGCATTAAGCAGGTTAACAGAACACGGCTAGTGACATCTGTATACACACAAGCAGGGACAACATTAACGTAGCTAAACGATAAGAAGCTACAGCAAATATCCAAATGCTGCTCAGACCCACACTGCACTGGCACCCTGCCTGACCAAGTTTAAAACAGAATGACATAGCACTCGATTCACCCTGTGGAATCCTCTCTGGTGAAATCAGCTACACAAAAAGACACAGCCTGTTGTCCATCACAGCTGAAGTGACAGGCAGAGTTATCGAAAGCAGCAAATCACAGCGAGACGGTTATGTAGCATGAGCAGGACGGCGTTCTACGCAGACAAAGTCCAAGTGGTTCATCAATATAAATATCACCAGTTTTAAATATTACTTTTTCATTTTCTGTAAGCAGATACCATAGAGTTTTTTTTTTTTTACATGGAACAACGAGCTTGCATTTGTCATTCATAACTGAAGCGGGGTATGTACGCAATCCAGTGCTACTACTTGGGTAGGGCAGAGCAGAGCTGGGCAACACCCAAGTGTGAGTCAGCACTGCGTCTTATCCCACTAAAACTGCTGTGGCCTGGCAAGAGACACTAGGAGTAATTTTTGCCAGGCTACAAGGCCACAACATATCCTATTAAACATGGATGTGAAATCATTGAGCTAACTTTCGGTCGACATAAAAGCAAGTTCAGGTTCGAAGCCAAGATTAAACGCTTGAGAAAGACAAGCCCTGCAGTAAACTTTCTAAAACCCCAGTTGAATTTATATGGCAGTTTGGGAAAACCCATGTCTTTGTGGCATCAAGAAAAGACAAACAAGGTCCAAAAGTGTTTTTTTTTTCTTCCTGAATATGCTTTGACACCTGAACTTTCAGAAACCATGAATACATTTCACCAGTACAACACAGAAATGCTTTGCTGATCATTACAAAAAGCCTGCCTAAAGCTGTCAAATCCTTGCTAGTTTAAAGAGACCAACTCACCTTTCCCAGTTCATCGCTTTTGTTTTGAAATCATGTGACCACTACTCTACTAGTTCTCTGTGCACTAAAACCTCTGCAAATTGACTGCTAGTGATCCTCAAATCCTCTCTCAAACTTTTTCCTTCCTCCATGTGGAAGTTTTGAATTGAATATGCCTAATATTTTCTTTGTTTCTTGGCCACCCGCGAGACATCCGAGGCCGGTTCTGGTCCATTACTGTACTAGAATGGACTGGTCAAAAGAATGTAAAATATATATCTACTTTGACAAAATATGTTCAGTTTCACAATCTAGGGTTTTGGAGGTCACCACATTGTTGTGGATTGTTTTTCAAACAGAGGACCGCGTGTGCTTTTCTCACAAAGTCAATGTGCTTTACTAACAAAACAGAAACATCTAAACCATTCCAAATCAGATGCTGGTTGTCTAAAATGCTCCTGTACTGCAATTGAAATGAAATCTAAATGGGGCCAGAATTTTAGGACAGACTTTAAAATGCTACAACTTTACTTCTAGTTGAGATGTAATAAGGCCACACCAATTCATTCAATTAGTTGGTTCTTGGAATCGCCGCTTGAAGAAAATAAAAAAAATAATAATAAAATAAAATCGAAATCAAACTCCAACCAACAGAAAAGGTCATGTGATGTGGAAAACCAATCAAATCACCCCTTTCACGTTCGATAAAGACTTGTGGAAGAAACATGCCTGTGGAGCGAACAGAAGCGTAAAATCTTTGACAGGTGTGTTGAAATTCTGTTTACTGGTTTGCCTGTATTGTTTGGTCTATTTCCACCGCTAATTTTACCATCAGAGCATTTTTTTTTTATTTTATTTTTATTTCGCCCGCTCGCTTCATATTTTTCCTGAAAAAATCCGAGAACCAACTAATTAAATTGGTGTGGCCTAAATAAATAAATAAATTAATTAATTAATTAAAACAAACAAATACATTTTCCCCTCCTCAGGTCAACATAGTCTATAGGTTTCCAATGTTCAAATATTAGAAATGGCAAAATTACACCATGTGAGGGGTTTTCCCAGGACGCCACAAACACGATGACCGTTCTCACAAAATGGGGACACACACACACCTCTCATTCTTCCAAAAGCTATGGATTATGACAGGAGTGTTATTATTGCTTCCTAATACTAATCCTAATGCCTGATCAAGAAAAGTACTGGACACAGTTTAATACAAAACCCGTCTGGAACTGTTTTACTGCACCGTGATGTCTTGAAGGCTGGGAGTAGTGATGTCCTGCACAAACTCCTGGAGGTTCACAGTGTATACACTTCGTGAAGTGTACTCTTCATGAAGAGCATGTCTACATTCTAAACAGAATTATTCACAAACCTATTCAATGTTGTAAAAACCTAAAATATATTAAAAAAAAAAAAAAAGAGGGCTAAAAATGTGCACTATGAAAGCAGAATCCCATTCTTAACTACAGAACACTAAAATAATTAAAGGATGAAGAGGAAGGAAGGATGGATATGGGAGACTTGGGGAAAGAACCGTGAGCACTGTGTGCATAAGGTTCTCTCATTATGTACTCGATAGGAAAATACAGTGGTTTTTGGCTCAGCCTTTGGCTGAAGCCGATAGAGGTACCTGTCTGTATGTCACGGGCGATTGCTCTAAGACAACGAGGGAGGCTCAGCCTCCTCCAAGAATGACGAACATCGTGTAGGATGAATTGCGCTAGGCTTATGTTATAGCCGACCTTATAACATTGCTATTTCAGATCCAGAATCATAGAAATATATGTGCTCAACCCACTACAGTGCGAAATCATTCCCTTATAACTTTAATGTGTGCGTGAGTTTTTCCCCCTCATGACAGCGCGATGCAGCCCAGCCTCAGTGGACTTCAATGGCATTTGGGAGCTCTGCGCTTTTCAATCTCAAAATGCAAGCAGTGTTGCCAGATACTGCTGACGTTTTCCAGCCCAAAATATGTTCAAAACCCACCAAAATGCACTTAAAACTGCCCAATCTGGCAACACTGAATGCAAGACGATTATTGGACAAATACTGCGAAAACGCCCGCCCACGGAGTCTCACGGACTCCCAGCCTCAGTGGACTTCAATGGCATGTGGGAGCTCTGCGCTTTTCAATCTCAAAATGGGCAATTCCATGTAAATGTCAACCTCACCATGCAAAAATAAAGCAACATGTAATACATCAAAACCACTCCCAGAGATATCACCTAGGCCTGTATTTTACAGATGTGAATAAGTTGAACCAATTTGTAACCAACCTAATATGTCACTGTCAGTCTTTCTTTCTTATAATGTAAAACCCAAGCTAAAATCAACTTTGATCATGTACAATTCTATATTATTGCCACAAGCCACAGAAATGTATGCTAAAATCCAAAAAACAGCAAAACAATAGCCATCCTAAATATTATTTAAGAACTTTGATAGTTTTAGCTGATATTTAGAGAGTTTTTCAAAGGGTTATGGTGGTTAAATTGCTGATTTTCTAAACATATGCCATGAGATGATTATTGGACAAATACTGCGAAAACGCCCGCCTACGGACTCCGAGCCTCACATGGGAGGGACATGGCAGTTTCCGCGAGGAGACTGGTGATTGGTGAAAGCGGCCGGATATTTTCTTTGATTGACAGCTCGTTTCAACAGGCAGCGGTGAATCTCAGTTCAGTCCCATGCGGATTCGCAAGTGCTGTGGTGTATTGTAAGAGATCAGCTTACATTTCGATTTCATTCATTACATACGGTTTCTACCAGCTTTTTTAGTTTGTATATATTTTCATTGTAAATAAAGTGTAAATATAGTGTTGTCAAGTTTGCTATCTTAGTTCCAGAAATTTTGTTTACTTGAGTGACTGAACTTGAACTTGAGGGGGCTAGTCAGCTAGCAAGAAAGCTGCGCACAGATGCCAAGCATTGCTGATTTAATTTTGGCGAAGCCATTTGCCAGTCTTCCTTTCGAGGAAAAAATTTAAATTAAAGAGCAGGGTAGACCAACGCCTCAAATTGACTTGGTGAAAAAGGTAGGGAATAATACTCGTTCCTTTCAGCTCTCCTGGTACGAGAAAGTGAATTGACTAACAGCAAGTGACCCACATCAACAACAGTAAATAGGCTACTTTAGTAATATGTCATGGATGGACCAAAAATATAGAATCTATTTAAAATGTTTATGCTGAGTATATTATATTGGAATATATATTTTTCTGGATATGAATTAAACACAGCTACAATTTGGAAAACATTTTTAAACAAAAACACAGCCGAGAACATTTCACACTACAGACCTGGATTAAAATTGAAGGGTTATCAAAATTGTCAATAAAACATTTCTCAGTCAAAATAAGTAAAATATAGGGAAAGTGTCATTGAATGAAATGTGTGGCACCCAGCTCTACTGCTGAGGTTCCTGACAAAGAGCTGCTTTCAATAATGATCAATTTTTAAACAACATGCCACAATTTTAAAATATAAAATGTTAAAATATAACACCCCCCCCAACACCACCATCATGTATATTGGACAGTAGGCTAATGGGCCAAAAGAACCTGTTATTTCACAGTTTGTGACGCTGCCAACAATCAGCCAGATCAGAGGCAAGAGTATGGACAAAATTGATGTTTTTTCTTTTAAAATCTGGAAATATCGTAACCGACCAGCCTCCCCTGTTTGAAAGACTACCAGCCGCCACTGCTGTATGTGTATATTAAGCCAGAGTTCAAGCGTGTTTAAGAATGCAAGATGGTCACTGGCATGCCAGTCTCCGGTAGTGATTCCACAGCCGCGGTGTGGCACCACTGTGTACGGACTATGTAAGTGCCACGTTATATAACCTCAGTTCACAATGTAATCCTCCACGGCCAAGCAGTCTAAAGCGCTGTCTAGGAAAGGAACAGAATTTGCAACGTCGGTTTGAATCCTGGCGTTGATGCAAAAGGCTGAGCTCAGGCCTGCACAGGTCTCTAGTTCTTTATTTTTATTAATTAAAAGACACTTCGTGTCTTAAAGTAATGATGGATGTCATTTCTCTTTACTTAGTAGAGCACTTCTTGACTTGATATGGATTACTACAGTTGTGAAATAGGGCCATTTACTGTATTTTTATTATTTAATATTTACCGTGATGATCTCAAACGCATTAAGAAGGCAAGAAATTAAATTGCACTAATTAACTTGACGAGGCACACCTGTTAAAACGCCTAGAGAAATGTGCCCCCTTCTTCCTTGGATAATAATAGTACAAGTCTGAAATCTTAATAGAAACCCACATCATAAATGTCGAGAACATTCAGAATTTATTGAGCTTAAATTTCCCGCCAAGGGAATCCCAGTACCAACGTCGCCATTGTTAGCTGGCTTTCGCGGGACGTCACGAGCGAGTGGTTTTACTGGCAGTTTTTCCACTGTAGCTTCGGTCCAACTCTCTGCTAGATTACATTCATTTTGACGGAAACTCACGACAGAACACGACGTAGAAAGAGAGACAAATCATTAAATTACAATCTACGACTGTTATGGTGGGGGGGGGGGTGCCCGGAAAGCAATGCATCGTTGTTGGGTGCAGGAACACAAATGCCGTGGAGGGAGTAGCCCTGCTCCTTTTCCCGAAAGATAAATCAGTAATTAGTCAAGACTTTGCTACAATGAACTTCAAAGCATTTTGTTTCTAACATATTGTAATACTACTAACTTGAGGAATGCATCTTCAACTTCCAGTCATCCAAACGCCTTAAAGTGCGGAGGTGAGCTCGCGCCGGGGCGAATAACATCCCGAGGCGCGGTCCTAGGGGCCGTGCCCGTGCTGGTTTGTGAGAGCATGGTGAAAGGGAGGTGCCTGCGAAATTTCGCCTCACTGTGAGCTTCCCTAACTGAGTTATGAATTTTTAAAGTCCGCCTGGATTATTGAATCATATGGAAACTCAATGCATGGAGTAGAGCTCACGCCGGGGTGAATAACGTCCCGAGGTGCGGTCCTACCAGTCCATGCCCATGCTGGTTTGTAGGGGATCGTGTAGAGGGAGGTACCTGCAAAATTCGGCTTCACTGGGACCTCCGGTGGCCGAGTTATGAGCATTTAAAGGCCGGCTGAAGCCGTGGATCAAATCGAAACTTAAAGGAGATATGCAGAACCATGGCCTCACTTTTTGTTTATAAATGCCTTGAGACCTCAAGAATGGCATAGGAACAGTTTTAAGTGTTAACAATAAATCTAATACAGTAATTTTTTACGATTAAAATGATTCATATAGGTAGCGGTCTGAGTGAATGACCTTGACGTCACAGCAGGAAGTCTATCGGTCTCATCGCCATTTCCGCTATACTAAAACACAGAGCTGACTGCAACTCTGATCCTCCATTTTGAGCTAATTTATCGCCATGCCACGTAGATGTGTTGCTGGTGGGTGCAGCAACATGACAGAAGGTGGATTTACGTTGCATTCATGGCCCAAGAATGTTGAAACTGCAAAGATTTTGATGCATTTTATGAGAAATTCATGGGCCCATTTTACTGATGACTCATACGAAACCTCTGATCTGTTGAGGAGCATTGACCATAAGCCTGTATTGAAACAGGGTGCAGTACCAGCAATTAAAGGAAAAGAAAACGACAAGAAAAGGAAAGTAAGTTCAGTTGCACCAGTTCTCCCAGAGCGTGAGCCGAGCAGTAATGGTGGAGTACTTAGTATGGAGAAAATGGAGAATAAGTGGACCAGTTGGCAGATTTCTCCGCTGGATATGCTTGCCTCAGCAGCAATATCTTGCCCTTACGTGGAAGAAGTGAATGCCCAAAGAACTGAAAGTCAGACTGTTTCAAAACAATTGGCCACAAGATCGGCCTTCAAGAAGCGAGAACACAGACGGGTAAGCTCCGACTCTCATCATTTGGATACAAAACAATACCACTCGTTGTTTACCTGCATTTAGATTAATACATGTAACTTGTATTGTGTGTTTTAAGTACAAGATTTATTTAATTTGCTTCAGAATGTGATCGTCTCAGTTCATCTGATTATTTAATTAGCCTTTTACGTTTTATCAGTGAAAATACATGCATGTACATGTATGTTGCCCAAGTTATAACACCTCTCCTGTTTTAATGAGAGTCACATGAGACGGTCAGTTCAATTCCATCCGATTCTCTAGACAGCTTTGTTCTCTAGCTTTATTTCGTATGGTGGGGGCCTCCGTAGCCGACATGTTATTATCGGATTCACTTTCCGATGGTTCGAACTGATACGGTTCTACGTGTATAGCAGTAGCATGTACACAAACTCCAATTTCAGGACCATCACAGTCAGATGCATTACTATCTGAGGGACCCGAAAAATCTCCAATAAATCCGAACGAAGAGGCCATTGCAACCACTCTCGCCTGCAGAGTCTGGCTTTGGTCTATAGCTGTCAAAGGCCTCGGCCTTCAAACCGGTCACCGCTGTGACGTCACTCACTCAGGGCTGGCTGGCTCAACGGGGCAGCTCGAATACCAACTTTGTGGTTGATCTTAACTCTCAAAAATATATTTTTTATTCCCATTTATGCAGCATACAAGAGTCAAGGATGGAGATATTATCCACTCAGAAACGTATTTAAAAATAAAAAGGTTCTTCGTCTCTCCTTTAAAGTTCAGCACTGTCACTGACCCCGCTCTCATCGGACGATTCTGGCTCGAATCAGTACGGTTTGATACCTCTCTCTTCTCCCCTATCGCTGGCCACTTCTTCTTCTGTCAGTACATCGTCATCAACTTGAACTGACGAAAAACTACTAAAACTTAGTCCCCCCACTAAATTCCTGCTCGCTTTGGTTGCTCATGGCCGACGCACACTCGTGACGTCACGCGGCTCCCGTCTGCTACTTCCGGGCGGTTCTAAAAGGGTTAAATTTACTCGGTTTTTGTTTGCGAATATATCCGCTACCGTGCGGTTGAGAGAATAGTTGCCTCCATCCAGGGACTCAATAAATCTCGCTGAATTTAACTGCTATTCTGTCTTAGCACAAAAAAAAAAAATGCATTTCTCTAGGCCTTTAAATGAAAAGCATTCCAGGTGACTACCTCATGAGGCTGGTTAAGAGAATGCCAAGTGTGCAAATTGTCAAGGTAAACTGTGTCTACATTGAAGAATCTAAAATTTAAAAAAAAAAAGTTTAACACTTGTTTACTACATAATTCCATATATTTTATTTCATAGTGTTGATGTCTTCAGTATAGTTCTACAAATGTAGAAAACAGTCAAAAATACAGAAAAACCTATGAATTAGAAGGGATGTCTATACTTTTGACTGGTACTGCACATTCTGTACTGTTGACTCATGCGGAACACCTGACCACCATTTCGTCTCCCTTTGCTGTTCTAATAACCTTCACTCTTCTGTGAAGGCTTTCCGCTACAATCTGGAGCATGGATGTAGGGATTTGTGTTCATTCAGCCACAAGAGGTCAGGCACTGATGCCAGGTCAGGAGGCCTGGGGTGCAGCCGGCATTACAATTCATTCCAAAGATGTTCAGCGGGGTCAAAGTCAGGGCTTTACGCAGACAACTCAAGTTCTTCCACTCCAACTGTGGCAAACCACATACTTTTGGCCATATAGCGCGTCTTAATATTCCACAAGATTTCACTGAACGGACAGCTTTCTTAAGAATATGCAACATTCTTGTAATGTCCATCGCATAATGCAACAACATACTGTAACACACACCTAACACACCATATACTGAAATGACTGTATACAGGAGTTAAAGGAAAGACAACTTCACCAGGTTTTGAACATGGACACCAAGGACACTCTGGATAAATTCCATCACACTAACAAGATCAGAGACTGTGGCGTGGTGTGTGGTTTCACAGATTAACAGTAATCGTCTCACCTGATCAGGAAAACAGCCAGCAGTCACAAATCCAAATCCATTCCCATAGCAACTCCCTTAAAACACGGTTACACTACTCCACAATACACAGTAAGGTCACGTTCTCCTTTAGACCAGTATTCTCCGGTCACCTTTCACAGATGGAAGTGAGCATTGAGTAGCCCGCAGAGCTTCTTCCTGACCACTAGCCACAAACCTCAGAGTAACAATGCATAAGCAACCAAACTCATATGAGGCAGAGAAACAAATTATTTACAATGAGTTAATAAATAACTGGCTGTTTTTTTCAGTTTTGTTTTTTAACACAGTGAGTCGACTGAGTGTGGCAAAATAACAGTCAGGTAACATGAACTATCACCATTAACTACACACACACACACACACCTCAGTTTTACTATAATATTCAACATGTGAAATATCATCATGAACACTAAAATATCAGTTGATCTTTGTATTGAACAGAAACGTTCACATATATCTTATTTACATTCAAGTATTTTAAGAATATCATGACTATCTGTAATAAATTTTAAGCAGATGTCATTTGTACCAAAAAACTGTGGCCTATTTGCACCATATTATTTGCTATTATGATAGTCTAGTAACAAACAGGGTTAAATATTTTTGCTTAAAATAAATATATATGTTATTTACCAGCTGGGAGGTCCGTATCGTGAAATACCGTGACTGAGGTCTTGAAAGTACTGAGCGAGGCCCTCTGGGCTGAGGTCAGTATTCAAGGCCGAGGTCACGGTATTTCACCATACGGACCGACCTTAAGCTGGTAAATAATATATTTATTTTTTTCTTAACCAAATTCTAACAGAAAACGAGAGCGCCCAAAAGGGAAAACCGAGGCTAGCCGCCATTTTGAATCCTCATTCATAGCTGTAATGAAAATGGCTTCCTCCTCGGTATACAAGTGCACTTCCATGGCAGGAAAAAAGAAGAAAAAAAAACCACTACATTTTGCCGCCTATGTAGTCCCCTATTTATACAAATAGGAGTCATTCAGGATTCAGCCATGTTTTTGCTCAGCGTTAGCAAGTTAGAGGTTTTTAGCTTTCTCCTGAAATGTTTTCTTTTATTTCTTCTTCCTCAGGGTGGTAAAATTCACTTTCGCTATCCATGATGTAAAATTAATGCTATTCTCCTGAGAAATGCTGGCAAAAATTTATAAGATTTTTGATAATCTTATAAATAAATATTATTAAAAAAAAAAAGCAAAATGTTGACAAAAAATTCTACTATGTTTTTTTGTTGTTGTGAACGAGTGAGTCGCCAGAGGTCCGTAACCAGGGTCCATACCGTAGGATACGGACCCGCTCGCCAGCCAAACAGAGTGCAGGATTTGATGGAAACCGCACCGTGAAAAAAATGAGTTACTTCAGGATATTTTTTCCCCACAATTTCTCTCTCTAATTCAATTTTTAAAAAATAATATACAACACGTCTCCCCTAGCCTGGGCCCGCCCATCCTAAGCGTGACGCAACACGAGGGCCTGTTGTGAGCTTAGTCTGGCCAGGCAAGCTATCTACAGCATTTCCAAGCTCCCGAAAAATCGGGAACCAATCAACTTTGAGCATCTCCAACAGCCCTGGGTAGAGGCGTGTTCAAGGCACTGACGTAGTAGAACTGCGACCGGAAGACATAGATTGTTTACAGAATCTATGCCGGAAGCGCTTCATTCACGCTTCCGCATCTATTACGCATAGACGCTGTACTGAAAGCATTCAACGGGAAGTTCTCATTGAAAACGGAGCAAAGAGCAGCCCTGGAGGTATTTATTGAAAGGAAGTTTTCGCCTTGCTCCCGACCGGCTTCGGTAAGAGTTTAATCTACCAGTTAGCCCCGTCGCGTCACATACGTCAGAGGAAAGAGTGATGTGATTGGTTTAAGCTTCGTCACAGCCTTTTCTGGCTTCGACCAGTAGCAAACTGAGGCATTTCAGGGAGGCGGGTCAACCACGGGCTCTGGGAAACGGTTGGGCTTAATATCTTGGCCAGACCAATAGCTCGGAGAGCTTTGAAGTCACGTTAGCCAGGCTACGTCTCCCCTACCAAACGACAGCTACCAACCAGCGACAGCTTCTTGCAAGCACCCATGCAACGTGTTTTTTTTTTTTTTGGGGGGGGGGGGGGGGGGGGGGGTGTTAAACACACTCAGAGGAAAGTGCTACTTGCCCACTTTTGTATGCCCGTAACTGGCTCACATCACTGTAACTGACAAGGCAGAAAGAGTATGCCACTCCTTATTCCCTGAGAGCATGGCCAATTTTGCCCGCTTGGCTCCCAGCCACATCTGGCTGTGGTATTATTGGGATTTGAACTCGCGATCTCCAGCTGACAGTGCGAACACGTTCCTGTTGCAGCACTCTGGAGCAGGATGTGTGTTAAATTAATAAATTATCTATCTAGCTAACATTAGGACAGTGCTGTGTTAAAGTAGCTGGGCAGCTTAGTGATTTTTATGGTAAAAGTGGAAAGACTAGGGACGATGCAGTGTAATCAGGTTTGCTGGAATGATTTGCATAGCAATACTGATACTCAAAACATGATCTTTAATTATGCAAATAATTTATTTATTTTTGTAATTCAATTCTGAGTAACTTTTTTTTTTTATTCTATTAACATTTTGGTCTAATTTTTACTGTCCTACATGCCATTCGATGACTCGCTGATCGTCGTGCCAATCACTCGTCTGAGATCGTTTAATTTTTTTTCCTATTCAACCCTGTGCGCGCTAGCAATGTTCCCGATGACACTCTCACACAGGAATAAGAAAAATACTGCAGCAACCAGCACTAGAATTACTAAGACGATCACAAACATTTCAATATAAACATATTTAATCAATGCGGGTGGAGTTTTTCTTTAGGTACACAAAAAGCTGAACTGTGTATAATTTGACACAAATGTCATGAACATATTGTAAACCATGATAATGTAATAACAGCACTTGCTGACTACCACCCGATAACCTGATCAGGGGCAAACGGAGGACACAGATAAGGCAGGAGAGGTTACCTATATTGGATTTGCGCTCGTTCTTTTCGTGTTTGGAATGCGGCATGTCTACAGCGCTCGTCTTCTCATCCACCTGCTCCGTCTTCCCGAGCTCCAGAGGATTTACACCCACCTGCAGCTGACTCGTGTACTTCTCATGCTGACACCCAGAAGACAGACAAAACAGCAAATTTAAGTGTATGGCACTGTGCGTCATAAATTAGAAAGAAAACACACATACACACCTCTCCAAACATGATCTAGAACAGCAGTAATTCACAAGACAGTGAACTGGATTGACAACTAGCCAGCATTTAGCGAATACCAACACACACACACACACCTTAAGAGCCTCCTCTGGGACTTTGTGTTGACTCCGCTCCATGATATAAACATGAGAATGTGAGGAGAGTTAAGATATGAGTCAGGCATATGATGTCCACAGCATGAGTCAGCAAAGTATAGCACAGAGGCACGGCATTAGATTGATAAATACCTTGTTTTCTTTTACATTTATTGTGTCTGTGCCATGACTTTTACAGTATAAAGCTGTATCTTGGACAACTTTGTCCTTAACTGTGCAAGCAGCATATAAAATCTGTCTCATAAACAAGAAAGGTGCTACCCTTGCTATTGTCTAAACAGAATTTCTTGCATGCTCAATCCCTTTTTTCCTTTTAGTGTACAAGCACATGAAGCTGCAGGAGATTATTTATTTATTTATAGCTGAGCACTTAGGAGAATATCATTGAGAAGATAAACATTAGAGAAATTATTTTTGGATGGGAACAATTGTCTTGCTCATGTGCTGAAAAGGATATCATATCCAAAGCGAACAACATCAGAGAGCTTCAGGGTGATGTAGGTCTGGTCAGGGATGCGAAGATCATTCACAAATGTCTACAGAGCAGGAAAGAGAAGATAACACATGCACAAAGATGTTAAATTAATTAACACGTGTACTTTGGGCTACAAGATTGAATGGATGAACTAAAAACGTAGTACTACCAATCTCAGACACAGTCTCAGTGTTTAAAGGGGAACAGAGGGCAATATATAGAGTAAATATAACAATAAAACACACATTAACGAACCTTATTCAAGACTTACAAAAGTTTTTTGTTCTAAGGTTGGAAAGTTATAGTGTTTTGAAAGTAGCTCGAGCAAACTATTTCCGCAGTTTGAACAGCCCGCCATGATATTAATTTCATCCAATCAGAATGCACGTTCATTTTCTCTGCGTAACACTCATGACGTATGCATGTGCCCAGTTGTGTTGGCTCATTGAGGTTGGGAATAGCACGTGTGAATCGGAAAGTAGGATGAATTGTAAGTGATCGGCTACACAATGCCTACCTTTCCTAGGTTCAAACTGGTACCCTTCTAAGCCATAGCCTGCTTGCAGTGTGTCTTGCGGGATCTCTTCGTATGATTCGACAGAGCTGTCGCTTTCACTTGATGCGCCCGACGCCATGATTACACGCTTCTCTCCTAGTGCAGTGGGTAGGGCTGACGTCACGGTCTTTTAAAAATGGCGACTCTTGTGCTGTTTAGCGTACCGACTATTATATTTACAATTACCAAGATATTTCGTTGTTTTCTAGTACATAAATTTGATAGAATACATTGTCACATCAGCAACTGTATATATTATATTTGGTACCCCTTTAAGTCGAAGCTGAAAACATCTTTATAGTCAAGCCTTTTGTTAGCAGTTTTTATTAGGTAAGGGAGTAGATCTGGAGGTTCCTCAAGCATAGTGTGTGTTTTGGTAAACTGGGATGTATGGATGCTGTCGCCTCCCCACTCTCACTCAGGATTGACGACGGTGTAGTGGCTGGCTGCTTTATGTCCCGGGGCGCCCTCATGACGGTGTTACCTTCTGACTCTCCCCTTTTAGTTATGCTGTCATAGTTAGTTTTGCCAGAGTCCCTGCTTGCACTCAGCACAAAACGTATACTGTTCTTATTCTTTAGGCGACATTGGGCATACCTAACAACCTGTCTGTCCCTCTCCGAGTTACATGTCAACCCTGAGACACCAGTAAGATGCTGACCTCTTCTGCTCCTTGGACTTGCCTGATCCATCCTGATGCCCTACGTCTGGCTGGAGTTTCATCACATTGCCTCTGTGGAGGACAGCCCCATAGGGACAGTCGAAAGACGGCTCTGGACACGTACAGTAATGCATCTATTGCCGCTTTTCCACTACCAACGCGGCTGAGTTGGGCTGAGCCGTGCGGTGCTGAGTTGGGCTGAGTCGAGCTGAGTGGGGCTGTTGGAGTTGCATTTCGACTACAACTGCACTGAACCGTGCTGGCTGGAAGTGGGTGGACGTCACGTGATGTCGTTAGGCGGCGCAAACAGTGACATCAGTGACCTTTTAAGCGGTAGTCTCACGACCCGGATAGTAAACAATAAACATGGAGGACATGGAGTCGTTAGTGTTGCTGGTCTTGGTGCTGTGGCTTGTTGTCACCGACAACGCCAAGAGATGCTGGCAAGAGCGTATAGATGAGGCGAGGCACATAAGGCTTCAGAAATTCTCGTAATTCGTAATTCTTCTTCCGGGTTTACAGATCCCAGCATGCTCGCGGGGCGTGTGTGGGCATGTGAGGACACTCCTCCTCACCAATCAGTGCACAGGGGAGTGTCTCCTCACGCCCCTAGCCCCACTTGGCTCGGTTTGGCTCGCTTCAGCCCCACTCCAAAACCGTGCAAGTTTTGGGTGCTGAGTAAGGCTGAAACGAGCTGAGTCGTGCTGCTCTGAGGTAGTCGAAACGCGAGCTGTGCCGGGCTGAAGTGAGCTGAAAAAGGGTAGTGAAAAAGGGCCATATGTCTGAGATCAACGGTCGCCTTGCTAACTTTAGGACTGCAGTTGTCATGAACAGTTTTGCACTCAAGTCTACATCAATGAACAATTTATAACTTCAACAAAATAGACTTCATGTTAAAACTATTATTTTCCTGGTTACACAGTTATACTTTGTGACTCTACAGGACACAGTTATAGAAGAGAGTTATTTCTAATCAAGTTATCTGTTATCACCCAAATGAGGATGGGTTCCCTTTTGAGTCTGGTTCCTTTCAAGGTTTCTTCCTCATGTCATCTGAGGGAGATTTTCCTTGCCACCATCGCCACAGGCTTGCTCACTGGGGATTAAATTAGCTCAAATGTGTAAAAAAAAACAACAACAAAAAAAAACACTTTAATTTTCTGTAAAGCTGCTTTGCGACAATGCCTGTTGTTAACCCATTGACGCCTGAAACGCCTACAAAAAAACATCTGCAAATGCCTAAGCCAGTTTTTAGAAAAGGTCCCCATCTGCCTGAGGGTTTTCTGAAATAAAAATAATTAATTGAAAATGCCTATGAAAAATTCAATATCTCAGCCTCTGAAGCACATAAAGACATGAAATAAGTTGCATTTAAAAGATAAAATTCTCTGCTTTTATTGGATCATGCTCATTCAGCATTAACACTAACGTTTTTATAAAAAAAAAATCTGGCATGCGTCTTGAAAATAATGACAAATCAACAATGCTGGGTTATGCAGCAACCGGCACTAGGGGCAATGTTGCGCGACGCAGCATCCGGTGTCAATGGGTTAAAAGTGCTACACAAACTTGACCAATCAGTGACTCACCATTACTATTAGGAAACCATTAGGTGTGCTTTATAGCAGTGTTTTCAAAAACCGACCATGTGTGACTTTGTTTCTAGCTCATAATTATGTCTTCTGTCTTCCGAACAGAAATTATGGTTAACACAAAAGCCTGCCAGAATTTTTATTCATATCCTACAAATTTTTTTTTTTAAGCTTCACAATTTAATACGAGTACAGAAGTACAAGTTGTCACTCAAGAAAATGCCAAGAGCAGTCGTCTTCTCCCCAATAAGAAAGTGAAATAAGTTAATCAATAAAACAGATCTGGAATGATCTGCGCAGGTGTTTTGAACCCTCTCCAATATTAACCAACACTGGCCTGGAAGCCCTGCTCCTCCCCGTCTCGCGTGTATGTGACTGAACTTGTGCAGCAGCGTCACTTTCTGTCACAGTAAATGGATAATGTTCTCAGTTCATTAATGTATGCAGGACTTAGATAACATTACACAAGTATATAATTACTGTAACATCAGTTAAATGTTTATTAAGCTGCAGTCACACTACAGCTCACGATGGGTTATCGATGAAAACGAGGCATTTTGGTGGCGATGCATGGAGATATACAGGTGAGCTAAAAGTTGTGGTCATAGCAGGCGAACACTTTACGGTTATGCTTTTGCGCGCTCGAGCCTGACACAGCTTGAGCGGCCACGCGCACTCAGAGCGCGTTGTGCACGCTCTTGGGACCCAGTTGTTTTGGGAAACACCTGATGCTGATTTGAGCACAATCAGTATGTGCATATCAGGACGCTGTTTTCAGAGAGACTTTGCAAAAGTATTATCACGGTCATGTTTGTTTCTAGCTATGTTTATGACTCTGCTTTATGACTGCTTTCTGTTTTGCTACTCTGCCTTTGTCTCATGTTATTGTAAATATCACACCTGCTAATAAAACACTCTTCTTGCACTTACATCCATCTACCGCCGCATACCTGACAGAATACTTTGCAAAGTCCCTGTGAAAACAGCGTCCTTATATGCGCGTGCTGATTGTGCTCAAAGCAGCATCAGGTGTTTCCCATAATGACTGGGTCCCAAGAGTGCACACAACATGCTCTGAAGGATCGCTGAATGTAAAACGCACTAAGTCTCGGTGAAGGTTAGGCTATGCCGAGCCGCTGTGTTGATGAGGCTCCCGCAAGCATCGGGGACAAGGACTCAAGACAGATGCATCTCAAGAGGCTCGACAATGCTTCCCCAAGCTTCGAGACGTATTCCCAAACCCATCTGCAAGTATTTGCCGCCTAGTTTGCCAATGAAATCACCACCAAATTTCAGTGCAAGCCTTGAAAATTTTTGACGTTTTTGGCCACTCACAAGGCGGACTTGCGAAGCTCGGAGAACATTCGCTGTGCATCGCACGACTAGTGGCAATGCTACCAATTTTTCAATTGCAAAGTATTCACAAACCCACCGTGAGCTGTAGTGTGACCAGGGCCTGAGAGATACCACTGTAATAGTTTGTTAGAAAACTTTCAGGCTTTCAGTTTTTGTTGAAAAGACTTTTAAAAAATAATTTTTTTTTAAATAAGGCTGTTATTTCCTTGCACTGGTCAGCACTCAGACCTGTTTAAATATTTGGAGCAGCAACAAATAAAATACAAAAGGACAACCATGTGGGCATTAGACAAAATTTGCAAAAGGTATTGTTTTGTTTTTTAAATTAACTGTGCATCACCTAAAACTCCAGCATTCAGGTGAGATTTCACGATTGCCAGTGCCAACAAGCACTTCCAACTGCACAACTAGTGTTATTACACCCTCCTCTACTCCACTTAAACCTGAAATGGTGGCATTGCTTGTTTCCTGGTTTTTTATGCCATCAATTGTGCATGATTAAATATGTAAAATGGTAAATTGCAAGCATGGGAAAAAAAAATCTATACTGCAACCTGCTGGACAATGTTTACTTCGTCTATTAACTTCCAGTTTCTCCACCAAAGCCATTTTGTAAAAACAACAATAAAAGGAAGTAATCCACCTTGCTCATTTTTACTACACCCACTATTGTCTTGCTGTACTGATCTACAGCATGTGCTAGAAAGAAGTCATCCTCAGTCTCTTCTTCATACCATCCTTTCTTATTTTTACTTACAGCTGCTGGTGGTGCGGTCACAATTTTTTCCCACAAAATTCAAACATAATCCACTTTAAGCAATTTATTAAACAGCAAATAAACTGACATAGGGGATGAAAACAGCATTTTTTTAAAATGTATTTTTTCACTGAAAGAGAGGGATAGCTTAGTAATAATGTTGGGATAAATGTATTACCGATTTGCCAGTGCTACTAATCACTGGTTATTAGCTTAACTTGACAACCAAACAGAACAATCTGTTTGGTTGTGCAGACATGCAGGATCTATAACAGGTGGTGGGGTAATAACTTAATGAAGCCTTGGCAGGTTGAAGGCATGCTAGAAGTCAGATGTGCAAGAATGGTTCGAGAGGCCTCAGTACATATTGTTCCAGTGAAGGTTAAAGCATTTTTTTAAATTTTCCTCTCCTTTTTTATTTTTTTCCTTTTTCTGTGTTTGATGTTTGAGTTTTTTTGTCCGCCGGTGGTGGTGTAGCTCCAGACCCAGTTTTGGGTGTCGGTTCCCTCCAGGCCTTGGTTCGCTGTGGGTGATGCCTGTGCTCCTAGCTATGGACTGCAGTGAGCTCGTTGCTCATTTTAACATCGTGGTTGTCCAGCGCTCTGTGCTTTAATGCTTGGCGTGATGTTCCGAACGATGTTGCTCAGTGGCGTCGCCGCAGCTGTGCAGGCCGTTTGGGACGTACCAGCGCTCTGTGTGGCAGTGCTTCTATCCTTGCTTTGTGGATCCATGGCGTGGTGTTCGAGCGATGTTGCTGGCGGCGCTTCTATGCTTGCTTTGTGGATCCATGGCGTGGCGTTCGAGCGATGTTGCTGGCGGCGCTTCTATGCTTGCTTTGTGGATCCATGGCGTGGCGTTCGAGCGATGTTGCTGGCGGCGCTTCTATGCTTGCTTTGTGGATCCATGGCGTGGTGTTCGAGCGATGTTGCTGGCGGCGTCACGACGGCTGTGCTGGAGATGTGGGACTTGTTTTTGTGCACCTTTTGGTGGGACTGTGGCTGCTACACCACTGGAATGATGTCCTGACCTCTATTTGGTGGACTTTCTTTTTTTTTTCTGCCTATTATTGTAAAGCGACCTTGGGTTTTGAGAAAGGCGCTATATAAATTGAATATATTATTTTTTATTATTAATAACACCGTGGCAGTTAAATAATAAACAGTCAGAAAGGAGCTCGCGGTCCTATTGCTACAATGGTGCTGAACATGAAAACTTTCTTCATGTTCTAGGAGAATATCAACAAAAAAGAAGTGTTACAGGTACATTCTACTTTGTCTGTTACAGAACACACACCTGACCATTGACACATCTCTGGTGAATGGCGCCATTCATCCAATGGTTTAATAAATAAATAAATAAAAAATATGCAGAAGCAGTAAAAGAAACTAGATTTAAACATAGTTAAATGTTTAGTTTGTATTTAATATAAATCATTAAAAAGCACATGTATCTAAAGGTGGGTTATATAACCAAATTTTGATATTTAAATATTTTGAAAATGGTATTTAAAATAACTGAAAAGTTATTAAGCTGTAAATAGAAGCCTTTGTCACATGTACACTCAAGCACAGTGAAATTCCTCCTCTGCATTTAACCCATCTGAAGCAGTGAACACACACAAGTGAGCAATGAGCACACACACATGCCCAGAGCAGTGGGCAGCTATACTACAGCACCCGGGAAGCAGTTGGGGCTTGGGTGCCTTGCTCAAGGGCACTTCAGCCATGATACAGAAGGAGGAGAAAAAGTGCTGTTCATTCACTCAACACCCCTCACATTTTTCCTACCAGTCCCTGGAATCGAACCGGCAACCCTTTGGGCCCAAGGCTGCTTCTCTAACCTTCAGGCCATGGCTGCCCCCCAAATTGAAATCAAATTATATATTTATTATAAACATATGCTAGGTCATTTTTTGAACAGTCATGAAAAAAAAAAAAAAAACCTTGAGCTCAGCATGACTTCAAGGGCAGCTTCAAATGTCCTGTTATCAGGGTGATCATTTCTTTGGCTCAGTCACCTGGTTGTGTGCATGAATGAAAATTCTGGCAACAACGTTTTGATCACAAACACTCCAGACACCTGTTTCAGACAAACAGGACATGGAAACATTCCACACATGTGATGACACATACTAAGTATTACAGATGCTGAAAGACACTTAAGAAATCTGACAACTGGTCACTATTAATCACAATCATTCAACACTAAATCAATTAATAACGAGCTACTTTAGGCACATAGATAAACTACTGCCTACAACGTGACTAAGTAAACTGTTAAACTCAATAGCACAGGCAAGAGTGTGTGTAGTTTTTTTTTTTGGCCTTAGCAGTCCCAAGGACAAGCAGGTTCAACACCGTGAGAAAAAAAAAAGAACTAACTTTCACAAAACGACTTTGAAATGTATGCTTAAATTTAACGCATTTCAAGGTGACGTGACGCTCCTTGATACTGTAACTATAACGCATACTTCCAAATCCTGCAACCTGCTGCACTACACACATCAGCTAAAGGGCTGTTGAAAGAACAATTTTTCTGAGCAAGATCAATTAGCAGGCACGGATGATAAAACAGGGCAAAATAAACTGCAGGACAAAGCTTTTATATTGCTAACTGATCCGCTAGCACAACAAGCAGTCACCCCAGGGTTAAACATCTCATCTCATTATCTGTAGCCGCTTTATCCTGTTCTACAGGGTCGCAGGCAAGCTGGAGCCTATCCCAGCTGACTACGGGCGAAAGGCGGGGTACACCCTGGACAAGTCGCCAGGTCATCACAGGGCTGACACATAGACACAGACAACCATTCACACTCACATTCACACCTACGGTCAATTTATGCCGCTTTTCCACTACAAACGCGGCTGAGCCGTGCCGAGTCGAGCTGAGTCGGGCTGAGCGGGGCTGTTGGAGTTGCATTTCGACTACAACCGCGCTGAACCGTGCTGGCTGGAAGTGGGTGGACACATTGGGTGGAGTTAGTGAAAGTGGGTGGACGTCACGTGATGTCGTTAAGCAGCGCAAACAGTGACATCAGTGACAGTGGCGGAACAAGTCAGAGCCGGGCCGGGGGCGGGGCAAATGACCGGGCCCTTTATTAAAGCTTATCATAACATAATTTTAGGCTACAAAATGTCCGCAACTGCGGTGTTTACCAATTTCAACACTACCGGGTGCAACTATGTTATTTAGTACATCAAGTCCTTCAAACGAACAAGTAACTCAGAAACAAAAAACATTAGGATACTGTACATGGCTCATAATAAAACATCAATAGCCTATACTGCGCACATTATTTGAAGGGCATACGAATGAGCGCTCAGAGTGGTGACAGGAAGAGTCAGAAATAAAAGGAGGGCGGTGCAAACCTCACTGAATGCACTGTGTTTACCAATTTCAACACTACGGGGTGCAACTATGTTAGTTTGTACATCAAGTCCTTCAGACGAACATGTAACTCAGAAACAAAAAAAACATTAGGCGACATACTGTACATGGCTCATAATAAAACATCAATAGCCTACTGCGCGCATTATTTGAAGGGCATACGACGAGCCTTGCGCTCCGCGAACTCGTCCACGATGTCACTGATTCAGTGAGCTTTTAAGCGGTAGTAAACAATAAACATGGAGGACATGGAGTCGTTAGTGTTGCTGGTCTTGGTGCTGTGGCTTGTTGTCACCGACAACGCGGACAGATACTGGCAAGAGCGTATAGATGAGGCGAGGCGCATAAGGCTTCAGAAATTCTCGTAATTCGTAATTATTCTTCTTCCGGGTTTGCGGTGTTTACAGATCCCAGCGCGCTCGCGGGGCGTGTGTGGGCATGTGAGGACACGCCTCCTCACCAATCAGTGCACAGGGGAGTGTCTGCTCACGCCCCCAACCTCAGTCGGCACGGTTTGGCTCGCTTCAGCCCTACTCCAAAACGGTGCGAGTTTTAGGGGCTAAGCAGGGCTGAAACGAGCTGAGTCGTGCTGGTTTTTGGTAGTCGAAACGCGAGCCGTGTCGGGCTGAAGTGAGCTGAAGCGAGCTGAAGTGAGCTGAAAAAGGGTAGTGGAAAAGGGCCATTAGAGTCACCAGTTAACCTAACCTGCATGTCTTTGGACTGTGGGGGAAACCGGAGCACCCGGAGGAAACCCACGCGGACACGGGGAGAACATGCAAACTCCACACAGAAAGGCCCTCGCCGGCCACGGGGCTCGAACCCGGACCTTCTTGCTGTGAGGCGACAGCTCTAACCACTACACCACCGTGCTGCCCCCAGGGTTAAACATACCAAGGGAAAATAAAGATGCTAGCCAGCAGACATGTGGACTCGAGTCATGTGACTTGGACTCGAGTCAGACTCGAGTCACCATTTTGATGACTTGAGACTTGAAATCCCTAGATGAGGAATGACTTGCAACTCGACTCGGACTTGCACGCTGTTGACTCGAGACTTGACTTGGACTTGACAGTTTTAGCTTGCAATGACTTGGCATATCAGGTATAAATATTCTTTTTTTTTCCCCCCTCGATTTTGAATCCAAGTACACTAGTTATTACTTGAATGCGGTGTAGCTCCTTGTCCTAGGCTACGGCAGCTCAATCCACTAGCACTAGGTGTCACTCAAGCACTTCAACTGGTTCAAATGAAAAACCAAACGGTGATGGGCAACGAGGACGCTGAATGATGAACGGACGGATAAAAACATGATTCCCCGCGTAATTTCCTTTGGATTTAAAGAATACTCCAATACAGATGGCAAACACATTGCTACATGCAGAACATGTGGAGCCACAATTTCGGACAGCCAGTCAACCACATCAAACTTCGTTCGTCACCTGAGGCTGCATAAGGAAAAGTAAGTAACAAAGCTAGGCTACAGCTAGCAAGAATCTGTACAGGCTAGTTGGTGGCTAGAAGTGGAATGTGTTAATATATTAACGCTGTCAAGGATTTGTTTTGCTGAATATAAAATAGTGAAGTAGATTTTTTATTGGATTGCTTTTGTGTTCAGTCTAGTGTTAGATTATGTGGGCTAGGCTACCAGTTAACACACATTGGGAAGGCATAGCCAGAAGGTGGTGATTTGGTCAGAGCAGAGAACGTTTACAAGATTGTTATAAAGGCTCTGGTCAGAACGACACAGACTTATGATAAGAACCGGACAGCAAAGGATAAAACGTGAATCAAATAAACAGTTACCCAGGCTGCAAACTAAGTATGTAAAACAGAAGTTCGCTCTTTGCAATGGGAAAGTCAGTGCTCGTCATGAAAGGCATTTAAACCACTGAGACGAGATGACTAGCAATGCAAGTTAAACCAGGCGTTTAACTGTTTGCTACGTACTGCACCAAGTCGTGGACGCTGTGCGATGTGTGTTATTAGTGCTGGGATTACGTGTCAGAGACATTCAATTCTATTCTCTTCCTCTCTCTGGTGTCATGTAGGCAATGTGAATAATGGGCCATTTGGGCTATGTAAAATGTAAGCTCAGCTGATGTTTTATAGCGCAGTACATCCCGACAGATTGGAGTGTAGCCTACTCCGACGCGAAGCATTATCCCACAGTCTTACCCAAACGACAGGGCACACAATGCCTCTATAGCATGGCTTTACCAGTGCATTTATTAGTCTCTGGTGAGAAACCAAATTCGCCAAAAGCACGCAACTTGGATCTGGAGGATTCCGCTGAACATTCTGAAATTCACAACTGTTTATTCTACTTTATTATACGGCTCTCTAGAATGTTGCCAGGGTTTCATTCTCACATTCTGGCCAGAGCCCTAGAGGACTCTGATTCTGGCTACATCATCACAACGTTCTGTGTTTACTGAGGCTACCGGTATTTTAGCGAGTGTTTAGTGAATGCATTGTGGTCTAGCTAAACTGCTTAAGGAAACATCCTGGCTGGCTTGTATTAAACATTATACTGTGTATAAACAAATATGTTCAGATTTGCAGAATATCTGAAGATTTGCAGAATATCTGAAGAACAAGATCATCCCAAGTGAGACAGAGCGGCCGTCCATTTCTGGATTCCTTACTGCAAAAGATGCACAGTACAATGCTACCCACTAGGGGTGTGCAAAATAATCGTCATGACAATGCATCGCGATACTAACTTTCACGATATACTGCATCGATTCTTGACGCCAAATATCGATTATTAATTTTAAAAAATGAATAAATAAAATTGTATGAATGGTTGGCGAACATCAGCCAAAAACAAGTAGAATACAACTTCCAGTCCTGTAGATGTCGCCGTGGAGTCTTTGACGCCCGCTGCCTTCATGCCAGTGGCATTTCCGGCGGCGGGCTACTGCGACCTAGACATTCTGCATAGACATCATATGCGACTGCAACTCTGTTTACAAATCTCGCTGGAACAGCGCGCACGACATGCTTGAGCGCTTTTTAGAGCAACAGCCTGCCATCCACGCTGCACTCCTGTCTGCAGAAATACGTAAATCTGAGAAGGACATCTGCACACTCACCGAGTCTGACATTGCTGCGGTACTACAACATGCTAAAAGAAATATGCTAAATGAGTGTATTGTTTCCTAATTTGAGGATGCTCCACAAACTATAAATGCATAAGGCATTTAAATATAATGTAAAGTAATGTAACAAATAATATAATAATGATGATGATGATAATTTAATGTACTGAGTAATATAGTATATATATTTTGATATTTATTATTGCCTTGTCCTCCCATACTGCAGGTGCTGCAAAGAAATTGAAAACTGCTGCTATTAGTTTTCTTTTATTATTTTTAGTTTTATAAATCCTATGCAATTTTTGTCATTAGTGTGTCCACTCGTTAAGTATGGAAACAGTATTTGTTTTAATGGCAACTACCTCCAAAGTCGTTTCATTAAATTCAGTTATGAACTGAGTTGCTCTAAGTTATGCATCAATTGGAGACACTATCCAGATCGTACACAGCCACTGGTAATTATGCTCTATTTTTTTTTTACATTTTCACTGAAGTATGTTGAATATATCGCAATGCATCGCAATAATTCAAGAATCGTGATGCATCGTGATAGTATCGCATCGTAGCATGTGAATCGTGATTCGAATTGAATCGTGACTTCTTTGCCAATACCCACCCCTACTACCCACCCACAACAAAAAGCCATCACAAATTCAATACTAACAGATTTGGTCATTGGATGCAACATCCCTCTCTCAGTAGTGGAGAACAGATATTTCCGGAATTTTTTGTCAGTGGCTGACAACAAATACAAACCTGTTTGCAGAAGAACACTGACCAACAAGGTGGTTAACCTGGCTGCTGAATGCCAAAACAGGCTGAAGGAACAACCTGAGAAGGTAGATCACCTATCAGTCACAATAGACATTTGGTCAGACAGGAAAATGAGGGGGTTCCTTGGTGTGACAGTCCACTACGTGTATCAAGAACAACAAGAGGTGCAACTGAGGTCCAGTCTGCTGTCATGCGACCGCTTCAAAGGCCAGCATACTGCTGAACGCATTTGCGAACTTTTTGAAAGCATTTGCAACGAGTACAATATCAAACACAAATTGGATTTCATTCTGTCTGATAATGCTGCAAACATGAAAAAAGCGTTCACTGTCTGCTTCCCAACTGAGGCTGAAGATATGGAGGATGAAGACGTGGATGATCCTGAGCTTTGGAATGACCTGTCCACAGAAGAGATGGAAGTAGTGAACGTCGCATTGGCAAAACAGACGCGCCTCCAATGTTTTGCGCACTCTCTACAACTTGTCGTGAATGATGGTTTAAAGGAAACCAGAGCACTTGCACCAACTCTTTCGAAGCTCACAAAGTTGAGTTCGCTGCTGCACACCAGCACTACCTTCAAAGATGCGTTTGAGGATGAGTTTGGGGAGCAGAGGGGCATCCCAGCAGCAGTGACTACAAGATGGAACTCTCGACTCAGACAGGTTAGCGCGGTCCTCCAGTGTGATGCCACAAAGTTGAGCCGTGTACTGCAACAAGTCGGACACAACGAGCTGCTGTTCTCACCAAGGGAGTGGGCTTTGTTGAATGAGCTATGCAACATCCTGACACCATTTCAAGAAGCCACAAATATGACCCAGGGAGAGAATGTGGTAACAATAAGCTTTGTTGTACCCTCTGTCCTTGCACTGAACCATCATTTGGAGACACTGAAACAGGCTGGTCACCTGAAGGGCCTGGCTAAGGCACTGCAAATGTCTTTGAAGAGAAGATTTCAAGGAATCTTCATTAATGTCCAGATGGAAACCAATACAGATGGAACTCCAGCACCGTTTTCGGATCCGGTGTATCTCAAAGCTGCTGCTCTTGATCCAGCCTTCTCACTGCAGTGGGTACAGCCCCATTTGATGGTCCCAGAGTATGTTAAGGAGGAGGTAGCAGAAAACGTTAAAGGTAAAACAATGGTTCAGTGTTTATCAATAATCATGTAACTGTTTAAAGGTAGAGTATGTAATTTTTTTAGTAGTTTACTTCCAGAATGTATCCTGCCCAATCACAAATGTCATGAGTATTTATCACCACCACCAATTTCTAGGTATTCATTATGACTGGGAAAATGACACTTTTCATACATGAAAAAGGTGGATCTTCTCTGTGTCCGCGGTTTGGGATTTCCAGTAATAGACATCTTTAGCTGCAAAACTTACTGTACTTTGGTCAGACCAATAAATATTAGTTTATTACTTAGTAAATATTCATGACAAGCTCAAATTTGGGAATGGGCAGCATAGTTGCAGTGCCTAGTCTGGCCACAAGCCTACATACTCTACCTTTAATGAATTGCAGCTCTAAAACCACTCAACAATCTTGCAAATATTTCACATATTTTTCAGACCTTATCCTAACGGATGCCAGTGCCTACCAGCCTCATCCAGCAGATGAAGCTCCCGAAGACCATGCCAGTGTTCTTGAAAAGGGGGGACTGTTTGCGGCATACCGCAAGCTACCAAAGAAGAATTTGATGGACAACCCTTCCACTCAGCTAAGTGTTTACTTAGATAAATGCGATGGACAAAATGCTCTGCACTTTTGGGCAATGAACAAATGTACCCTCCCAGCATTGTTCCCTGTGGCCATGAGAGTACTGGCTATTCCAGCCTCCAGTTGAACGTGTCTTCAGCCATGGGGGCATCATACTGCGCCCTCACCGAGCCAAAATGTCTGACACACTATTGTCCAGGTTGATCTTTTGCAAATGTAACTCTGCTTGAGCTTTTCAAACACACACACAGAGCAAGGCACTACAGCATCACCTAACTCATATCCCTCTCTCTCTCTCTCTCTCTCACGCACACGGACACCTTGTCACAAAGATATTTGCCACTGTGGTGACATGGTACATGCACACACAGTTCTCTCACACATAGTCAGCTCACAATGATATGATGTTCAAAGAAAGGCTTAATTAGCTAAATTCATTTGGATAGGAAATGGGCATTCTTTGCCACAGGAGAGCCTGTTTGTATGTTCTCTGTCAGTGGGAATTAAGCGTGAATGCACAATGGTTTCTGTAGAATAGTTGGTCTCTCTCTCACACACACAAACGTACTCAAGTCACGTTGTATTGCGTTAAAGGCATGTCATGTTGTATGTTGGGACAGTGCCTAACTTCAGAAGGAAAACCATTCTTTGATTCTAAAAGTACACAGATCATCTGTTAGCTTGGACTTTGAGTTTCATGTCTTAAAATGCACATGAAAAGCATTATGTGAAAAATGACATGAATGAAATGAAAAGAAAATGATTTTTGTTACACAGTACCAGTACTAGTTTTGTTTAAATTTCTCACTAATTTTCCAATAAAAATTTTAAGGAAATGGTTATACTTTCATTCTCACACCCTTAGCCTCAAATGTACACTGACTCACTCAAACTAAACTCACTGAAAATTTAGGATGCTTTACTAACGTTAACTAACTAATCATTGTCTCCTCTGAGATTCTTTGATTGTCTTGGGGCACAAGCTCTAAAACATTTTAAAATGGAAAAGAATGGGTGTACTGTAGTTACTTGTGCTGACTCTATGAATCATTGACATTACATTACATTTAGCAGACATTTTTATCCAAGGTGACTGGAAAAGGAGGACATACACTGCAGTGTGGAGAGGTAATACATTTGTGATCAAAAATGTGTTGATTGCCTGTAGAATAAATGGTGACTTGTTAGGGACTTGGAAAAAAATGAGACTTGGACTCGACTTGGCTTGGGTAGGACTTGGACTTGACTTGGTCAAAAGTGCCTTGACTTGTGACTTGACTCGGACTTGAGTGGTAGGACTTGAGACTTACTTGTGACTTGCACATTAGTGACTTTGTCCCACCTCTGCTAGCCAGAGTTGAATATCTTTTAGACGAACTGATGAGAACACCACAGCTCAGTCAAAATATTTCCAACATCTTGCTGACATTTTGTGAAGATCAAAAATACAATGTGCTATTCAAGAAACTTACTTTATGCGCTTACGGCTAACTAGCTGGCCGTACGTTATTACATTATATCCGCTACCACTTTTATTCTTGGCAGTTAGGCTTCCAGCCAGTCAAAATACCGGACTGGGCAAGTACACTGAAGTTTCTACTTATTTGATGGCTCAGCTAATTAATTTATCATTTGTCCATTTACACTTTCCAAAATTCTAACAACTGACAACATACGTGTGCAAAAGGTGTAGGTAGAAGCAGCTGCTTCAAAATAAGATGATCCACTCTGAACTCACCCCATTAAGACTGCCAAGGTCTTTCACAAGGTGCTCGTCCGTGGTTGGGTCATAGTTGATCACAGCATGCTGTTTATCCACGCTACGAGACTGTATTTAGGAAAGGGACACACAAAATCCCACACAAGGCTGAGTAACTTGCTATATTTTAAAAATACATCATTATATAACACACATTTGGGACACCTGATCATCACACCTGTATGATGTTCTCTCTTTTTAAAACATCCCATACCAGATTCAGTCCCGCTTTGCTGTAATAACAACAACCACCACTTCCATTTTTCTCTTTCTTCTCGGAAGGCTTTCCACTTGATTTTGGAGCATGATTGTGGGGATTTGCTCATTCAGCCACAAGAGCATTAGTGAGGTCAGACACTGCTGTAGTGGTCCAATTCATCCCAAAGGTGTTCAGGCCACTCGAGTTCTTCCACTCTAAATTTAGCAAACCATGTCTTCGTGGAGGGGCGGCACGGTGGTGTAGTGGTTAGCGCTGTCGCCTCACAGCAAGAAGGTCCGGGTTCGAGCCCCGGGGCCGGCGAGGGCCTTTCTGTGTGGAGTTTGCATGTTCTCCCCGTGTCCGCGTGGGTTTCCTCCGGGTGCTCCGGTTTCCCCCACAGTCCAAAGACATGCAGGTTAGGTTAACTGGTGACTCTAAATTGACCGTAGGTGTGAATGTGAGTGTGAATGGTTGTCTGTGTCTATGTGTCAGCCCTGTGATGACCTGGCGACTTGTCCAGGGTGTACCCCGCCTTTCGCCCGTAGTCAGCTGGGATAGGCTCCAGCTTGCCTGCGACCCTGCAGAAGGATAAAGCGGCTACAGATAATGAGATGAGATGTCTTCGTGGAACTCGCTTTGTACACAGGGGCATTATCATACTGCAACAGGTTTGGGCTCCTTAGCGCCAGTGAAGAGAATTTGTAACACTACAGCATGCAAAGACAATTCTACACAATTGTGCGTTTCCAACTTTGTGGCAACAGTTTGGGAATGAACCACATATGGGTGTCATGGTCAGGTGTCCACATAATGTACCAGAGGCCCAATGTGGACCAAGAAAAATACTTCAGCAGACCGAACAGAGGAGCTGAAAAGGCGGCGTAGTCGACCTGATACATTTAAAAAAAGAAAACTGGCCAAAGTTCAGCAATGATTGATAGATCGACACATACTGTATTGATATAAAGGTAAATTGCAGCATGACAGTAGTGGTAAAAAAAAAAAGACAGACGTTCACAAATAACCTACATACAGTAAACACAGAACAGTGCAAAGAATCAAAAAAACTGAATGGAACTCTATCGAGGGGGAGGTTTCTTGTCTCTATACAAACAGTAAGTGTAAACAAACTTGCAAACAAGGCACTTGGATATTGTGTAAGAAATTTCAGCGACTCTAGTTTTCTAAACATGTACCAGTACCACATCTGTAGCAGATCCATCCAATCACACACATTTATCAATTCTTTAGCTGAAGGCAGCTCATCAGACCAGAGACGAGCTAGAGGGCTTGTTACATTTAAGTCAGAAAATAGCGTTTTCACAGGGTTTTCAATTTATTTACCCGCTCGTCTAACTGGCAAACTGAAACGCAGCCAACACAAACAATTTTTATAGACAAGGAAATGAGAGTTTATTTTGCTACGGGTCAGTGTTTGTGGCGCAGGTCAAAGCTGGCAAGTTAAAACGTCGCTATGAAACAAAACCACTTTGAATAATCTTGTTTATAGCCATAAATTAAATGGTAAGTGCTTTCACAATTCAGTCACATTCATTACTTATCTGGACATTTGTAAGAATATTACGATGTAGACCATTCCATTACCTATATGTAGCAAATGCACAAACAAAACCCGAAATCAGTTATAAATAAATCTAAATTTCCTGTTGAAATTGGAACAAAGGAATTATCAGCAAATGTCTAGAGGAAAGCACAATTACAGACATGCTTTTATTTGCCTTATCTTTTGTAATCTTATCTTCCACACATCGGGGGAGCTGTGTTCTGGAGCCAAACTCATTTGCAGCCTCATTAGAGCTCATCAGAGACGCCTCTGTGAGCTTGTGGCCCAAGCCAGGGAAGAACTCTGAGCTCAGACACCCTCCGCCTTCTGCTTACTGTGTCCCACTTATTGTCCTGCACTTTAACCCTTTGGGGTCAAAGGTTTAGAATGAGTAGGTCATGTATTGAGATAAATAATCTTTGCGAGTTTATCCATCATGCAAGAATGATAAACATATTGACAGAAAAAGTATAAAAGTTCCTATGTGCCCACTGAGAAATAATATTTTTAAATTATCTAAAACATAAAACTTGTCACCTTACTCAGTCACACCGGAGTCAGAGGGCTGAGCGCGCAATTACGCATTCATAAAAGACTATTCACATGGTAACGGCATGATAATCACTTTCACTCTTTCGGCTTCGACTGGTTTCTTTTTCGTGGTTTGAACAGTCACCGTAAACAGGATAAAAATGTATCAGACATAGTTTGGGCTATTTGGAGGTAAAACTTGTTGCAAGATGGCACGCGGATTGTTATGCGCTTCGGATGATTCAGGACAGCGATTCAATTCACGATTCATTTCAGGATTCAGGACCGTGATTCAATTTCAGGACAGAGAATCAATTCATGATTCAGGACAGCGACTCGGTTCAATCTTGAGAACTGCGACAAATGATGAATGGTGCAACCCCCCCCCCTTTTAAATTTCAACTCGATTCAGCCAAAGATCAACTCGAGTAAGTTTAAATATTTCTTCTATTTATTATGAGCAGATCGGTTGATATGTGTACGCTGTAGTGCATACACAGGAAAAATGACTGAGCAATTTTTTTTTTACAGAGTTAAAAGTATTTTCCTCAAAAAGTTAATTTTGCTCTATTTTGAGTTTAGAGTGTAAAATTTGGAGTTGGAGCAAAATTAGAGTAATTGTGTAACAGACGGTTGTGGCTCTGAACTGAGTAAAATAGTACAAGAGTTAATTTCAAGACACTGAATAGAGTTAAATAGCAGATGAATGAAGCTGTAAAAAAAAAGTTTTAGAACTGTGTTGGAGTGTGGGGGGTTGGGGAAAAAAAACAAAAACAACATTTACCTTACCTATTGTGACTTGACCTGATGGGATTAAGAGTTGGCTGTGGGAGGGGTTTTCACTCTTCTCACTGAATGAATGGAAATTTTTAGCCAGCTCATTGAATACCCCTCCCACTGCCAACCCTTTATTCCAAAACAATAGGACACATTTTTTGATAGCCAGATAATTGTCCAAATCAATGGAGCAGATTCAAGTTTTTGTGCTTGATACATTCCTAAGGCTAAACAGAAATCACTCCAAGTGACCAAAATGGTTCAACAGAATGGGTAAGGTCTTGTTTTTTCCACACATTCCAAAACAGTTCTAAAACTGCTTTTTACAACATCTTAATTTATCTGTTTTTTTGTTTTGTTTTTTAAGTACAATCATGACATACATACTACATGGATATTATTGTAGCTAAACTTGTGCTGAATTAAAAAAAAGTCATATGACTTTGAAGATACTGCTTAGATTTGTTGAAACTGACAACAAAATCATAGCATGCTAAAGTCATTGGAGTGCCAGAAAATACTCTCATGCCCCTTTTCCACCAAAGCAGTTCCAGGGCTGGTTCGGGGCCAGTGCTTAGTTTGGAACCGGGTTTTCTGTTTCCACTGACAAAGAACCGGCTCTGGGGCCAGAAAAACCGGTTCCAGGCTAGCACCAACTCTCTGCTGGGCCAGAGGAAAGAACCGCTTACGTCAGCAGGGGGGGCGGAGTTGTTAAGACCAACAACAATAAGATCGCGAAAGATCGCCATTTTTAAGCAACGAGAAGCAGCAGCTGTACAAACGCGAAGTCATCCATTATTATTGTTGTTGTTGCTGCTGCTGTTTCAGTGTTGTTTTTGCTTCGATATTCGCGCCAAGGTTTATGCAAACGTAGTGACGTAACTGACGTATACAGCAACGTAATGACGTGGCTCCCCTTAGCACCACGAGCTATGGAAAAGCAAACTGGTTCTCAGCTGGCTCGCAAGTTGAACAAGTTGTGAACCAGCACCAGCCCTGAACCAGCCCTGGAACTGATTTGGTGGAAAAGGGGTATCAGACCCCAGACAATTAAAAAGCGGAACAAGGCAATGAAAACAAGCTATTGGGCATTTAATGCTGCCTTATATTGAAATACACCTTCAGTGAAGAGTAATGAGCTGGTTGCTTTATTTAGACAGAAAATGAAGCCAAGATAAATAATTTCAGATCGTTGTACATCTTTAATGTGATAACCAACAAACTTGAAGTTTTGCTTGCAATACAGCATTCAGTCTTTTTGGGGTAGGATTCTACCATCTTCTCATTTCATCATCTCTAGCTGCTTTATCCTGTTCTACAGGGTCGCAGTCAGCTGGGATAGGCTCCAGCTTGCCTACAGGCGAAAGGCGGGGTACACCCTGGACAAGTCGCCAGGTCATCACAGGACTGACACATAGACACAGACAACCATTCACACTCACATTCACACCTACGCTCAATTTAGAGTCACCAGTTAACCTAACCTGCATGTCTTTGGACTGTGGGGGAAACCGGAGCACCTGGAGGAAACCCACGCGGACACGGGGAGAACATGCAAACTCCGCACAGAAAGGCCCTGGCCGGCCCCGGGGCTCGAACCCGGACCTTCTTGCTGTGAGGCAACAGCGCTAACCACTAGATTCTACCATCTTGATGAGGCAATTTTATTCAACTCTTCCTTTAAAAAAAAATGTTCCAGATCCATCTAATTGCGAGGGGATCTCCTGCACACAGCCCTCTTCAAGTCATTCTATAGGTTTTCAATAGGACTTAGACCAAGTTTACATTAGACCGTATCTGTCTCGTTTTCTTCGCGGATGCACTGTCCGTTTACATTAAAACGCCTGGAAATGCCGGGAAACGGGAATCCGCCAGGGTCCACGTATTCAATCCAGATCGTGTCTGGTCCGGTGCTGTGTAAACATTGAGAATACGCGGATACGCTGTGCTGAGCTCTAGCTGGCATCGTCATTGGACAACGTCACTGTGACATCCACCTTCCTGATTCGCTGGCGTTGGTCATGTGACGCGACTGCTGAAAAACGGCGCGGACTTCCGCCTTGCATCACCTTTCATTAAAGAGTATAAAAGCATGAAAATACTGATGCAAATACTGCCCATTGTGTAGTTATGACTGTCTTTAGGCTTGCCATCCTTCCACTTGCAAGTGGTAAGTGACGCGCATGCCCGACATGCACTGGATCACACACAGCGGCTCAGTCCCGAATCACTGCTCGTGCGCTCCACTCGCGCGCTCTGTGAGCTGCGCAGGGCCGGAGTGCGCACCCTCCAGAGGGCACTCGCTGTTCAGGGCGGAGTGATTTGGAGCGCAGGATGCCTGCGGAGCCGAGCGTATCCGTGTATTGGCGTTGCTGTGTGCACGCGAATCGTTTTAAAAACGTTAATCTGATGATCCACTGATACGGTCTAATGTAAACCCCACCTTAGATTTGGACTTGGACTGGGCCATTCCAAAACACTAATCATCTTCTGAAGTGATTTCTTTGTTGCCTAGGATTTGTGCTTTGGGTCGTTATCATGCTGGAAGGTGAGATTTTTATTCATCTTCAGCTGTCTAAAAGAAGTAGGTTCAACTGCCTAACCGCAGGTTAGATCCATTTAATTGTGAGAGGATAATCAGTCTAGGCTTTTTCACCAGACATATCTTAAGATTGTTAGGTTTTTCGTCTGTACTGAAGGAGGTCGAGTTGACAAAATACGATCTACGAATGTAGACCTGTGCCTCATGGATATGGCTGGGAGCAACAGTCAATGACACAGCTGTTCAGTATATACATGAGTATATATTCACATTCAAGAGTGTGTTGTAGCTATACGATTGGATGATGATGTGATTGACGAAACTCAGCTATCTATGTAGGACAAGGTAACAAATGAATGATGTAACATTACATCACTCATTAAGATCACCTTATGAAAGAAGAGAGAGACATTACTGGTCAAAATAACCTTCATTAAGCAGAGAGCAATATGCAAGCAAAGATAAATCAAGGATTTAACTAGCCAAAACAAGTAACAATCATTTTCAAGCATGCTAAACAGATCTCTCATCAATGATTATGCCCCCCAAAAAAGTTCTACCTTGGTCTCATCAGACCAAAATACATTTTGCCGAATGGTTCTGGGGCGATTCAAGTAGGCTTGGATGGGTTTTTTTTGTGAGAATGGGCTTCCATCTCGCCATCCTACCCCAGACATGTGAAGAACATGAGAGGTTGTTGTCCCATGCAGGAAGTGACCAGCACATGCCAGATATTCTTGCAGCTCCTTTTGTTGCTGTAGGTTTCTTTGCGGCCTCCTTGATAAGATTTCTTCTTGTCCATTTCGGAGGGACGTCCTGTTCTTGGTAATGTCACTGCGATGCCCCGTTTTCTCCACTTCTTGATGTGGAGAAAAGTTTTGGAAATGCTTCTGTATCCCGCTCCTGATCGATACCTCGACAGCAAGATCCCATACAGGGTTTGTTAGCTCTGTATAATACAAGTAATTACTTTTGAACGTGACTGGTTCATTCTGGGCGGCACGGTGATGTAGTGGCTAGCACTGTCACCCTACAGCAAGAAGGTTCTGGGTTCAAGCCCAGTGGCCGACGGGGGCCTTTCTGTAAGAACATGCAAACTCCACATGTCTGCGTGGGTTTCCTCCGGGTGCTCCGGTTTCCCCCCCCCAGTCCAAAGACATGCAGGTTAGGCTAATTGGTGGCTCTAAATTGACCGTAGGTGTGAACAAGAGTGTGAAGGTTGTTTGTCAGCCCTGCAATGACCTGGCGACTTGTCCAGGGTGTACCCCACCTCTCGCCCATAGTCAGCTGAGATAGGCACCAGCTCGCCCGCGACCCTGCACAGGATACCGTATTTTCTGGACTATAAGCCGCTACTTTTTTCCTAGGTTTTGAACCATGCGGCTTATACAAAGGTGCGGCTATTCTGTGGATTTTTCTTCCACCGCTAGGGGCGCTCTAACCGGAAGTAGAATCAAAAATAAGATAGACGAAAAATCAATGCAAAGAAGAATTAGCAGATCTTTAGCAGATAGAACACGCATGACAAATTACTAACTGGTAATTATTTTCAAATCCAGCGAAGATGATTAAAGTGAATTGTGGTTTCAAACACAGGAGAAATGAAGGTAAATAAATACCGGTTATTTTCTCTTGGTTCTGTTCTGTTTTAATCAGCAAAGTTGCTGCCGTGTTAAAAGGCACTGTTCGGAAAGAATCTGTTCAGGTACATACATGTACATTTACAGTACAAAATCATTCTGTACATGCAGTAAATATCTAATTTTTCAACATAGATATCTGCGGCTTATAGCCCGGTGCGGCTTGTATATCTTTTTTTTTTTTTTAAATAGAGCGGATGCGGCTTATATACAGGTGCGCTCTATAGTCCAGAAAATACGGTAAGCGGCTACAGATAATGGATGGACGGTTGGTTGGTTCATTCTGAGCACAGTCACATGACCCACTGTTATAGTATGTGCACACTTATGTAACCAAGTTATTCTAAGTTGTGTTTTTTTTTCTCTTTCTTGTTTTTCCCTAAAATGTGTTTCTATTTATTTTTCCACTTGAAAATTACTGGTTGCTATATCACATTAAATTTTGGGTTCATTTTTATATCACAAATACCTAACATTTTACTTTTTATATCTACTCTACATCATTATTTCATGAAGTGCAGCAATTTTGTTTAATTTAGCCTGAACAATCGTCATTTGAGACATTTTAGACTGTCAGTAAAAACAAACAGGAGCCTTGTGTTTCATGTGTCTAAACCATAGTTGCTATTAGAGTTTCTGATGCATTGTTTCAAGTGTTGACATTGTTTAGCACAACTAAAAGCCTGTGGCCAGGAGGCATGATATGAACATACCAGAAGCTTTCAGGGGGGGAAGGAGACCGGCAGAGGATTGTGTAACCGTGAGCACATGAATGTAGACAGGATGAGCTTTTTTTTTCCCCCAGTTCAGCTAACCAGTGTGGTGAGGAAAGCTTTATAAACTAACCACAGATAATGAAAACAGTGAAATGAATAAACAGTTTTAAAGGCAGTGTGGTTTCCAGTGTCCTACACAGACAAGGGAAAAGGAGAGAGTGGGGAAAGAGAAGCACACAGAGTTTCCTCGTGCTACTATCAGGTTCATGCAGTAGAAATGCTGACATGGCAGAAGTTACAGATCTCCTCCATCTATAAGGTTACTGAAGCACAATAACAACCAGTCCAGGTCCAGTACGAACGTCATAATCAAATACACAATATTTTTAGATGATTTTAGCCTAAGTAACTTACTCAAGCTGTGTCTTAACTGATTAAGATTGTGCATGGCACTTTTTCTGTATCAGCACAGAAGCCACAAGGGATACAGTAAAGAGCCACATCGTGATAACTGACTTAAAGGTAGTTTTGGACTTTGGAGTAGGGTTGGGCGGTATTACGGTAAGAAGGTATCCCGAGGTATCCAAAAGTACCAACGGTATCTGTCTCATTACTGTCATTTTAAAAAATATATATAATATCTAAATAAATATGGAGTACATGAGGTCATAATATAAAATAATAAATTGAAGATCATCCTGAATAACTGTGTGATCGTATTTTCATTAATTCTATCAATTTCCTAAAGAAGTTCTCATCGCGTGCAGGGTTGTTTATGTCGTTACCATGGCAACCCTGCGTGACATTTGGAGTCTGACAGAAAGCTTCGCAAGAGACTGAGACCGCGGTTGAAAGATGGCAAGTCAAGATAACGAGTTAGTGGCAAAAAAAAAAAAAAAAACCCATTGGCAGTGTGGCAGTATTTTGGTTTCAAACCAAACGAAAAGGGAGAGCCAGCAAACACAGATGAAGCTGTGTGTAAAGTATGTAAGAAGACGGTCACGGCGCAAGAAGGGAACACCTCCAATCTGAGAGCTCACCTACGGATAAACCATCCATTGACGGCTTCAAGGCTGAGTTTGGCGGCCCCACCAAAGAGAGATGAAGCCGAAGGAGCAAGGCCAGCTGCCTCACAACATCAACCAACCTTGAAGGAGGCATTCTCCAAGTCAACGAAGTACTCAAGAGACAGCATCTGATGGAAGACCTGCACTGGTGCCGTGACCGAATTCATCGCGAAGGAAATGATGCCTTTCCATACGGTGGAGAAAACCTCGTTCAAAAACATGGTGAAGACGCTGGATGGCCAGTATGAGCTGCCGGGGAGAAAATTCTTTTCAAAAACAGCTATCCCTCAGATGTACAATAAGGTAAAGACAGAAGTTAAGTCATTGTTGTCTGAGGCTGAAAGCTACTCCGTCACCACCGACCTGTGGTCGTCCGTCAACATGACGTCCTACATGTCATTGACTGTACATACAATTTCACCTGAGTGGAAATTAGTGTCAAAATGCCTCCAGACAGCGTATTTGCCGGAAAGCCACACCGCGGAAAATCTTGCCGCTGCGCTACAAGACGCGCTTCACGACTGGGGACTTGACACAAAACTGGCAGCAATTACTACTGACAAAGCTGCCAACATCTCTGCAGCTGTGAGGTCCCTGCGCTGGCCGTGGCTCAACTGCTTCGGCCACAATCTAAACTTGGCGGTCACCAATGCTCTGCAAGACCAACGGCAGAAAACTGAGCGCGCCCTCGGACTCTGCCGTAGCATCGTGGGGGCCTTTTCTCACAGCTGGCACCACAAGAGCGAGCTGAGAAAGAAACAAGTTGAGTTGGGACTCCCAGAGCACAGTCTCATAACGGTAAGCTGGCATTAAATAGTAGGTGTCTAAAGAAAATGTTTAAATGTTTAAACAGGCAGCGCATGTTCAGACATAAATAAACAAACAAATAAATAAATCCATCCATCCACAGGACTGCGCCACTCGCTGGGGCTCTAAGTTTGCCATGGTGGATCGCATCCTCGAGCAGTCACAAGCCATCAGACATGTCCTGTCTGACGACAGAAGGAACAACCTCTCGCTCACCTGGCAGGACACGGATGTCTTGCGATCCATCCACGCAGCGCTGAAACCAGTCAGTGACCTCACAGACGTTTTGTCCAGGGAAAATTGTCACCAGTTCCTCCATCCTACCCATGCTCCAGCTCTGCAAGGATTCTGTGTTGGCCGTGTCAGATGATGACGCCCAATTAACAAACTCCATAAGAACCGGAATTCTTGCCAAGCTAGAGGCCAAATATGCCAGCGATTCAGTGCGTAAACTCATCCGAAAATGCACCTTCCTTGACCCTCGGTATCGCGGAGGCTACGAGAGTGACACTGCTTTGGCCGAGACAAAGTCAGAGTTGGAGGCCGAAATGGTTGTACTCAATGCCCAAGCAGCCGCACCAGTGGGCATTCGAGTGGAGGAGGAAGAACAGCAACCCGCACCCAAGAAAAAAATGACTCTAGGATGTCTGCTTCAAAGAAAAGTCGGTGCGCCGGCACGTCCGGTCGGTTTAGTGGAGCGGGCAGAAGCAGAGACGTCTGTCTATTGCCGGGAACCTGTCATCCAGGGAGAAGAAGACCCCCTTGTGTGGTGGAAGCAAGAAGGAACCAGGCGATTTCCACTGATGTCAAGGGTTGCCCGCAAGTACTTGTGCATCTGTGCCACAAGCTGCCCGTCAGAGCGGGTTTTCAGTACAGCGGGCAAAGTTGTACATCCCCTTCGTGTCTTGCTGAAGCCAGAAAAGGTGGATATGTTGGTGTTTTTGGCAAAAAACATTGATTAGAACTGAGGTGCAGCTACAAATGTTTATTGTGTTTGTAGCCTACAATTTGTTCGTTTTTGTTTGTTTGTTATTTATTTTATTTTAGCTAGGCCTATATGGTCTGCTGTACGTTCGCATTAAAAATGATAAAATAATAGACCTAATTTTAGATGTACATTAAGATTTGCACGATCAAAATGAATACACGTTTAGGTTTCGCTGACTTACATTTGCACTTTCAAAAATGTTAATAAAAGTTGTTAATGCAGTATATGTTTTGATGGGTTTTTTTCTTCAATATTTTAGGCAAATGTAGGCCTAATGCTATTATGTTTTATGTTAGACCAGAGGGCCTCGTAAGGGGCCTTGTAATATTGATAAAATAATTTTAAAAATCACCAACATCAATGTACGGTTAGCTTATAAGGTTAAAATAATGTAAATGACCGTGCAAAATCGAAAAAAATCTAATATGTCCCCTAAGGCACACCATAGCCTGGGGTACTCCACTTCCACGAGATCTCTCCAATGAGTTGTGTTTTGAGTAGGTTACATGAGTAACAACAAGGTAAAATAATATAAGGTATGACATTTGGGATGTGGGTAATAAACGTTTGAAATGTCATCTACTGAAGAAACGGAAGAAAACATCGTAGCGTAAACTGTTAGGTTTCTGGTGGGAATTAGCAATGCGCTTGCTATCTTTGTTGGGTGTGTTAAACCGTATGGATTTAAGTGGAATAATTGTAAGGAGTTATGTGATCAAGACAACGTTTTAAGCAAGGTAAGGCCATTTGATTATTAATTCCCCCGCCATGGCATGACGTGGGCCCATATGATTTTGCCTTGTGCAGCTATCACGCATTTGAATTAGGTTCGCCTCATTTGCGCTGAAGAATATGGTTTATCGCGCAGTCTAAACGGACTTGGGTGTTGGTTGATTCTTTTTCTTTTCTTTTTTTTTTTATTTCCCATGCTTGAAAGGGTATGATCCTGCTCATCGTGTACTTTTTTTTGATGGAGTAGGTGAAATAGTGCTGCAAATGGCGTTTCAACGCAGACATGTGTAAACGACAGTTGAATGCTATTTTCAAGATGAAGGAAGAGTTGCGTGATGCTTTGAAATATCTCTTAATCCATTCATCAATGCACAAAATTCGCTTTGCTGCTTAATCCATACCACAATGCACACAATTCGCTATGCTGCTTTTAAATAGTACATTTGAGGCATAGGCGCAGGTCTGGACATGGTCCGCCGGTATAGGCGCACGTTACACAGTAGGCTGAAACAAAATATTTTTTTCTCGGTAATACCGTATACCCCGGGAAAACACAGACAGTTTAAAGGTATCAAAATTTGGATACCGCCCAACCCTACTTTGGAGGCACCGAGTGAGCGGCATCATGGGATAACTCTGGGACATTTGCTTTTTTGTTGTTTTTGTTCACCGGATGAAAAGAAAAATCACCCGGTTAGATTCTAAAGTGGGTGCCTCCACAGTTCAAAACTACCTTGAAGTCAGTTATCACAATGTGGCTCTTTACTGTATCCCTTATTTTATTTTCTCTCTTTTTTTTTTGTGCGCGTGTGTAGTTTGATTTTGTTTGAGTGTTTTTGTCCGCCGGTGGTGGTGTAGCTCCAGACCCAGTTTTGGGTGTCAGTTCCCTCCAGGCCTTGGTTCGCTGTGGGTGATGCCTGTGCTTCTAGCTATGGACTGCAGTGAGCTCGTTGCTCATTTGAACATCGTGGTTGTCCAGCGCTCTGTGCTTTAGTGCTTGGCGCTCCGAGCAATGTTGCTCGGTGGCGTCGGGCCAGCTGTGCAGGCGGTTTGGGATGTACCGGCGCTCTGCATGGCGGTGCTTCTGTGCTCGCTTTGTGGATCCATGGCATGGTGTTCCGAGTGATGCTGCCCGGTGGCAGCACAGCGGCAGTGTGGGACTTGTTTTCGTGCGCCTTTTGGTGGGACTGTGGCTGCTACACCATTGAAATGACATCCTGGCCTCTATTTGGTGGACTCCCCCCCCCCATAATTGTAAAGCGACCTTGGGTTTTGAGAAAGGTGCTATATAAATTGATTTATTATTATAATAAAAGTGTTCACTGTGGTAATAGTTTTAATCGTCTGTACCCAAAGTTTATTTGAGCCCACTTGGACATAACATTTTTTCATGATCCAAGATCAATGATGAATCATGTCAATGCAGCATGTAATAACAGGTAATAAACAACTTTTTTTAAAAATAAACAGTGGTTCATTTTAAACCAT